>NC_134443.1:600000-900000 GCF_030867145.1 Opisthocomus hoazin
ACTTCAAACGTAGCTTAGGTGGTCCGTGCCGGGCGCCTCCGACAGCCCTGCTCCGAAAATTCGAACGTCTGCAGATAGCTCGCAGGCACAAAGAGCTAGCCTGGAAAGCTGTTGCTCAGCCTCATCTGCCCATGGCACTGCTCGCACAGAGGCACAGAGACTGGGGCTGCTTGCTTGTCTTGTCCCCTCAAACTTCAAACGTAGCTTAGGTGGTCCGTGCCGGGCGCCTCCGGCAGCCCTGCTCCGAAAATGCGAACGTCTGCAGATAGCTCGCAGGCAGAAAGAGCTAGCCTGGAAAGCTGTTGCTCAGCCTCATCTGCCCATGGCACTGCTCGCACAGAGGCACAGAGACTGGGGCTGCTTGCTTGTCTTGTCCCCTCAAACTTCAAACGTAGCTTAGGTGGTCCGTGCCGGGCGCCTCCGGCAGCCCTGCTCCGAAAATGCGAACGTCTGCAGATAGCTCGCAGGCAGAAAGAGCTAGCCTGGAAAGCTGTTGCTCAGCCTCATCTGCCCATGGCACTGCTCGCACAGAGGCACAGAGACTGGGGCTGCTTGCTTGTCTTGCCCCCTCAAACTTCAAACGTAGCTTAGGTGGTCCGTGCCGGGCGCCTCCGGCAGCCCTGCTCCAAAAATGCGAACGTCTGCAGATAGCTCGCAGGCAGAAAGAGCTAGCCTGGAAAGCTGTTGCTCAGCCTCATCTGCCCATGGCACTGCTCGCACAGAGGCACAGAGACTGGGGCTGCTTCCTTGTCTTGCCCCCTCAAACTTCAAACGTAGCTTAGGTGGTCCGTGCCGGGCGCCTCCGGCAGCCCTGCTCCGAAAACGCGAACGTCTGCAGATAGCTGGCAGGCAGAAAGAGCTAGCCTGGAAAGCTGTTGCTCAGCCTCATCTGCCCATGGCACTGCTCGCACAGAGGCACAGAGACTGGGGCTGCTTGCTTGTCTTGTCCCCTCAAACTTCAAACGTAGCTTAGGTGGTCAGTGCCGGGCGCATCCGGCAGCCCTGCTCCAAAAATGCGAACGTCTGCAGATAGCTCGCAGGCAGAAAGAGCTAGCCTGGAAAGCTGTTGCTCAGCCTCATCTGCCCATGGCACTGCTCGCACAGAGGCACAGAGACTGGGGCTGCTTGCTTGTCTTGCCACCTCAAACTTCAAACGTAGCTTAGGTGGTCCGTGCCGGGCGCCTCCGGCAGCCCTGCTCCGAAAATGCGAACGTCTGCAGATAGCTCGCAGGCACAAAGAGCTAGCCTGGAAAGCTGTTGCTCAGCCTCATCTACCCATGGCACTGCTCGCACAGAGGCACAGAGACTGAGGCTGCTTGCTTGTCTTGCCCCCTCAAACTTCAAACGTAGCTTAGGTGGTCCTTGCCGGGCGCCTCTGACAGCCCTGCTCCGAAAATGCAAACGTCTGCAGATAGCTCGCAGGCAGAAAGAGCTAGCCTGGAAAGCTGTTGCTCAGCCTCATCTGCCCATGGCACTGCTCGCACAGAGGCACAGAGACTGGGGCTGCTTGCTTGTCTTGCACCCTCAAACTTCAAACGTAGCTTAGGTGGTCCGTGCCGGGCGCCTCCGGCAGCCCTGCTCCGCAAATGCACACGTCTGCAGATAGCTCGCAGGCAGAAAGAGCTAGCCTGGAAAGCTGTTGCTCAGCCTCATCTGCCCATGGCACTGCTCGAACAGAGGCACAGAGACTGAGGCTGCTTGCTTCTCTTGCCCCCTCAAACTTCAAAGGTAGCTTAGGTGGTCCGTGCCGGGCGCCTCCGGCAGCCCTGCTCCAAAAATGCGAACGTCTGCAGATAGCTCGCAGGCAGAAAGAGCTAGCCTGGAAAGCTGTTGCTCAGCCTCATCTGCCCATGGCACTGCTCGCACAGAGGCACAGAGACTGGGGCTGCTTGCTTGTCTTGCCCCCTCAAACTTCAAACGTAGCTTAGGTGGTCCGTGCCGGGCGCCTCCGGCAGCCCTGCTCCAAAAATGCGAACGTCTGCAGATAGCTGGCAGGCAGAAAGAGCTAGCCTGGAAAGCTGTTGCTCAGCCTCATCTGCCCATGGCACTGCTCGCACAGAGGCACAGAGACTGGGGCTGCTTGCTTGTCTTGTCCCCTCAAACTTCAAACGTAGCTTAGGTGGTCCGTGCCGGGCGCCTCCGGCAGCCCTGCTCCGAAAATGCGAACGTCTGCAGATAGCTCGCAGGCAGAAAGAGCTAGCCTGGAAAGCTGTTGCTCAGCCTCATCTGCCCATGGCACTGCTCGCACAGAGGCACAGAGACTGGGGTTGCTTGCTTGTCTTGTCCCCTCAAACTTCATACGTAGCTTAGGTGGTCCGTGCCGGGCGCCTCCGGCAGCCCTGCTCCGAAAATCCAAACGTCTGCAGATAGCTCTCAGGCAGAAAGAGCTAGCCTGGAAAGCTGTTGCTCAGCCTCATCTGCCCATGGCACTGCTCGCACAGAGGCACAGAGACTGGGGCTGCTTGCTTGTCTTGTCCCCTCAAACTTCAAACGTAGCTTAGGTGGTCCGTGCCGGGCGCCTCCGGCAGCCCTGCTGCAAAAATGCGAACGTCTGCAGATAGCTCGCAGGCAGAAAGAGCTAGCCTGGAAAGCTGTTGCTCAGCCTCATCTGCCCATGGCACTGCTCGCACAGAGGCACAGAGACTGGGGCTGCTTGCTTGTCTTGTCCCCTCAAACTTCAAACGTAGCTTAGGTGGTCCGTGCCATGCGCCTCCGGCAGCCCTGCTCCGAAAATCCAAACGTCTGCAGATAGCTCGCAGGCAGAAAGAGCTAGCCTGGAAAGCTGTTGCTCAGCCTCATCTGCCCATGGCACTGCTCGCACAGAGGCACAGAGACTGAGGCTGCTTGCTTGTCTTGCCCCCTCAAACTTCAAACGTAGCTTAGGTGGTCCTTGCCGGGCGCCTTCGGCAGCCCTGCTCCGAAAATGCGAACGTCTGCAGATAGCTCTCAGGCAGAAAGAGCTAGCCTGGAAAGCTGTTGCTCAGCCTCATCTGCCCATGGCACTGCTCGCACAGAGGCACAGAGACTGGGGCTGCTTGCTTGTCTTGCCCCCTCAAATTTCAAACGTAACTTAGGTGGTCCATGCCGGGCGCCTCCGACAGCCCTGCTCCGAAAATCCAAACGTCTGCAGATAGCTCGCAGGCAGAAAGAGCTAGCCTGGAAAGCTGTTGCTCAGCCTCATCTGCCCATGGCACTGCTCGCACAGAGGCACAGAGACTGGGGCTGCTTGCTTGTCTTGCCCCCTCAAATTTCAAACGTAACTTAGGTGGTCCATGCCGGGCGCCTCCGACAGCCCTGCTCCGAAAATGCAAACGTCTGCAGATAGCTCGCAGGCAGAAAGAGCTAGCCTGGAAAGCTGTTTCTCAGCCTCATCTGCCCATGGCACTGCTCGCACAGAGGCACAGAGACTGGGGCTGCTTGCTTGTCTTGCACCCTCAAACTTCAAACGTAGCTTAGGTGGTCCGTGCCGGGCGCATCCGGCAGCCCTGCTCTGAAAATGCAAACATCTGCAGATAGCTCGCAGGCAGAAAGAGCTAGCCTGGAAAGCTGTTGCTCAGCCTCATCTGCCCATGGCACTGCTCGCACAGAGGCACAGAGACTGGGGCTGCTTGCTTGTCTTGTCCCCTCAACCTTCAAACGTAGCTTAGGTGGTCTGTGCCGGGCGCCTCCGGCAGCCCTGCTTTGAAAATGCGAACGTCTGCAGATAGCTCGCAGGCAGAAAGAGCTAGCCTGGAAAGCTGTTGCTCAGCCTCATCTGCCCATGGCACTGCTCGCACAGAGGCACAGAGACTGGGGCTGCTTGCTTGTCTTGTCCCCTCAAACTTAAAACGTATCTTAAGTGGTCCGTGCCGGGCGCCCCCGGCAGCCCTGCTCCAAAAATGCGAACGTCTGCAGATAGCTCGCAGGCAGAAAGAGCTAGCCTGGAAAGCTGTTGCTCAGCCTCATCTGCCCATGGCACTGCTCGCACAGAGGCACAGAGACTGGGGCTGCTTGCTTGTCTTGTCCCCTCAAACTTCAAACGTAGCTTAGGTGGTCTGTGCCGGGCGCCTCCGGCAGCCCTGCTTTGAAAATGCGAACGTCTGCAGATAGCTCGCAGGCAGAAAGAGCTAGCCTGGAAAGCTGTTGCTCAGCCTCATCTGCCCATGGCACTGCTCGCACAGAGGCACAGAGACTGGGGCTGCTTGCTTGTTTTGTCCCCTCAAACTTAAAACGTATCTTAAGTGGTCCGTGCCGGGCGCCCCCGGCAGCCCTGCTCCAAAAATGCAAACGTCTGCAGATAGCTCGCAGGCAGAAAGAGCTAGCCTGGAAAGCTGTTGCTCAGCCTCATCTGCCCATGGCACTGCTCGCACAGAGGCACAGAGACTGGGGCTGCTTGCTTGTCTTGTCCCCTCAAACTTCAAACGTAGCTTAGGTGGTCCGTGCCGGGCGCCTCCGGCAGCCCTGCTCCAAAAATGCGAACGTCTGCAGATAGCTCGCAGGCAGAAAGAGCTAGCCTGGAAAGCTGTTGCTCAGCCTCATCTGCCCATGGCACTGCTCGCACAGAGGCACAGAGACTGGGGCTGCTTGCTTGTCTTGCCCCCTCAAACTTCAAACGTAGCTTAGGTAGTCCGTGCCGGGCGCCTCCGGCAGCCCTGCTCCAAAAATGCGAACGTCTGCAGATAGCTCGCAGGCAGAAAGAGCTAGCCTGGAAAGCTGTTGCTCAGCCTCATCTGCCCATGGCACTGCTCGCACAGAGGCACAGAGACTGGGGCTGCTTCCTTGTCTTGTCCACTCAAACTTCAAACGTAGCTTAGGTGGTCCGTGCCGGGCGCCTCCGGCAGCCCTGCTCCAAAAATGCGAACGTCTGCAGATAGCTCGCAGGCAGAAAGAGCTAGCCTGGAAAGCTGTTGCTCAGCCTCATCTGCCCATGGCACTGCTCGCACAGAGGCACAGAGACTGGGGCTGCTTGCTTGTCTTGTCCCCTCAAACTTGAAATGTAGCTTAGGTGGTCCGTGCCGGGCGCCTCCGGCAGCCCTGCTCCGAAAATCCAAACGTCTGCAGATAGCTTGCAGGCAGAAAGAGCTAGCCTGGAAAGCTGTTGCTCAGCCTCATCTGCCCATGGCACTGCTCGCACAGAGGCACAGAGACTGGGGCTGCTTGCTTGTCTTGTCCCCTCAAACTTCAAACGTAGCTTAGGTGGTCCGTGCCGGGCGCCTCCGGCAGCCCTGCTCCAAAAATGCGAACGTCTGCAGATAGCTCGCAGGCAGAAAGAGCTAGCCTGGAAAGCTGTTGCTCAGCCTCATCTGCCCATGGCACTGCTCGCACAGAGGCACAGAGACTGGGGCTGCTTGCTTGTCTTGTCCCCTCAAACTTCAAACGTAGCTTAGGTGGTCCGTGCCGGGCGCCTCCGGCAGCCCTGCTCCGAAAATGCGAACGTCTGCAGATAGCTCGCAGGCAGAAAGAGCTAGCCTGGAAAGCTGTTGCTCAGCCTCATCTGCCCATGGCACTGCTCGCACAGAGGCACAGAGACTGGGCTGCTTGCTTGTCTTGTCCCCTCAAACTTCAAACGTAGCTTAGGTGGTCCGTGCCGGGCGCCTCCGGCAGCCCTGCTCCAAAAATGCAAACGTCTGCAGATAGCTCGCAGGCAGAAAGAGCTAGCCTGGAAAGCTGTTGCTCAGCCTCATCTGCCCATGGCACTGCTCGCACAGAGGCACAGAGACTGGGGCTGCTTGCTTGTCTTGCCCCCTCAAATTTCAAACGTAACGTAGGTGGTCCATGCCGGGCGCCTCCGACAGCCCTGCTCCGAAAATGCAAACGTCTGCAGATAGCTCGCAGGCAGAAAGAGCTAGCCTGGAAAGCTGTTGCTCAGCCTCATCTGCCCATGGCACTGCTCGCACAGAGGCACAGAGACTGGGGCTGCTTGCTTGTCTTGCCCCCTCAAACTTCAAATGTACCTTAGGTGGTCCGTGCCGGGCGCCTCCGGCAGCCCTGCTCCAAAAATGCAAACGTCTGCAGATAGCTCGCAGGCAGAAAGAGCTAGCCTGGAAAGCTGTTGCTCAGCCTCATCTGCCCATGGCACTGCTCGCACAGAGGCACAGAGACTGGGGCTGCTTGCTTGTCTTGTCCCCTCAACCTTCAAACGTAGCTTAGGTGGTCCTTGCCGGGCGCCTCCGGCAACCCTGCTCCAAAAATGCGAACGTCTGCAGATAGCTCGCAGGCAGAAAGAGCTAGCCTGGAAAGCTGTTGCTCAGCCTCATCTGCCCATGGCACTGCTCGCACAGAGGCACAGAGACTGAGGCTGCTTGCTTGTCTTGCCCCCTCAAACTTCAAACGTAGCTTAGGTGGTCCGTGCCGGGCGCCTCCGGCAGCCCTGCTCCAAAAATGCAAACGTCTGCAGATAGCTCGCAGGCAGAAAAAGCTAGCCTGGAAAGCTGTTGCTCAGCCTCATCTGCCCATGGCACTGCTCGCACAGAGGCACAGAGACTGGGGCTGCTTGCTTGTCTTCCCCCTCAAACCTCAAACGTAGCTTAGGTGGTCCGTGCCGGGCGCCTCCGGCAGCCCTGCTCCGAAAATGCAAACGTCTGCAGATAGCTCGCAGGCAGAAAGAGCTAGCCTGGAAAGCTGTTGCTCAGCCTCATCTGCCCATGGCACTGCTCGCACAGAGGCACAGAGACTGGGGCTGCTTGCTTGTCTTGTCCCCTCAAACTTCAAACGTAGCTTAGGTGGTCCGTGCCGGGCGCCTCCGGCAGCCCTGCTCCGAAAATGCGAACGTCTGCAGATAGCTCGCAGGCAGAAAGAGCTAGCCTGGAAAGCTGTTGCTCAGCCTCATCTGCCCATGGCACTGCTCGCACAGAGGCACAGAGACTGGGGCTGCTTGCTTGTCTTGTCCCCTCAAACTTCAAACGTAGCTTAGGTGGTCCGTGCCGGGCGCCTCCGGCAGCCCTGCTCCGAAAATGCAAACGTCTGCAGATAGCTCGCAGGCAGAAAGAGCTAGCCTGGAAAGCTGTTGCTCAGCCTCATCTGCCCATGGCACTGCTCGCACAGAGGCACAGAGACTGGGGCTGCTTGCTTGTCTTGCCCCCTCAAATTTCAAACGTAACTTAGGTGGTCCATGCCGGGCGCCTCCGACAGCCCTGCTCCGAAAATGCAAACGTCTGCAGATAGCTCGCAGGCAGAAAGAGCTAGCCTGGAAAGCTGTTTCTCAGCCTCATCTGCCCATGGCACTGCTCGCACAGAGGCACAGAGACTGGGGCTGCTTGCTTGTCTTGCACCCTCAAACTTCAAACGTAGCTTAGGTGGTCCGTGCCGGGCGCCTCCGGCAGCCCTGCTCCGAAAATGCAAACATCTGCAGATAGCTCGCAGGCAGAAAGAGCTAGCCTGGAAAGCTGTTGCTCAGCCTCATCTGCCCATGGCACTGCTCGCACAGAGGCACAGAGACTGGGGCTGCTTGCTTGTCTTGTCCCCTCAACCTTCAAACGTAGCTTAGGTGGTCTGTGACGGGCGCCTCCGGCAGCCCTGCTCCAAAAATGCGAACGTCTGCAGATAGCTCGCAGGCAGAAAGAGCTAGCCTGGAAAGCTGTTGCTCAGCCTCATCTGCCCATGGCACTGCTCACACAGAGGCACAGAGACTGGGGCTGCTTGCTTGTCTTGTCCCCTCAAACTTAAAACGTATCTTAAGTGGTCCGTGCCGGGCGCCTCCGGCAGCCCTGCTCCGAAAATGCAAACGTCTGCAGATAGCTCGCAGGCAGAAAGAGCTAGCCTGGAAAGCTGTTGCTCAGCCTCATCTGCCCATGGCACTGCTCGCACAGAGGCACAGAGACTGGGGCTGCTTGCTTGTCTTGTCCCCTCAAACTTCAAACGTAGCTTAGGTGGTCCGTGCCGGGCGCCTCCGGCAGTCCTGCTCCAAAAATGCGAACGTCTGCAGATAGCTCGCAGGCAGAAAGAGCTAGCCTGGAAAGCTGTTGCTCAGCCTCATCTGCCCATGGCACTGCTCGCACAGAGGCACAGAGACTGGGGCTGCTTGCTTGTCTTGCCCCCTCAAACTTCAAACGTAGCTTAGGTGGTCCGTGCCGGGCGCCTCCGGCAGCCCTGCTCCAAAAATGCAAACGTCTGCAGATAGCTCGCAGGCAGAAAGAGCTAGCCTGGAAAGCTGTTGCTCAGCCTCATCTGCCCATGCCACTGCTCGCACAGAGGCACAGAGACTGGGGCTGCTTGCTTGTCTTGTCCACTCAAACTTCAAACGTATCTTAGGTGGTCCGTGCCGGGCGCCTCCGGCAGCCCTGCTCCGAAAATGCGAACGTCTGCAGATAGCTCGCAGGCAGAAAGAGCTAGCCTGGAAAGCTGTTGCTCAGCCTCATCTGCCCATGGCACTGCTCGCACAGAGGCACAGAGACTGGGGCTGCTTGCTTGTCTTGTCCCCTCAAACTTGAAATGTAGCTTAGGTGGTCCGTGCCGGGCGACTCCGGCAGCCCTGCTCCGAAAATCCAAACGTCTGCAGATAGCTGGCAGGCAGAAAGAGCTAGCCTGGAAAGCTGTTGCTCAGCCTCATCTGCCCATGGCACTGCTCGCACAGAGGCACAGAGACTGGGGCTGCTTGCTTGTCTTGTCCCCTCAAACTGCAAACGTACCTTAGGTGGTCCGTGCCGGGCGCCTCCGGCAGCCCTGCTCCGAAAATGCGAACGTCTGCAGATAGCTCGCAGGCAGAAAGAGCTAGCCTGGAAAGCTGTTGCTCAGCCTCATCTGCCCATGGCACTGCTCGCACAGAGGCACAGAGACTGGGGCTGCTTGCTTGTCTTGTCCCCTCAAACTTCAAACGTAGCTTAGGTGGTCCGTGCCGGGCGCCTCCGGCAGCCCTGCTCCGAAAATGCGAACGTCTGCAGATAGCTCGCAGGCAGAAAGAGCTAGCCTGGAAAGCTGTTGCTCAGCCTCATCTGCCCATGGCACTGCTCGCACAGAGGCACAGAGACTGGGCTGCTTGCTTGTCTTGTCCCCTCAAACTTCAAACGTAGCTTAGGTGGTCCGTGCCGGGCGCCTCCGGCAGCCCTGCTCCAAATATGCGAACGTCTGCAGATAGCTCGCAGGCACAAAGAGCTAGCCTGGAAAGCTGTTGCTCAGCCTCATCTGCCCATGGCACTGCTCGCACAGAGGCACAGAGACTGGGGCTGCTTGCTTGTCTTGCCCCCTCAAATTTCAAAAGTAACGTAGGTGGTCCATGCCGGGCGCCTCCGACAGCCCTGCTCCGAAAATGCAAACGTCTGCAGATAGCTCGCAGGCAGAAAGAGCTAGCCTGGAAAGCTGTTTCTCAGCCTCATCTGCCCATGGCACTGCTCGCACAGAGGCACAGAGACTGGGGCTGCTTGCTTGTCTTGCACCCTCAAATTTCAAACGTAGCTTAGGTGGTCCGTGCCGGGCGCATCCGGCAGCCCTGCTCCGAAAATGCAAACGTCTGCAGATAGCTCGCAGGCAGAAAGAGCTAGCCTGGAAAGCTGTTGCTCAGCCTCATCTGCCCATGGCACTGCTCGCACAGAGGCACAGAGACTGGGGCTGCTTGCTTGTCTTGTCCCCTCAACCTTCAAACGTAGCTTAGGTGGTCCTTGCCGGGCGCCTCCGGCAACCCTGCTCCAAAAATGCGAACGTCTGCAGATAGCTCGCAGGCAGAAAGAGCTAGCCTGGAAAGCTGTTGCTCAGCCTCATCTGCCCATGGCACTGCTCGAACAGAGGCACAGAGACTGAGGCTGCTTGCTTGTCTTGCCCCCTCAAACTTCAAACGTAGCTTAGGTGGTCCGTGCCGGGCGTCTCCGGCAGCCCTGCTCCAAAAATGCGAACGTCTGCAGATAGCTCGCAGCCAGAAAGAGCTAGCCTGGAAAGCTGTTGCTCAGCCTCATCTGCCCATGGCACTGCTCGCACAGAGGCACAGAGACTGGGGCTGCTTGCTTGTCTTCCCCCTCAAACCTCAAACGTAGCTTAGGTGGTCCGTGCCGGGCGCCTCCGGCAGCCCTGCTCCGAAAATGCAAACGTCTGCAGATAGCTCGCAGGCAGAAAGAGCTAGCCTGGAAAGCTGTTGCTCAGCCTCATCTGCCCATGGCACTGCTCGCACAGAGGCACAGAGACTGGGGCTGCTTGCTTGTCTTGTCCCCTCAAACTTCAAACGTAGCTTAGGTGGTCCGTGCCGGGCGCCTCCGGCAGCCCTGCTCCGAAAATGCAAACGTCTGCAGATAGCTTGCAGGCAGAAAGAGCTAGCCTGGAAAGCTGTTGCTCAGCCTCATCTGCCCATGGCACTGCTCGCACAGAGGCACAGAGACTGGGGCTGCTTGCTTGTCTTGTCCCCTCAAACTTCAAACGTAGCTTAGGTGGTCCGTGCCGGGCGCCTCCGGCAGCCCTGCTCCAAAAATGCGAACGTCTGCAGATAGCTCGCAGGCAGAAAGAGCTAGCCTGGAAAGCTGTTGCTCAGCCTCATCTGCCCATGGCACTGCTCGCACAGAGGCACAGAGACTGGGGCTGCTTGCTTGTCTTGTCCCCTCAAACTTAAAACGTATCTTAAGTGGTCCGAGCCGGGCGCCTCCGGCAGCCCTGCTCCAAAAATGCAAACGTCTGCAGATAGCTCGCAGGCAGAAAGAGCTAGCCTGGAAAGCTGTTGCTCAGCCTCATCTGCCCATGGCACTGCTCGCACAGAGGCACAGAGACTGGGGCTGCTTGCTTGTCTTGTCCCCTCAAACTTCAAACGTAGCTTAGGTGGTCCGTGCCGGGCGCCTCCGGCAGCCCTGCTCCGAAAATGCGAACGTCTGCAGATAGCTCGCAGGCAGAAAGAGCTAGCCTGGAAAGCTGTTGCTCAGCCTCATCTGCCCATGGCACTGCTCGCACAGAGGCACAGAGACTGGGGCTGCTTGCTTGTCTTGCCCCCTCAAACTTCAAACGTAGCTTAGGTGGTCCGTGCCGGGCGCCTCCGGCAGCCCTGCTCCAAAAATGCGAACGTCTGCAGATAGCTCGCAGGCAGAAAGAGCTAGCCTGGAAAGCTGTTGCTCCGCCTCATCTGCCCATGGCACTGCTCGCACAGAGGCACAGAGACTGGGGCTGCTTGCTTGTCTTGTCCACTCAAACTTCAAACGTATCTTAGGTGGTCCGTGCCGGGCGCCTCCGGCAGCCCTGCTCCGAAAATGCGAACGTCTGCAGATAGCTCGCAGGCAGAAAGAGCTAGCCTGGAAAGCTGTTGCTCAGCCTCATCTGCCCATGGCACTGCTCGCACAGAGGCACAGAGACTGGGGCTGCTTGCTTGTCTTGTCCCCTCAAACTTCAAACGTAGCTTAGGTGGTCCGTGCCGGGCGCCTCCGGCAGCCCTGCTCCGAAAATGCAAACGTCTGCAGATAGCTTGCAGGCAGAAAGAGCTAGCCTGGAAAGCTGTTGCTCAGCCTCATCTGCCCATGGCACTGCTCGCACAGAGGCACAGAGACTGGGGCTGCTTGCTTGTCTTGTCCCCTCAAACTTCAAACGTAGCTTAGGTGGTCCGTGCCGGGCGCCTCCGGCAGCCCTGCTCCAAAAATGCGAACGTCTGCAGATAGCTCGCAGGCAGAAAGAGCTAGCCTGGAAAGCTGTTGCTCAGCCTCATCTGCCCATGGCACTGCTCGCACAGAGGCACAGAGACTGGGGCTGCTTGCTTGTCTTGTCCCCTCAAACTTCAAACGTAGCTTAGGTGGTCCGTGCCGGGCGCCTCCGGCAGCCCTGCTCCGAAAATGCAAACGTCTGCAGATAGCTCGCAGGCAGAAAGAGCTAGCCTGGAAAGCTGTTGCTCAGCCTCATCTGCCCATGGCACTGCTCGCACAGAGGCACAGAGACTGGGGCTGCTTGCTTGTCTTGTCCCCTCAAACTTCAAACGTAGCTTAGGTGGTCCGTGCCGGGCGCCTCCGGCAGCCCTGCTCCAAAAATGCAAACGTCTGCAGATAGCTCGCAGGCAGAAAGAGCTAGCCTGGAAAGCTGTTGCTCAGCCTCATCTGCCCATGGCACTGCTCGCACAGAGGCACAGAGACTGGGGCTGCTTGCTTGTCTTGCCCCCTCAAATTTCAAACGTAACTTAGGTGGTCCATGCCGGGCGCCTCCGACAGCCCTGCTCCGAAAATGCAAACGTCTGCAGATAGCTCGCAGGCAGAAAGAGCTAGCCTGGAAAGCTGTTTCTCAGCCTCATCTGCCCATGGCACTGCTCGCACAGAGGCACAGAGACTGGGGCTGCTTGCTTGTCTTGCACCCTCAAACTTCAAACGTAGCTTAGGTGGTCCGTGCCGGGCGCCTCCGGCAGCCCTGCTCCGAAAATGCAAACGTCTGCAGATAGCTCGCAGGCAGAAAGAGCTAGCCTGGAAAGCTGTTGCTCAGCCTCATCTGCCCATGGCACTGCTCGCACAGAGGCACAGAGACTGGGGCTGCTTGCTTGTCTTGTCCCCTCAACCTTCAAACGTAGCTTAGGTGGTCTGTGCCGGGCGCCTCCGGCAGCCCTGCTCCAAAAATCCAAACGTCTGCAGATAGCTCGCAGGCAGAAAGAGCTAGCCTGGAAAGCTGTTGCTCAGCCTCATCTGCCCATGGCACTGCTCGAACAGAGGCACAGAGACTGAGGCTGCTTGCTTGTCTTGCCCCCTCAAACTTCAAATGTAGCTTAGGTGGTCCGTGCCGGGCGCCTCCGGCAGCCCTGCTCCAAAAATGCGAACGTCTGCAGATAGCTCGCAGGCAGAAAGAGCTAGCCTGGAAAGCTGTTGCTCAGCCTCATCTGCCCATGGCACTGCTCGCACAGAGGCACAGAGACTGGGGCTGCTTGCTTGTCTTGTCCCCTCAAACCTCAAATGTAGCTTAGGTGGTCCGTGCTGGGCGCCTCCGGCAGCCCTGCTCCGAAAATGCAAACGTCTGCAGATAGCTCGCAGGCAGAAAGAGCTAGCCTGGAAAGCTGTTGCTCAGCCTCATCTGCCCATGGCACTGCTCGCACAGAGGCACAGAGACTGGGGCTGCTTGCTTGTCTTGTCCCCTCAACCTTCAAACGTAGCTTAGGTGGCCCGTGCCGGGCGCCTCCAGCAGCCCTGCTCCGAAAATGCGAACGTCTGCAGATAGCTCGCAGGCAGAAAGAGCTAGCCTGGAAAGCTGTTGCTCAGCCTCATCTGCCCATGGCACTGCTCGCACAGAGGCACAGAGACTGGGGCTGCTTGCTTGTCTTGTCCCCTCAAACTTAAAACGTATCTTAAGTGGTCCGTGCCGGGCGCCTCCGGCAGCCCTGCTCCAAAAATGCAAACGTCTGCAGATAGCTCGCAGGCAGAAAGAGCTAGCCTGGAAAGCTGTTGCTCAGCCTCATCTGCCCATGGCACTGCTCGCACAGAGGCACAGAGACTGGGGCTGCTTGCTTGTCTTGTCCACTCAAACTTCAAACGAATCTTAGGTGGTCCGTGCCGGGCGCCTCCGGCAGCCCTGCTCCGAAAATGCGAACGTCTGCAGATAGCTCGCAGGCAGAAAGAGCTAGCCTGGAAAGCTGTTGCTCAGCCTCATCTGCCCATGGCACTGCTCGCACAGAGGCACAGAGACTGGGGCTGCTTGCTTGTCTTGTCCCCTCAAACTTCAAATGTAGCTTAGGTGGTCCGTGCCGGGCGCCTCCGGCAGCCCTGCTCCGAAAATGCGAACGTCTGCAGATAGCTTGCAGGCAGAAAGAGCTAGCCTGGAAAGCTGTTGCTCAGCCTCATCTGCCCATGGCACTGCTCGCACAGAGGCACAGAGACTGGGGCTGCTTGCTTGTCTTGTCCCCTAAACTTCAAACGTAGCTTAGGTGGTCCGTGCCGGGCGCCTCCGGCAGCCCTGCTCCAAAAATGCGAACGTCTGCAGATAGCTCGCAGGCAGAAAGAGCTAGCCTGGAAATCTGTTGCTCAGCCTCATCTGCCCATGGCACTGCTCGCACAGAGGCACAGAGACTGGGGCTGCTTGCTTGTCTTGCACCCTCAAACTGCAAACGTACCTTAGGTGGTCCGTGCCGGGAGCCTCCGGCAGCCCTGCTCCGAAAATGCGAACGTCTGCAGATAGCTCGCAGGCAGAAAGAGCTAGCCTGGAAAGCTGTTGCTCAGCCTCATCTGCCCATGGCACTGCTCGCACAGAGGCACAGAGACTGGGGCTGCTTGCTTGTCTTGTCCCCTCAAACTTAAAACGTATCTTAAGTGGTCCGTGCCGGGCGCCTCCGGCAGCCCTGCTCCAAAAATGCAAACGTCTGCAGATAGCTCGCAGGCAGAAAGAGCTAGCCTGGAAAGCTGTTGCTCAGCCTCATCTGCCCATGGCACTGCTCGCACAGAGGCACAGAGACTGGGGCTGCTTGCTTGTCTTGTCCACTCAAACTTCAAACGAAACTTAGGTGGTCCGTGCCGGGCGCCTCCGGCAGCCCTGCTCCGAAAATGCGAACGTCTGCAGATAGCTCGCAGGCAGAAAGAGCTAGCCTGGAAAGCTGTTGCTCAGCCTCATCTGCCCATGGCACTGCTCGCACAGAGGCACAGAGACTGGGGCTGCTTGCTTGTCTTGTCCCCTCAAACTTCAAATGTAGCTTAGGTGGTCCGTGCCGGGCGCCTCCGGCAGCCCTGCTCCGAAAATGCGAACGTCTGCAGATAGCTTGCAGGCAGAAAGAGCTAGCCTGGAAAGCTGTTGCTCAGCCTCATCTGCCCATGGCACTGCTCGCACAGAGGCACAGAGACTGGGGCTGCTTGCTTGTCTTGTCCCCTCAAACTTCAAACGTAGCTTAGGTGGTCCGTGCCGGGCGCCTCCGGCAGCCCTGCTCCAAAAATGCGAACGTCTGCAGATAGCTCGCAGGCAGAAAGAGCTAGCCTGGAAATCTGTTGCTCAGCCTCATCTGCCCATGGCACTGCTCGCACAGAGGCACAGAGACTGGGGCTGCTTGCTTGTCTTGTCCCCTCAAACTGCAAACGTACCTTAGGTGGTCCGTGCCGGGAGCCTCCGGCAGCCCTGCTCCGAAAATCCAAACGTCTGCAGATAGCTCTCAGGCAGAAAGAGCTAGCCTGGAAAGCTGTTGCTCAGCCTCATCTGCCCATGGCACTGCTCGCACAGAGGCACAGAGACTGGGGCTGCTTGCTTGTCTTGTCCCCTCAAACTGCAAACGTAGCTTAGGTGGTCCGTGCCGGGAGCCTCCGGCAGCCCTGCTCCAAAAATGCAAACGTCTGCAGATAGCTCGCAGGCAGAAAGAGCTAGCCTGGAAAGCTGTTGCTCAGCCTCATCTGCCCATGGCACTGCTCGCACAGAGGCACAGAGACTGGGGCTGCTTGCTTGTCTTGCCCCCTCAAATTTCAAACGTAACTTAGGTGGTCCATGCCGGGCGCCTCCGACAGCCCTACTCCGAAAATGCAAACGTCTGCAGATAGCTCGCAGGCAGAAAGAGCTAGCCTGGAAAGCTGTTTCTCAGCCTCATCTGCCCATGGCACTGCTCGCACAGAGGCACAGAGACTGGGGCTGCTTGCTTGTCTTGCATCCTCAAACTTCAAACGTAGCTTAGGTGGTCCGTGCCGGGCGCCTCCGGCAGCCCTGCTCCGAAAATGCAAACGTCTGCAGATAGCTCGCAGGCAGAAAGAGCTAGCCTGGAAAGCTGTTGCTCAGCCTCATCTGCCCATGGCACTGCTCGCACAGAGGCACAGAGACTGGGGCTGCTTGCTTGTCTTGCCCCCTCAAACTTCAAACGTAGCTTAGGTGGTCCGTGCCGGGCGCCTCCGGCAGCCCTGCTCCAAAAATGCGAACGTCTGCAGATAGCTGGCAGGCAGAAAGAGCTAGCCTGGAAAGCTGTTGCTCAGCCTCATCTGCCCATGGCACTGCTCGCACAGAGGCACAGAGACTGGGGCTGCTTGCTTGTCTTGCCCCCTCAAACCTCAAACGTAGCTTAGGTGGTCCGTGCCGGGCGCCTCCGGCAGCCCTGCTCCGAAAATGCAAACGTCTGCAGATAGCTCGCAGGCAGAAAGAGCTAGCCTGGAAAGCTGTTGCTCCGCCTCATCTGCCCATGGCACTGCTCGCACAGAGGCACAGAGACTGGGGCTGCTTGCTTGTCTTGTCCCCTCAAACTTCAAACGTAGCTTAGGTGGTCCGTGCCGGGCGCCTCCGGCAGCCCTGCTCCGAAAATGCGAACGTCTGCAGATAGCTTGCAGGCAGAAAGAGCTAGCCTGGAAAGCTGTTGCTCAGCCTCATCTGCCCATGGCACTGCTCGCACAGAGGCACAGAGACTGGGGCTGCTTGCTTGTCTTGTCCCCTCAAAATTCAAACGTAGCTTAGGTGGTCCGTGCCGGGCGCCTCCGGCAGCCCTGCTCCGAAAATGCGAACGTCTGCAGATAGCTCGCAGGCAGAAAGAGCTAGCCTGGAAAGCTGTTGCTCAGCCTCATCTGCCCATGGCACTGCTCGCACAGAGGCACAGAGACTGGGGCTGCTTGCTTGTCTTGTCCCCTCAAACTTAAAACGTATCTTAAGTGGTCCGTGCCGGGCGCCTCCGGCAGCCCTGCTCCAAAAATGCAAACGTCTGCAGATAGCTCGCAGGCAGAAAGAGCTAGCCTGGAAAGCTGTTGCTCAGCCTCATCTGCCCATGGCACTGCTCGCACAGAGGCACAGAGACTGTGGCTGCTTGCTTGTCTTGCCCCCTCAAACTTCAAACGTAGCTTAGGTGGTCCGTGCCGGGCGCCTCCGGCAGCCCTGCTCCGAAAATGCGAACGTCTGCAGATAGCTCGCAGGCAGAAAGAGCTAGCCTGGAAAGCTGTTGCTCAGCCTCATCTGCCCATGGCACTGCTCGCACAGAGGCACAGAGACTGGGGCTGCTTGCTTGTCTTGTCCCCTCAAACTTGAAATGTAGCTTAGGTGGTCCGTGCCGGGCGCCTCCGGCAGCCCTGCTCCGAAAATGCGAACGTCTGCAGATAGCTTGCAGGCAGAAAGAGCTAGCCTGGAAAGCTGTTGCTCAGCCTCATCTGCCCATGGCACTGCTCGCACAGAGGCACAGAGACTGGGGCTGCTTGCTTGTCTTGTCCCCTCAAACTTCAAACGTAGCTTAGGTGGTCCGTGCCGGGCGCCTCCGGCAGCCCTGCTCCAAAAATGCGAACGTCTGCAGATAGCTCGCAGGCAGAAAGAGCTAGCCTGGAAAGCTGTTGCTCAGCCTCATCTGCCCATGGCACTGCTCGCACAGAGGCACAGAGACTGGGGCTGCTTGCTTGTCTTGTCCCCTCAAACTTCAAACGTAGCTTAGGTGGTCCGTGCCGGGCGCCTCCGGCAGCCCTGCTCCGAAAATGCGAACGTCTGCAGATAGCTCGCAGGCAGAAAGAGCTAGCCTGGAAAGCTGTTGCTCAGCCTCATCTGCCCATGGCACTGCTCGCACAGAGGCACAGAGACTGGGGCTGCTTGCTTGTCTTGTCCCCTCAAACTTCAAACGTAGCTTAGGTGGTCCGTGCCGGGCGCCTCCGGCAGCCCTGCTCCGAAAATGCAAACGTCTGCAGATAGCTCGCAGGCAGAAAGAGCTAGCCTGGAAAGCTGTTGCTCAGCCTCATCTGCCCATGGCACTGCTCGCACAGAGGCACAGAGACTGGGGCTGCTTGCTTGTCTTGCCCCCTCAAACTTCAAACGTAGCTTAGGTGGTCCGTGCCGGGCGCCTCCGGCAGCCCTGCTCCAAAAATGCGAACGTCTGCAGATAGCTCGCAGCCAGAAAGAGCTAGCCTGGAAAGCTGTTGCTCAGCCTCATCTGCCCATGGCACTGCTCGCACAGAGGCACAGAGACTGGGGTTGCTTGCTTGTCTTGCCCCCTCAAACTTCAAACGTAGCTTAGGTGGTCCTTGCCGGGCGCCTCCGGCAGCCCTGCTCCGAAAATGCGAACGTCTGCAGATAGCTCGCAGGCAGAAAGAGCTAGCCTGGAAAGCTGTTGCTCAGCCTCATCTGCCCATGGCACTGCTCGCACAGAGGCACAGAGACTGGGGCTGCTTGCTTGTCTTGCCCCCTCAAACTTCAAACGTAACTTAGGTGGTCCTTGCCGGGCGCCTCCGGCAGCCCTGCTCCGAAAATTCGAACGTCTGCAGATAGCTCGCAGGCAGAAAGAGCTAGCCTGGAAAGCTGTTGCTCAGCCTCATCTGCCCATGGCACTGCTCGCACAGAGGCACAGAGACTGGGGCTGCTTGCTTGTCTTGTCCCCTCAAACTTCAAACGTAGCTTAGGTGGTCCATGCCGGGCGCCTCCGGCAGCCCTGCTACGAAAATCCAAACGTCTGCAGATAGCTCGCAGGCAGAAAGAGCTAGCCTGGAAAGCTGTTGCTCAGCCTCATCTGCCCATGGCACTGCTCGCACAGAGGCACAGAGACTGGGGCTGCTTGCTTGTCTTGTCCCCTCAAACTTCAAACGTAGCTTAGGTGGTCCGTGCCGGGCGCCTCCGGCAGCCCTGCTCCAAACATGCGAACGTCTGCAGATAGCTCGCAGGCAGAAAGAGCTAGCCTGGAAAGCTGTTGCTCAGCCTCATCTGCCCATGGCACTGCTCGCACAGAGGCACAGAGACTGGGGCTGCTTGCTTGTCTTGTCCCCTCAAACTTCAAACGTAGCTTAGGTGGTCTGTGCCGGGCGCCTCCGGCAGCCCTGCTCCGAAAATGCGAACGTCTGCAGATAGCTCGCAGGCAGAAAGAGCTAGCCTGGAAAGCTGTTGCTCAGCCTCATCTGCCCATGGCACTGCTCGCACAGAGGCACAGAGACTGGGGCTGCTTGCTTGTCTTGCCCCCTCAAACTTCAAACGTAGCTTAGGTGGTCCTTGCCGGGCGCCTCCGGCAGCCCTGCTCCAAAAATGCGAACGTCTGCAGATAGCTCTCAGGCAGAAAGAGCTAGCCTGGAAAGCTGTTGCTCAGCCTCATCTGCCCATGGCACTGCTCGCACAGAGGCACAGAGACTGGGGCTGCTTGCTTGTCTTGCTCCCTCAAATTTCAAACGTAACTTAGGTGGTCCATGCCGGGCGCCTCCGACAGCCCTGCTCCGAAAATGCAAACGTCTGCAGATAGCTCGCAGGCAGAAAGAGCTAGCCTGGAAAGCTGTTGCTCAGCCTCATCTGCCCATGGCACTGCTCGCACAGAGGCACAGAGACTGGGGCTGCTTGCTTGTCTTGCCCCCTCAAACTTCAAACGTAACTTAGGTGGTCCATGCCGGGCGCCTCCGGCAGCCCTGCTCCGAAAATGCAAACGTCTGCAGATAGCTCGCAGGCAGAAAGAGCTAGCCTGGAAAGCTGTTGCTCAGCCTCATCTGCCCATGGCACTGCTCGCACAGAGGCACAGAGACTGGGGCTGCTTGCTTGTCTTGCCCCCTCAAACTTCAAAGGTAGCTTATGTGGTCCTTGCCGGGCGCCTCCGGCAGTCCTGCTCCGAAAATGCGAACGTCTGCAGATAGCTCGCAGGCAGAAAGAGCTAGCCTGGAAAGCTGTTGCTCAGCCTCATCTGCCCATGGCACTGCTCGCACAGAGGCACAGAGACTGGGGCTGCTTGCTTGTCTTGTCCCCTCAAACTTCAAACGTAGCTTAGGTGGTCCGTGCCGGGCGCCTCCGGCAGCCCTGCTCCGAAAATGCGAACGTCTGCAGATAGCTCGCAGGCAGAAAGAGCTAGCCTGGAAAGCTGTTGCTCAGCCTCATCTGCCCATGGCACTGCTCGCACAGAGGCACAGAGACTGGGGCTGCTTGCTTGTCTTGTCCCCTCAACCTTCAAACGTAGCTTAGGTGGTCTGTGCCGGGCGCCTCCGGCAGCCCTGCTCCAAAAATGCGAACGTCTGCAGATAGCTCGCAGGCAGAAAGAGCTAGCCTGGAAAGCTGTTGCTCAGCCTCATCTGCCCATGGCACTGCTCGCACAGAGGCACAGAGACTGAGGCTGCTTGCTTGTCTTGTCCCCTCAAACTTCAAACGTATCTTAGGTGGTCCGTGCCGGGCGCCTCCGGCAGCCCTGCTCCAAAAATGCGAACGTCTGCAGATAGCTGGCAGGCAGAAAGAGCTAGCCTGGAAAGCTGTTGCTCAGCCTCATCTGCCCATGGCACTGCTCGCACAGAGGCACAGAGACTGGGGCTGCTTGCTTGTCTTGCCCCCTCAAACCTCAAACGTAACTTACGTGGTCCGTGCCGGGCGCCTCCGGCAGCCCTGCTCCGAAAATCCAAACGTCTGCAGATAGCTCTCAGGCAGAAAGAGCTAGCCTGGAAAGCTGTTGCTCAGCCTCATCTGCCCATGGCACTGCTCGCACAGAGGCACAGAGACTGGGGCTGCTTGCTTGTCTTGTCCCCTCAAACTTCAAACGTATCTTAAGTGGTCCGTGCCGGGAGCCTCCGGCAGCGCTGCTCCAAAAATGCAAACGTCTGCAGATAGCTCGCAGGCAGAAAGAGCTAGCCTGGAAAGCTGTTGCTCAGCCTCATCTGCCCATGGCACTGCTCGCACAGAGGCACAGAGACTGGGGCTGCTTGCTTGTCTTGTCCCCTCAAACTTCAAACGTAGCTTAGGTGGTCCGTGCCGGGCGCCTCCGGCAGCCCTGCTCCGAAAATGCAAACGTCTGCAGATAGCTCGCAGGCAGAAAGAGCTAGCCTGGAAAGCTGTTGCTCAGCCTCATCTGCCCATGGCACTGCTCGCACAGAGGCACAGAGACTGGGGCTGCTTGCTTGTCTTGTCCCCTCAAACTTCAAACGTAGCTTAGGTGGTCCGTGCCGGGCGCCTCCGGCAGCCCTGCTCCGAAAATGCGAACGTCTGCAGATAGCTCGCAGGCAGAAAGAGCTAGCCTGGAAAGCTGTTGCTCAGCCTCATCTGCCCATGGCACTGCTCGCACAGAGGCACAGAGACTGGGGCTGCTTGCTTGTCTTGTCCCCTCAAACTTCAAACGTAGCTTAGGTGGTCCGTGCCGGGCGCCTCCGGCAGCCCTGCTCCGAAAATGCGAACGTCTGCAGATAGCTCGCAGGCAGAAAGAGCTAGCCTGGAAAGCTGTTGCTCAGCCTCATCTGCCCATGGCACTGCTCGCACAGAGGCACAGAGACTGGGGCTGCTTGCTTGTCTTGTCCCCTCAAACTTCAAACGTAGCTTACATGGTCCGTGCCGGGCGCATCCGGCAGCCCTGCTCCGAAAATGCGAACGTCTGCAGATAGCTCGCAGGCAGAAAGAGCTAGCCTGGAAAGCTGTTGCTCAGCCTCATCTGCCCATGGCACTGCTCGCACAGAGGCACAGAGACTGGGGCTGCTTGCTTGTCTTGCCCCCTCAAACTTCAAACGTAGCTTAGGTGGTCCGTGCCGGGCGCCTCCGGCAGCCCTGCTCCAAAAATGCGAACGTCTGCAGATAGCTGGCAGGCAGAAAGAGCTAGCCTGGAAAGCTGTTGCTCAGCCTCATCTGCCCATGGCACTGCTCGCACAGAGGCACAGAGACTGGGGCTGCTTGCTTGTCTTCCCTCTCAAACTTCAAATGTAGCTTAGGTGGTCCGTGCCGGGCGCCTCCGGCAGCCCTGCTCCGAAAATGCGAACGTCTGCAGATAGCTCGCAGGCAGAAAGAGCTATCCTGGAAAGCTGTTGCTCAGCCTCATCTGCCCATGGCACTGCTCGCACAGAGGCACAGAGACTGGGGCTGCTTGCTTGTCTTGCCCCCTCAAACTTCAAACGTAACTTAGGTGGTCCTTGCCGGGCGCCTCCGGCAGCCCTGCTCCGAAAATGCGAACGTCTGCAGATAGCTCGCAGGCAGAAAGAGCTAGCCTGGAAAGCTGTTGCTCAGCCTCATCTGCCCATGGCACTGCTCGCACAGAGGCACAGAGACTGGGGCTGCTTGCTTGTCTTGTCCCCTCAAACTTCAAACGTAGCTTAGGTGGTCCGTGCCGGGCGCCTCCGGCAGCCCTGCTCCAAAAATGCAAACGTCTGCAGATAGCTCGCAGGCAGAAAGAGCTAGCCTGGAAAGCTGTTGCTCAGCCTCATCTGCCCATGGCACTGCTCGCACAGAGGCACAGAGACTGGGGCTGCTTGCTTGTCTTGTCCCCTCAAACTTCAAACGTAGCTTAGGTGGTCCGTGCCGGGCGCCTCCGGCAGCCCTGCTCCAAACATGCGAACGTCTGCAGATAGCTCGCAGGCAGAAAGAGCTAGCCTGGAAAGCTGTTGCTCAGCCTCATCTGCCCATGCCACTGCTCGCACAGAGGCACAGAGACTGGGTCTGCTTGCTTGTCTTGCCCCCTCAAACTTCAAACGTAGCTTAGGTGGTCCGTGCCGGGCGCCTCCGGCAGCCCTGCTCCGAAAATGCGAACGTCTGCAGATAGCTGGCAGGCAGAAAGAGCTAGCCTGGAAAGCTCTTGCTCAGCCTCATCTGCCCATGGCCCTGCTCGCACAGAGGCACAGAGACTGGGGCTGCTTGCTTGTCTTGTCCACTCAAACTTCAAACGTAGCTTAGGTGGTCCGTGCCGGGCGCCTCCGGCAGCCCTGCTCCGAAAATGCGAACGTCTGCAGATAGCTCGCAGGCAGAAAGAGCTAGCCTGGAAAGCTGTTGCTCAGCCTCATCTGCCCATGGCACTGCTCGCACAGAGGCACAGAGACTGGGGCTGCTTGCTTGTCTTGTCCCCTCAAACTTGAAATGTAGCTTAGGTGGTCCGTGCCGGGCGCCTCCGGCAGCCCTGCTCCGAAAATGCGAACGTCTGCAGATAGCTTGCAGGCAGAAAGAGCTAGCCTGGAAAGCTGTTGCTCAGCCTCATCTGCCCATGGCACTGCTCGCACAGAGGCACAGAGACTGGGGCTGCTTGCTTGTCTTGTCCCCTCAAACTTCAAACGTAGCTTAGGTGGTCCGTGCCGGGCGCCTCCGGCAGCCCTGCTCCAAAAATGCGAACGTCTGCAGATAGCTCGCAGGCAGAAAGAGCTAGCCTGGAAAGCTGTTGCTCAGCCTCATCTGCCCATGGCACTGCTCGCACAGAGGCACAGAGACTGGGGCTGCTTGCTTGTCTTGTCCCCTCAAACTTCAAACGTAGCTTAGGTGGTCCGTGCCGGGCGCCTCCGGCAGCCCTGCTCCGAAAATGCGAACGTCTGCAGATAGCTCGCAGGCAGAAAGAGCTAGCCTGGAAAGCTGTTGCTCAGCCTCATCTGCCCATGGCACTGCTCGCACAGAGGCACAGAGACTGGGGCTGCTTGCTTGTCTTGTCCCCTCAAACTTCAAACGTAGCTTAGGTGGTCCGTGCCGGGCGCCTCAGGCAGCCCTGCTCCAAAAATGCGAACGTCTGCAGATAGCTCGCAGGCAGAAAGAGCTAGCCTGGAAAGCTGTTGCTCAGCCTCATCTGCCCATGGCACTGCTCGCACAGAGGCACAGAGACTGGGGCTGCTTGCTTGTCTTGCCCCCTCAAACTTCAAACGTAGCTTAGGTGGTCCGTGCCGGGTGCCTCCGGCAGCCCTGCTCCAAAAATGCGAACGTCTGCAGATAGCTGGCAGGCAGAAAGAGCTAGCCTGGAAAGCTGTTGCTCAGCCTCATCTGCCCATGGCACTGCTCGCACAGAGGCACAGAGACTGGGGCTGCTTGCTTGTCTTGCCCCCTCAAACTTCAAACGTAGCTTAGGTGGTCCTTGCCGGGCGCCTCCGGCAGCCCTGCTCCAAAAATGCAAACGTCTGCAGATAGCTCGCAGGCAGAAAGAGCTAGCCTGGAAAGCTGTTGCTCAGCCTCATCTGCCCATGGCACTGCTCGCACAGAGGCACAGAGACTGGGGCTGCTTGCTTGTCTTGCCCCTTCAAACTTCAAACGTAACTTAGGTGGTCCGTGCCGGGCGCCTCCGGCAGCCCTGCTCCGAAAATTCGAACGTCTGCAGATAGCTCGCAGGCAGAAAGAGCTAGCCTGGAAAGCTGTTGCTCAGCCTCATCTGCCCATGGCACTGCTCGCACAGAGGCACAGAGACTGGGGCTGCTTGCTTGTCTTGTCCCCTCAAACTTCAAACGTAGCTTAGGTGGTCCGTGCCGGGCGCCTCCGGCAGCCCTGCTCCGAAAATCCAAACGTCTGCAGATAGCTCGCAGGCAGAAAGAGCTAGCCTGGAAAGCTGTTGCTCAGCCTCATCTGCCCATGGCCCTGCTCGCACAGAGGCACAGAGACTGGGGCTGCTTGCTTGTCTTGTCCCCTCAAACTTCAAACGTAGCTTAGGTGGTCCGTGCCGGGCGCCTCCGGCAGCCCTGCTCCAAAAATGCGAACGTCTGCAGATAGCTCGCAGGCAGAAAGAGCTAGCCTGGAAAGCTGTTGCTCAGCCTCATCTGCCCATGGCACTGCTCGCACAGAGGCACAGAGACTGGGGCTGCTTGCTTGTCTTGCCCCCTCAAACTTCAAACGTAGCTTAGGTGGTCCTTGCCGGGCGCCTCCGGCAGCCCTGCTCCAAAAATGCGAACGTCTGCAGATAGCTCGCAGGCAGAAAGAGCTAGCCTGGAAAGCTGTTGCTCAGCCTCATCTGCCCATGGCACTGCTCGCACAGAGGCACAGAGACTGGGGCTGCTTGCTTGTCTTGCCCCCTCAAATTTCAAACGTAACTTAGGTGGTCCATGCCGGGCGCCTCCGACAGCCCTGCTCCGAAAATGCAAACGTCTGCAGATAGCTCGCAGGCAGAAAGAGCTAGCCTGGAAAGCTGTTGCTCAGCCTCATCTGCCCATGGCACTGCTCGCACAGAGGCACAGAGACTGGGGCTGCTTGCTTGTCTTGCACCCTAAAACTTCAAACGTAGCTTAGGTGGTCCGTGCCGGGCGCCTCCGGCAGCCCTGCTCCGAAAATGCGAACGTCTGCAGATAGCTCGCAGGCAGAAAGAGCTAGCCTGGAAAGCTGTTGCTCAGCCTCATCTGCCCATGGCACTGCTCGCACAGAGGCACAGAGACTGGGGCTGCTTGCTTGTCTTGTCCCCTCAAACTTCAAACGTAGCTTAGGTGGTCCGTGCCGGGCGCCTCCGGCAGCCCTGCTCCAAAAATGCAAACGTCTGCACATAGCTCGCAGGCAGAAAGAGCTAGCCTGGAAAGCTGTTGCTCAGCCTCATCTGCCCATGGCACTGCTCGCACAGAGGCACAGAGACTGGGGCTGCTTGCTTGTCTTGCCCCCTCAAATTTCAAACGTAACTTAGGTGGTCCATGCCGGGCGCCTCCGACAGCCCTGCTCCGAAAATGCAAACGTCTGCAGATAGCTCGCAGGCAGAAAGAGCTAGCCTGGAAAGCTGTTGCTCAGCCTCATCTGCCCATGGCACTGCTCGCACAGAGGCACAGAGACTGGGGCTGCTTGCTTGTCTTGCCCCCTCAAACTTCAAACGTAACTTAGGTGGTCCATGCCGGGCGCCTCCGACAGCCCTGCTCCGAAAATGCAAACGTCTGCAGATAGCTCGCAGGCAGAAAGAGCTAGCCTGGAAAGCTGTTGCTCAGCCTCATCTGCCCATGGCACTGCTCGCACAGAGGCACAGAGACTGGGGCTGCTTGCTTGTCTTGCACCCTCAAACTTCAAACGTAGCTTAGGTGGTCCGTGCCGGGCGCCTCCGGCAGCCCTGCTCCGAAAATGCGAACGTCTGCAGATAGCTCGCAGGCAGAAAGAGCTAGCCTGGAAAGCTGTTGCTCAGCCTCATCTGCCCATGGCACTGCTCGCACAGAGGCACAGAGACTGGGGCTGCTTGCTTGTCTTGTCCCCTCAAACTTCAAACGTAGCTTAGGTGGTCCGTGCCGGGCACCTCCGGCAGCCCTGCTCCAAAAATGCAAACGTCTGCAGATAGCTCGCAGGCAGAAAGAGCTAGCCTGGAAAGCTGTTGCTCAGCCTCATCTGCCCATGGCACTGCTCGCACAGAGGCACAGAGACTGGGGCTGCTTGCTTGTCTTGCCCCCTCAAATTTCAAACGTAACTTAGGTGGTCCATGCCGGGCGCCTCCGACAGCCCTGCTCCGAAAATGCAAACGTCTGCAGATAGCTCGCAGGCAGAAAGAGCTAGCCTGGAAAGCTGTTGCTCAGCCTCATCTGCCCATGGCACTGCTCGCACAGAGGCACAGAGACTGGGGCTGCTTGCTTGTCTTGCCCCCTCAAATTTCAAACGTAACTTAGGTGGTCCATGCCGGGCGCCTCCGACAGCCCTGCTCCGAAAATGCAAACGTCTGCAGATAGCTCGCAGGCAGAAAGAGCTAGCCTGGAAAGCTGTTGCTCAGCCTCATCTGCCCATGGCACTGCTCGCACTGAGGCACAGAGACTGGGGCTGCTTGCTTGTCTTGTCCCCTCAAACTTCAAACGTAGCTTAGGTGGTCTGTGCCGGGCGCCTCCGGCAGCCCTGCTCTGAAAATGCAAACGTCTGCAGATAGCTCGCAGGCAGAAAGAGCTAGCCTGGAAAGCTGTTGCTCAGCCTCATCTGCCCATGGCACTGCTCGCACAGAGGCACAGAGACTGGGGCTGCTTGTTTGTCTTGCCCCCTCAAACTTCAAATGTAGCTTAGGTGGTCCTTACCGGGCGCCTCCGGCAGCCCTGCTCCGAAAATGCGAACGTCTGCAGATAGCTCGCAGGCAGAAAGAGCTAGCCTGGAAAGCTGTTGCTCAGCCTCATCTGCCCATGGCACTGCTCGCACAGAGGCACAGAGACTGGGGCTGCTTGCTTGTCTTGCCCCCTCAAACTTCAAACGTAGCTTAGGTTGTCCATGCCGGGCGCCTCCGACAGCCCTGCTCCGAAAATGCAAACGTCTGCAGATAGCTCGCAGGCAGAAAGAGCTAGCCTGGAAAGCTGTTGCTCAGCCTCATCTGCCCATGGCACTGCTCGCACAGAGGCACAGAGACTGGGGCTGCTTGCTTGTCTTGCACCCTCAAACTTCAAACGTAGCTTAGGTGGTCCGTGCCGGGCGCCTCCGGCAGCCCTGCTCCGAAAATGCGAACGTCTGCAGATAGCTCGCAGGCAGAAAGAGCTAGCCTGGAAAGCTGTTGCTCAGCCTCATCTGCCCATGGCACTGCTCGCACAGAGGCACAGAGACTGGGGCTGCTTGCTTGTCTTGTCCCCTCAAACTTCAAACGTAGCTTAGGTGGTCCGTGCCGGGCGCCTCCGGCAGCCCTGCTCCAAAAATGCAAACGTCTGCAGATAGTTCGCAGGCAGAAAGAGCTAGCCTGGAAAGCTGTTGCTCAGCCTCATCTGCCCATGGCACTGCTCGCACAGAGGCACAGAGACTGGGGCTGCTTGCTTGTCTTGTCCCCTCAAACTTCAAACGTAGCTTAGGTGGTCCGTGCCGGGCGCCTCCGGCAGCCCTGCTCCGAAAATGCGAACGTCTGCAGATAGCTCGCAGGCAGAAAGAGCTAGCCTGGAAAGCTGTTGCTCAGCCTCATCTGCCCATGGCACTGCTCGCACAGAGGCACAGAGACTGGGGCTGCTTGCTTGTCTTGTCCCCTCAAACTTCAAACGTAGCTTAGGTGGTCCGTGCCGGGCACCTCCGGCAGCCCTGCTCCAAAAATGCAAACGTCTGCAGATAGCTCGCAGGCAGAAAGAGCTAGCCTGGAAAGCTGTTGCTCAGCCTCATCTGCCCATGGCACTGCTCGCACAGAGGCACAGAGACTGGGGCTGCTTGCTTGTCTTGCCCCCTCAAATTTCAAACGTAACTTAGGTGGTCCATGCCGGGCGCCTCCGACAGCCCTGCTCCGAAAATGCAAACGTCTGCAGATAGCTCGCAGGCAGAAAGAGCTAGCCTGGAAAGCTGTTGCTCAGCCTCATCTGCCCATGGCACTGCTCGCACAGAGGCACAGAGACTGGGGCTGCTTGCTTGTCTTGCCCCCTCAAATTTCAAACGTAACTTAGGTGGTCCATGCCGGGCGCCTCCGACAGCCCTGCTCCGAAAATGCAAACGTCTGCAGATAGCTCGCAGGCAGAAAGAGCTAGCCTGGAAAGCTGTTGCTCAGCCTCATCTGCCCATGGCACTGCTCGCACAGAGGCACAGAGACTGGGGCTGCTTGCTTGTCTTGTCCCCTCAAACTTCAAACGTAGCTTAGGTGGTCTGTGCCGGGCGCCTCCGGCAGCCCTGCTCTGAAAATGCAAACGTCTGCAGATAGCTCGCAGGCAGAAAGAGCTAGCCTGGAAAGCTGTTGCTCAGCCTCATCTGCCCATGGCACTGCTCGCACAGAGGCACAGAGACTGGGGCTGCTTGTTTGTCTTGCCCCCTCAAACTTCAAATGTAGCTTAGGTGGTCCTTACCGGGCGCCTCCGGCAGCCCTGCTCCGAAAATGCGAACGTCTGCAGATAGCTCGCAGGCAGAAAGAGCTAGCCTGGAAAGCTGTTGCTCAGCCTCATCTGCCCATGGCACTGCTCGCACAGAGGCACAGAGACTGGGGCTGCTTGCTTGTCTTGCCCCCTCAAACTTCAAACGTAGCTTAGGTTGTCCATGCCGGGCGCCTCCGACAGCCCTGCTCCGAAAATGCAAACGTCTGCAGATAGCTCGCAGGCAGAAAGAGCTAGCCTGGAAAGCTGTTGCTCAGCCTCATCTGCCCATGGCACTGCTCGCACAGAGGCACAGAGACTGGGGCTGCTTGCTTGTCTTGCACCCTCAAACTTCAAACGTAGCTTAGGTGGTCCGTGCCGGGCGCCTCCGGCAGCCCTGCTCCGAAAATGCGAACGTCTGCAGATAGCTCGCAGGCAGAAAGAGCTAGCCTGGAAAGCTGTTGCTCAGCCTCATCTGCCCATGGCACTGCTCGCACAGAGGCACAGAGACTGGGGCTGCTTGCTTGTCTTGTCCCCTCAAACTTCAAACGTAGCTTAGGTGGTCCGTGCCGGGCGCCTCCGGCAGCCCTGCTCCAAAAATGCAAACGTCTGCAGATAGTTCGCAGGCAGAAAGAGCTAGCCTGGAAAGCTGTTGCTCAGCCTCATCTGCCCATGGCACTGCTCGCACAGAGGCACAGAGACTGGGGCTGCTTGCTTGTCTTGTCCCCTCAAACTTCAAACGTAGCTTAGGTGGTCCGTGCCGGGCGCCTCCGGCAGCCCTGCTCCGAAAATGCGAACGTCTGCAGATAGCTCGCAGGCAGAAAGAGCTAGCCTGGAAAGCTGTTGCTCAGCCTCATCTGCCCATAGCACTGCTCGCACAGAGGCACAGAGACTGGGGCTGCTTGCTTGTCTTGCCCCCTCAAACTTCAAACGTAGCTTAGGTGGTCCGTGCCGGGCGCCTCCGGCAGCCCTGCTCCAAAAATGCGAACGTCTGCAGATAGCTCTCAGGCAGAAAGAGCTAGCCTGGAAAGCTGTTGCTCAGCCTCATCTGCCCATGGCACTGCTCGCACAGAGGCACAGAGACTGGGGCTGCTTGCTTGTCTTGTCCCCTCAAACTTGAAATGTAGCTTAGGTGGTCCGTGCCGGGCGCCTCCGGCAGCCCTGCTCCGAAAATGCGAACGTCTGCAGATAGCTTGCAGGCAGAAAGAGCTAGCCTGGAAAGCTGTTGCTCAGCCTCATCTGCCCATGGCACTGCTCGCACAGAGGCACAGAGACTGGGGCTGCTTGCTTGTCTTGTCCCCTCAAACTTCAAACGTAGCTTAGGTGGTCCGTGCCGGGCGCCTCCGGCAGCCCTACTCCGAAAATGCAAACGTCTGCAGATAGCTCGCAGGCAGAAAGAGCTAGCCTGGAAAGCTGTTGCTCAGCCTCATCTGCCCATGGCACTGCTCGCACAGAGGCACAGAGACTAGGGCTGCTTGCTTGTCTTGTCCCCTCAAACTTCAAACGTAGCTTAGGTGGTCCGTGCCGGGCGCCTCCGGCAGCCCTGCTCCGAAAATGCGAACGTCTGCAGATAGCTCTCAGGCAGAAAGAGCTAGCCTGGAAAGCTGTTGCTCAGCCTCATCTGCCCATGGCACTGCTCGCACAGAGGCACAGAGACTGGGGCTGCTTGCTTGTCTTGTCCCCTCAAACTTCAAACGTAGCTTAGGTGGTCCGTGCCGGGCGCATCCGGCAGCCCTGCTCCAAAAATGCGAACGTCTGCAGATAGCTCGCAGGCAGAAAGAGCTAGCCTGGAAAGCTGTTGCTCAGCCTCATCTGCCCATGGCACTGCTCGCACAGAGGCACAGAGACTGGGGCTGCTTGCTTGTCTTGCCCCCTCAAACTTCAAACGTATCTTAGGTGGTCCGTGCCGGGCGCCTCCGGCAGCCCTGCTCCGAAAATGCGAACGTCTGCAGATAGCTCGCAGGCAGAAAGAGCTAGCCTGGAAAGCTGTTGCTCAGCCTCATCTGCCCATGGCACTGCTCGCACAGAGGCACAGAGACTGGGGCTGCTTGCTTGTCTTGTCCCCTCAAACTTCAAACGTAGCTTAGGTGGTCCGTGCCGGGCGCCTCCGGCAGCCCTGCTCCAAAAATGCGAACGTCTGCAGATAGCTCGCAGGCAGAAAGAGCTAGCCTGGAAAGCTGTTGCTCAGCCTCATCTGCCCATGGCACTGCTCGCACAGAGGCACAGAGACTGGGGCTGCTTGCTTGTCTTGTCCCCTCAAACTTCAAACGTAGCTTAGGTGGTCCGTGCCGGGCGCCTCCGGCAGCCCTGCTCCGAAAATGCGAACGTCTGCAGATAGCTCGCAGGCAGAAAGAGCTAGCCTGGAAAGCTGTTGCTCAGCCTCATCTGCCCATGGCACTGCTCGCACAGAGGCACAGAGACTGGGGCTGCTTGCTTGTCTTGTCCCCTCAAACTTCAAACGTAGCTTAGGTGGTCCGTGCCGGGCGCCTCCGGCAGCCCTGCTCCAAAAATGCGAACGTCTGCAGATAGCTCGCAGGCAGAAAGAGCTAGCCTGGAAAGCTGTTGCTCAGCCTCATCTGCCCATGGCACTGCTCGCACAGAGGCACAGAGACTGGGGCTGCTTGCTTGTCTTGCCCCCTCAAACTTCAAACGTAGCTTAGGTGGTCCGTGCCGGGCGCCTCCGGCAGCCCTGCTCCAAAAATGCGAACGTCTGCAGATAGCTGGCAGGCAGAAAGAGCTAGCCTGGAAAGCTGTTGCTCAGCCTCATCTGCCCATGGCACTGCTCGCACAGAGGCACAGAGACTGGGGCTGCTTGCTTGTCTTGTCCCCTCAAACTTCAAACGTAGCTTAGGTGGTCCGTGCCGGGCGCCTCCGGCAGCCCTGCTCCGAAAATCCAAACGTCTGCAGATAGCTCGCAGGCAGAAAGAGCTAGCCTGGAAAGCTGTTGCTCCGCCTCATCTGCCCATGGCACTGCTCGCACAGAGGCACAGAGACTGGGGCTGCTTGCTTGTCTTGTCCCCTCAAACTTCAAACGTAGCTTAGGTGGTCCTTGCCGGGCGCCTCCGGCAGCCCTGCTCCGAAAATGCGAACGTCTGCAGATAGCTCGCAGGCAGAAAGAGCTAGCCTGGAAAGCTGTTGCTCAGCCTCATCTGCCCATGGCACTGCTCGCACAGAGGCACAGAGACTGGGGCTGCTTGCTTGTCTTGCCCCCTCAAACTTCAAACGTAGCTTAGGTGGTCCTTGCCGGGCGCCTCCGGCAGCCCTGCTCCAAAAATGCGAACGTCTGCAGATAGCTCTCAGGCAGAAAGAGCTAGCCTGGAAAGCTGTTGCTCAGCCTCATCTGCCCATGGCACTGCTCGCACAGAGGCACAGAGACTGGGGCTGCTTGCTTGTCTTGCTCCCTCAAATTTCAAACGTAACTTAGGTGGTCCATGCCGGGCGCCTCCGACAGCCCTGCTCCGAAAATGCGAACGTCTGCAGATAGCTGGCAGGCAGAAAGAGCTAGCCTGGAAAGCTGTTGCTCAGCCTCATCTGCCCATGGCACTGCTCGCACAGAGGCACAGAGACTGGGGCTGCTTGCTTGTCTTGCCCCCTCAAACTTCAAAGGTAGCTTAGGTGGTCCGTGCCGGGCACCTCCGGCAGTCCTGCTCCGAAAATGCGAACGTCTGCAGATAGCTCGCAGGCAGAAAGAGCTAGCCTGGAAAGCTGTTGCTCAGCCTCATCTGCCCATGGCACTGCTCGCACAGAGGCACAGAGACTGGGGCTGCTTGCTTGTCTTGTCCCCTCAAACTTCAAACGTAGCTTTGGTGGTCCGTGCCGGGCGCCTCCGGCAGCCCTGCTCCGAAAATGCGAACGTCTGCAGATAGCTCGCAGGCAGAAAGAGCTAGCCTGGAAAGCTGTTGCTCAGCCTCATCTGCCCATGGCACTGCTCGCACAGAGGCACAGAGACTGGGGCTGCTTGCTTGTCTTGCCCCCTCAAACTTCAAACGTAACTTAGGTGGTCCATGCCGGGCGCCTCCGACAGCCCTGCTCCGAAAATGCAAACGTCTGCAGATAGCTCGCAGGCAGAAAGAGCTAGCCTGGAAAGCTGTTGCTCAGCCTCATCTGCCCATGGCACTGCTCGCACAGAGGCACAGAGACTGGGGCTGCTTGCTTGTCTTGCACCCTCAAACTTCAAACGTAGCTTAGGTGGTCCGTGCCGGGCGCCTCCGGCAGCCCTGCTCCAAACATGCGAACGTCTGCAGATAGCTGGCAGGCAGAAAGAGCTAGCCTGGAAAGCTGTTGCTCAGCCTCATCTGCCCATGGCACTGCTCGCACAGAGGCACAGAGACTGGGGCTGCTTGCTTGTCTTGCCCCCTCAAATTTCAAACGTAACTTAGGTGGTCCATGCCGGGCGCCTCCGACAGCCCTGCTCCGAAAATGCAAACGTCTGCAGATAGCTCGCAGGCAGAAAGAGCTAGCCTGGAAAGCTGTTGCTCAGCCTCATCTGCCCATGGCACTGCTCGCACAGAGGCACAGAGACTGGGGCTGCTTGCTTGTCTTGCCCCCTCAAACTTCAAACGTAACTTAGGTGGTCCATGTCGGGCGCCTCCGACAGCCCTGCTCCGAAAATGCAAACGTCTGCAGATAGCTCGCAGGCAGAAAGAGCTAGCCTGGAAAGCTGTTGCTCAGCCTCATCTGCCCATGGCACTGCTCGCACAGAGGCACAGAGACTGGGGCTGCTTGCTTGTCTTGCCCCCTCAAACTTCAAACGTAGCTTAGGTGGTCCGTGCAGGGCGCCTCCGGCAGCCCTGCTCCGAAAATGCGAACGTCTGCAGATAGCTCGCAGGCAGAAAGAGCTAGCCTGGAAAGCTGTTGCTCAGCCTCATCTGCCCATGGCACTGCTCGCACAGAGGCACAGAGACTGGGGCTGCTTGCTTGTCTTGTCCCCTCAAACTTCAAACGTATCTTAGGTGGTCCGTGCCGGGCGCCTCCGGCAGCCCTGCTCCAAAAATGCAAACGTCTGCAGATAGCTCGCAGGCAGAAAGAGCTAGCCTGGAAAGCTGTTGCTCAGCCTCATCTGCCCATGGCACTGCTCGCACAGAGGCACAGAGACTGGGGCTGCTTGCTTGTCTTGCACCCTCAAACTTCAAACGTAGCTTAGGTGGTCCGTGCCGGGCGCCTCCGGCAGCCCTGCTCCGAAAATGCGAACGTCTGCATATAGCTCGCAGGCAGAAAGAGCTAGCCTGGAAAGCTGTTGCTCAGCCTCATCTGCCCATGGCACTGCTCGCACAGAGGCACAGAGACTGGGGCTGCTTGCTTGTCTTGCACCCTCAAACTTCAAACGTAGCTTAGGTGGTCCGTGCCGGGCGCCTCCAGCAGCCCTGCTCCGAAAATGCAAACGTCTGCAGATAGCTCGCAGGCAGAAAGAGCTAGCCTGGAAAGCTGTTGCTCAGCCTCATCTGCCCATGGCACTGCTCGCACAGAGGCACAGAGACTGGGGCTGCTTGCTTGTCTTGTCCCCTCAACCTTCAAACGTAGCTTAGGTGGTCTGTGCCGGGCGCCTCCGGCAGCCCTGCTCCAAAAATGCGAACGTCTGCAGATAGCTCGCAGGCAGAAAGAGCTAGCCTGGAAAGCTGTTGCTCAGCCTCATCTGCCCATGGCACTGCTCGAACAGAGGCACAGAGACTGAGGCTGCTTGCTTGTCTTGCCCCCTCAAACTTCAAACGTAGCTTAGGTGGTCCGTGCCGGGCGCCTCCGGCAGCCCTGCTCCAAAAATGCAAACGTCTGCAGATAGCTCGCAGGCAGAAAGAGCTAGCCTGGAAAGCTGTTGCTCAGCCTCATCTGCCCGTGGCACTGCTCGCACAGAGGCACAGAGACTGGGGCTGCTTGCTTGTCTTGCCCCCTCAAACCTCAAACGTAGCTTAGGTGGTCCGTGCCGGGCGCCTCCGGCAGCCCTGCTCCGAAAATCCAAACGTCTGCAGATAGCTCGCAGGCAGAAAGAGCTAGCCTGGAAAGCTGTTGCTCAGCCTCATCTGCCCATGGCACTGCTCGCACAGAGGCACAGAGACTGGGGCTGCTTGCTTGTCTTGTCCCCTCAAACTTCAAACGTAGCTTAGGTGATCCGTGCCGGGCGCCTCCGGCAGCCCTGCTCCGAAAATGCGAACGTCTGCAGATAGCTTGCAGGCAGAAAGACCTAGCCTGGAAAGCTGTTGCTCAGCCTCATCTGCCCATGGCACTGCTCGCACAGAGGCACAGAGACTGGGGCTGCTTGCTTGTCTTGTCCCCTCAAACTTCAAACGTAGCTTAGGTGGTCTCTGCCGGGCGCCTCTGGCAGCCCTGCTCCGAAAATCCAAACGTCTGCAGATAGCTCGCAGGCAGAAAGAGCTAGCCTGGAAAGCTGTTGCTCAGCCTCATCTGCCCATGGCACTGCTCGCACAGAGGCACAGAGACTGGGGCTGCTTGCTTGTCTTGTCCCCTCAAACTTAAAACGTATCTTAAGTGGTCCGTGCCGGGCGCCTCCGGCAGCCCTGCTCCAAAAATGCAAACGTCTGCAGATAGCTCGCAGGCAGAAAGAGCTAGCCTGGAAAGCTGTTGCTCAGCCTCATCTGCCCATGGCACTGCTCGCACAGAGGCACAGAGACTGGGGCTGCTTGCTTGTCTTGTCCCCTCAAACTTCAAACGTAGCTTAGGTGGTCCGTGCCGGGCGCCTCCGGCAGCCCTGCTCCGAAAATGCGAACGTCTGCAGATAGCTCGCAGGCAGAAAGAGCTAGCCTGGAAAGCTGTTGCTCAGCCTCATCTGCCCATGGCACTGCTCGCACAGAGGCACAGAGACTGGGGCTGCTTGCTTGTCTTGCCCCCTCAAACTTCAAACGTAGCTTAGGTGGTCCGTGCCGGGCGCCTCCGGCAGCCCTGCTCCAAAAATGCGAACGTCTGCAGATAGCTCGCAGGCAGAAAGAGCTAGCCTGGAAAGCTGTTGCTCAGCCTCATCTGCCCATGGCACTGCTCGCACAGAGGCACAGAGACTGGGGCTGCTTGCTTGTCTTGTCCCCTCAAACTTCAAACGTACCTTAGGTGGTCCGTGCCGGGCGACTCCGGCAGCCCTGCTCCGAAAATGCGAACGTTTGCAGATAGCTCGCAGGCAGAAAGAGCTAGCCTGGAAAGCTGTTGCTCAGCCTCATCTGCCCATGGCACTGCTCGCACAGAGGCACAGAGACTGGGGCTGCTTGCTTGTCTTGTCCCCTCAAACTTCAAACGTAGCTTAGGTGGTCCGTGCCGGGCGCCTCCGGCAGCCCTGCTCCGAAAATGCGAACGTCTGCAGATAGCTTGCAGGCAGAAAGAGCTAGCCTGGAAAGCTGTTGCTCAGCCTCATCTGCCCATGCCACTGCTCACACAGAGGCACAGAGACTGGGGCTGCTTGCTTGTCTTGTCCCCTCAAACTTCAAACGTAGCTTAGGTGGTCTGTGCCAGGCGCCTCCGGCAGCCCTGCTCCAAAAATGCGAACGTCTGCAGATAGCTCGCAGGCAGAAAGAGCTAGCCTGGAAAGCTGTTGCTCAGCCTCATCTGCCCATGGCACTGCTCGCACAGAGGCACAGAGACTGGGGCTGCTTGCTTGTCTTGTCCCCTCAAACTTCAAACGTAGCTTAGGTGATCCGTGCCGGGCGCCTCCGGCAGCCCTGCTCCGAAAATGCGAACGTCTGCAGATAGCTTGCAGGCAGAAAGACCTAGCCTGGAAAGCTGTTGCTCAGCCTCATCTGCCCATGGCACTGCTCGCACAGAGGCACAGAGACTGGGGCTGCTTGCTTGTCTTGTCCCCTCAAACTTCAAACGTAGCTTAGGTGGTCTCTGCCGGGCGCCTCTGGCAGCCCTGCTCCGAAAATCCAAACGTCTGCAGATAGCTCGCAGGCAGAAAGAGCTAGCCTGGAAAGCTGTTGCTCAGCCTCATCTGCCCATGGCACTGCTCGCACAGAGGCACAGAGACTGGGGCTGCTTGCTTGTCTTGTCCCCTCAAACTTAAAACGTATCTTAAGTGGTCCGTGCCGGGCGCCTCCGGCAGCCCTGCTCCAAAAATGCAAACGTCTGCAGATAGCTCGCAGGCAGAAAGAGCTAGCCTGGAAAGCTGTTGCTCAGCCTCATCTGCCCATGGCACTGCTCGCACAGAGGCACAGAGACTGGGGCTGCTTGCTTGTCTTGTCCCCTCAAACTTCAAACGTAGCTTAGGTGGTCCGTGCCGGGCGCCTCCGGCAGCCCTGCTCCGAAAATGCGAACGTCTGCAGATAGCTCGCAGGCAGAAAGAGCTAGCCTGGAAAGCTGTTGCTCAGCCTCATCTGCCCATGGCACTGCTCGCACAGAGGCACAGAGACTGGGGCTGCTTGCTTGTCTTGCCCCCTCAAACTTCAAACGTAGCTTAGGTGGTCCGTGCCGGGCGCCTCCGGCAGCCCTGCTCCAAAAATGCGAACGTCTGCAGATAGCTCGCAGGCAGAAAGAGCTAGCCTGGAAAGCTGTTGCTCAGCCTCATCTGCCCATGGCACTGCTCGCACAGAGGCACAGAGACTGGGGCTGCTTGCTTGTCTTGTCCCCTCAAACTTCAAACGTACCTTAGGTGGTCCGTGCCGGGCGACTCCGGCAGCCCTGCTCCGAAAATGCGAACGTTTGCAGATAGCTCGCAGGCAGAAAGAGCTAGCCTGGAAAGCTGTTGCTCAGCCTCATCTGCCCATGGCACTGCTCGCACAGAGGCACAGAGACTGGGGCTGCTTGCTTGTCTTGTCCCCTCAAACTTCAAACGTAGCTTAGGTGGTCCGTGCCGGGCGCCTCCGGCAGCCCTGCTCCGAAAATGCGAACGTCTGCAGATAGCTTGCAGGCAGAAAGAGCTAGCCTGGAAAGCTGTTGCTCAGCCTCATCTGCCCATGCCACTGCTCACACAGAGGCACAGAGACTGGGGCTGCTTGCTTGTCTTGTCCCCTCAAACTTCAAACGTAGCTTAGGTGGTCTGTGCCAGGCGCCTCCGGCAGCCCTGCTCCAAAAATGCGAACGTCTGCAGATAGCTCGCAGGCAGAAAGAGCTAGCCTGGAAAGCTGTTGCTCAGCCTCATCTGCCCATGGCACTGCTCGCACAGAGGCACAGAGACTGGGGCTGCTTGCTTGTCTTGTCCCCTCAAACTTCAAACGTAGCTTAGGTGGTCCGTGCCGGGCGCCTCCGGCAGCCCTGCTCCGAAAATGCGAACGTCTGCAGATAGCTCTCAGGCAGAAAGAGCTAGCCTGGAAAGCTGTTGCTCAGCCTCATCTGCCCATGGCACTGCTCGCACAGAGGCACAGAGACTGGGGCTGCTTGCTTGTCTTGTCCCCTCAAACTTCAAACGTAGCTTAGGTGGTCCGTGCCGGGCGCATCCGGCAGCCCTGCTCCAAAAATGCGAACGTCTGCAGATAGCTCGCAGGCAGAAAGAGCTAGCCTGGAAAGCTGTTGCTCAGCCTCATCTGCCCATGGCACTGCTCGCACAGAGGCACAGAGACTGGGGCTGCTTGCTTGTCTTGTCCCCTCAACCTTCAAACGTAGCTTAGGTGGTCTGTGCCGGGCGCCTCCGGCAGCCCTGCTCCAAAAATGCGAACGTCTGCAGATAGCTCGCAGCCAGAAAGAGCTAGCCTGGAAAGCTGTTGCTCAGCCTCATCTGCCCATGGCACTGCTCGAACAGAGGCACAGAGACTGAGGCTGCTTGCTTGTCTTGCCCCCTCAAACTTCAAACGTAGCTTAGGTGGTCCGTGCCGGGCGCCTCCGGCAGCCCTGCTCCAAAAATGCAAACGTCTGCAGATAGCTCGCAGGCAGAAAGAGCTAGCCTGGAAAGCTGTTGCTCAGCCTCATCTGCCCGTGGCACTGCTCGCACAGAGGCACAGAGACTGGGGCTGCTTGCTTGTCTTGCCCCCTCAAACCTCAAACGTAGCTTAGGTGGTCCGTGCCGGGCGCCTCCGGCAGCCCTGCTCCGAAAATGCAAACGTCTGCAGATAGCTCGCAGGCAGAAAGAGCTAGCCTGGAAAGCTGTTGCTCAGCCTCATCTGCCCATGGCACTGCTCGCACAGAGGCACAGAGACTGGGGCTGCTTGCTTGTCTTGTCCCCTCAAACTTCAAACGTAGCTTAGGTGATCCGTGCCGGGCGCCTCCGGCAGCCCTGCTCCGAAAATGCGAACGTCTGCAGATAGCTTGCAGGCAGAAAGAGCTAGCCTGGAAAGCTGTTGCTCAGCCTCATCTGCCCATGGCACTGCTCGCACAGAGGCACAGAGACTGGGGCTGCTTGCTTGTCTTGTCCCCTCAAACTTCAAACGTAGCTTAGGTGGTCTCTGCCGGGCGCCTCTGGCAGCCCTGCTCCGAAAATGCGAACGTCTGCAGATAGCTCGCAGGCAGAAAGAGCTAGCCTGGAAAGCTGTTGCTCAGCCTCATCTGCCCATGGCACTGCTCGCACAGAGGCACAGAGACTGGGGCTGCTTGCTTGTCTTGTCCCCTCAAACTTAAAACGTATCTTAAGTGGTCCGTGCCGGGCGCCTCCGGCAGCCCTGCTCCAAAAATGCAAACGTCTGCAGATAGCTCGCAGGCAGAAAGAGCTAGCCTGGAAAGCTGTTGCTCAGCCTCATCTGCCCATGGCACTGCTCGCACAGAGGCACAGAGACTGGGGCTGCTTGCTTGTCTTGTCCCCTCAAACTTCAAACGTAGCTTAGGTGGTCCGTGCCGGGCGCCTCCGGCAGCCCTGCTCCGAAAATGCGAACGTCTGCAGATAGCTCGCAGGCAGAAAGAGCTAGCCTGGAAAGCTGTTGCTCAGCCTCATCTGCCCATGGCACTGCTCGCACAGAGGCACAGAGACTGGGGCTGCTTGCTTGTCTTGCCCCCTCAAACTTCAAACGTAGCTTAGGTGGTCCGTGCCGGGCGCCTCCGGCAGCCCTGCTCCAAAAATGCGAACGTCTGCAGATAGCTCGCAGGCAGAAAGAGCTAGCCTGGAAAGCTGTTGCTCAGCCTCATCTGCCCATGGCACTGCTCGCACAGAGGCACAGAGACTGGGGCTGCTTGCTTGTCTTGTCCCCTCAAACTTCAAACGTACCTTAGGTGGTCCGTGCCGGGCGACTCCGGCAGCCCTGCTCCGAAAATGCGAACGTCTGCAGATAGCTCGCAGGCAGAAAGAGCTAGCCTGGAAAGCTGTTGCTCAGCCTCATCTGCCCATGGCACTGCTCGCACAGAGGCACAGAGACTGGGGCTGCTTGCTTGTCTTGTCCCCTCAAACTTCAAACGTAGCTTAGGTGGTCCGTGCCGGGCGCCTCCGGCAGCCCTGCTCCGAAAATGCGAACGTCTGCAGATAGCTTGCAGGCAGAAAGAGCTAGCCTGGAAAGCTGTTGCTCAGCCTCATCTGCCCATGCCACTGCTCACACAGAGGCACAGAGACTGGGGCTGCTTGCTTGTCTTGTCCCCTCAAACTTCAAACGTAGCTTAGGTGGTCTGTGCCAGGCGCCTCCGGCAGCCCTGCTCCAAAAATGCGAACGTCTGCAGATAGCTCGCAGGCAGAAAGAGCTAGCCTGGAAAGCTGTTGCTCAGCCTCATCTGCCCATGGCACTGCTCGCACAGAGGCACAGAGACTGGGGCTGCTTGCTTGTCTTGTCCCCTCAAACTTCAAACGTAGCTTAGGTGGTCCGTGCCGGGCGCCTCCGGCAGCCCTGCTCCGAAAATGCGAACGTCTGCAGATAGCTCTCAGGCAGAAAGAGCTAGCCTGGAAAGCTGTTGCTCAGCCTCATCTGCCCATGGCACTGCTCGCACAGAGGCACAGAGACTGGGGCTGCTTGCTTGTCTTGTCCCCTCAAACTTCAAACGTAGCTTAGGTGGTCCGTGCCGGGCGCATCCGGCAGCCCTGCTCCAAAAATGCGAACGTCTGCAGATAGCTCGCAGGCAGAAAGAGCTAGCCTGGAAAGCTGTTGCTCAGCCTCATCTGCCCATGGCACTGCTCGCACAGAGGCACAGAGACTGGGGCTGCTTGCTTGTCTTGTCCCCTCAACCTTCAAACGTAGCTTAGGTGGTCTGTGCCGGGCGCCTCCGGCAGCCCTGCTCCAAAAATGCGAACGTCTGCAGATAGCTCGCAGGCAGAAAGAGCTAGCCTGGAAAGCTGTTGCTCAGCCTCATCTGCCCATGGCACTGCTCGAACAGAGGCACAGAGACTGGGGCTGCTTGCTTGTCTTGCCCCCTCAAACTTCAAACGTAGCTTAGGTGGTCCGTGCCGGGCGCCTCCGGCAGCCCTGCTCCAAAAATGCGAACGTCTGCAGATAGCTCGCAGGCAGAAAGAGCTAGCCTGGAAAGCTGTTGCTCAGCCTCATCTGCCCATGGCACTGCTCGCACAGAGGCACAGAGACTGGGGCTGCTTGCTTGTCTTGTCCCCTCAAACTTCAAACGTAGCTTAGGTGGTCCGTGCCGGGCGCCTCCGGCAGCCCTGCTCCGAAAATGCGAACGTCTGCCGATAGCTTCCTGGCAGAAAGAGCTAGCCTGGAAAGCTGTTGCTCAGCCTCATCTGCCCATGGCACTGCTCGCACAGAGGCACAGAGACTGGGGCTGCTTGCTTGTCTTGTCCCCTCAAACTTCAAACGTAGCTTAGGTGGTCCGTGCCGGGCGCTTCCGGCAGCCCTGCTCCGAAAATGCGAACGTCTGCAGATAGCTCGCAGGCAGAAAGAGCTAGCCTGGAAAGCTGTTGCTCAGCCTCATCTGCCCATGGCACTGCTCGCACAGAGGCACAGAGACTGGGGCTGCTTGCTTGTCTTGTCCCCTCAAACTTCAAACGTAGCTTAGGTGGTCCGTGCCGGGCGCCTCCGGCAGCCCTGCTCCAAAAATGCGAACGTCTGCAGATAGCTCGCAGGCAGAAAGAGCTAGCCTGGAAAGCTGTTGCTCAGCCTCATCTGCCCATGGCACTGCTCGCACAGAGGCACAGAGACTGGGGCTGCTTGCTTGTCTTGTCCCCTCAAACTTCAAACGTAGCTTAGGTGGTCCGTGCCGGGCGCCTCCGGCAGCCCTGCTCCGAAAATGCGAACGTCTGCAGATAGCTCTCAGGCAGAAAGAGCTAGCCTGGAAAGCTGTTGCTCAGCCTCATCTGCCCATGGCACTGCTCGCACAGAGGCACAGAGACTGGGGCTGCTTGCTTGTCTTGTCCCCTCAAACTTCAAACGTAGCTTAGGTGGTCCGTGCCGGGCGCATCCGGCAGCCCTGCTCCAAAAATGCGAACGTCTGCAGATAGCTCGCAGGCAGAAAGAGCTAGCCTGGAAAGCTGTTGCTCAGCCTCATCTGCCCATGGCACTGCTCGCACAGAGGCACAGAGACTGGGGCTGCTTGCTTGTCTTGTCCCCTCAACCTTCAAACGTAGCTTAGGTGGTCTGTGCCGGGCGCCTCCGGCAGCCCTGCTCCAAAAATGCGAACGTCTGCAGATAGCTCGCAGGCAGAAAGAGCTAGCCTGGAAAGCTGTTGCTCAGCCTCATCTGCCCATGGCACTGCTCGCACAGAGGCACAGAGACTGGGGCTGCTTGCTTGTCTTGCCCCCTCAAACTTCAAACGTAGCTTAGGTGGTCCGTGCCGGGCGCCTCCGGCAGCCCTGCTCCAAAAATGCGAACGTCTGCAGATAGCTGGCAGGCAGAAAGAGCTAGCCTGGAAAGCTGTTGCTCAGCCTCATCTGCCCATGGCACTGCTCGCACAGAGGCACAGAGACTGGGGCTGCTTGCTTGTCTTGCCCCCTCAAACCTCAAACGTAGCTTAGGTGGTCCGTGCCGGGCGCCTCCGGCAGCCCTGCTCCGAAAATCCAAACGTCTGCAGATAGCTCGCAGGCAGAAAGAGCTAGCCTGGAAAGCTGTTGCTCAGCCTCATCTGCCCATGGCACTGCTCGCACAGAGGCACAGAGACTGGGGCTGCTTGCTTGTCTTGTCCCCTCAAACTTCAAACGTAGCTTAGGTGGTCCGTGCCGGGCGCCTCCGGCAGCCCTGCTCCGAAAATGCGAACGTCTGCAGATAGCTTGCAGGCAGAAAGAGCTAGCCTGGAAAGCTGTTGCTCAGCCTCATCTGCCCATGGCACTGCTCGCACAGAGGCACAGAGACTGGGGCTGCTTGCTTGTCTTGTCCCCTCAAACTTCAAACGTAGCTTAGGTGGTCCGTGCCGGGCGCTTCCGGCAGCCCTGCTCCGAAAATGCGAACGTCTGCAGATAGCTCGCAGGCAGAAAGAGCTAGCCTGGAAAGCTGTTGCTCAGCCTCATCTGCCCATGGCACTGCTCGCACAGAGGCACAGAGACTGGGGCTGCTTGCTTGTCTTGTCCCCTCAAACTTAAAACGTATCTTAAGTGGTCCGTGCCGGGCGCCTCCGGCAGCCCTGCTCCAAAAATGCAAACGTCTGCAGATAGCTCGCAGGCAGAAAGAGCTAGCCTGGAAAGCTGTTGCTCAGCCTCATCTGCCCATGGCACTGCTCGCACAGAGGCACAGAGACTGGGGCTGCTTGCTTGTCTTGTCCCCTCAACCTTCAAACGTAGCTTAGGTGGTCCGTGCCGGGCGCCTCCGGCAGCCCTGCTCCGAAAATGCGAACGTCTGCAGATAGCTCGCAGGCAGAAAGAGCTAGCCTGGAAAGCTGTTGCTCAGCCTCATCTGCCCATGGCACTGCTCGCACAGAGGCACAGAGACTGGGGCTGCTTGCTTGTCTTGCCCCCTCAAACTTCAAACGTAGCTTAGGTGGTCCGTGCCGGGCGCCTCCGGCAGCCCTGCTCCAAAAATGCGAACGTCTGCAGATAGCTCGCAGGCAGAAAGAGCTAGCCTCAAAGGCTGTTGCTCAGTCTCATCTGCCCATGGCACTGCTCGCACAGAGGCACAGAGACTGGGGCTGCTTGCTTGTCTTGCCACCTCAAACTTCAAATGTAGCTTAGGTGGTCCGTGCATGGGGCCTCCGGCAGCCCTGCTTCGAAATTGCGAACGTCTGCAGATAGCTCGCAGGCAGAAAGAGCTAGCCTGGAAAGCTGTTGCTCAGCCTCATCTGCCCATGGCACTGCTCGCACAGAGGCACAGAGACTGGGGCTGCTTGCTTGTCTTGCCCCCTCAAACTTCAAATGTACCTTAGGTGATCTGTGCTGGGCGCCTCCGGCAGCCCTGCTCTGAAAATGCGAACGTCTGCAGATAGCTCTCAGGCAGAAAGAGCTAGCCTGGAAAGCTGTTGCTCAGCCTCATCTGCCCATGGCACTGCTCGCACAGAGGCACAGAGACTGGGGCTGCTTGCTTGTCTTGCCACCTCAAACTTCAAACGTAGCTTTGGCGGTCTGTGCACGGGTCCTCCAGCAGCCCTGCTTTGAAATTGCGAACGTCTGCAGATAGCTTGCAGGCAGAAAGAGCTAGCCTGGAAAGCTGTTGCTCAGCCTCATCTGCCCATGGCACTGCTCGCACAGAGGCACAGAGACTGGGGCTGCTTGCTTGTCTTGCCCCCTCAAACTTCAAACGTAGCTTAGGTGGTCCGTGCCGGGCGCCTCCGGCAGCCCTGCTCCGAAAATGCGAACGTCTGCAGATAGCTCACAGGCAGAAAGAGCTAGCCTGGAAAGCTCTTGCTCAGCCTCATCTGCCCATGGCACTGCTCGCACAGAGGCACAGAGACTGGGGCTGCTTGCTTGTCTTGTCCCCTCAAACTTCAAACGTAGCTTAGGTGGTCTGTGCTGGGCGCCTCCGGCAGCCCTGCTCCGAAAATGCGAACGTCTGCAGATAGCTCGCAGGCAGAAAGAGCTAGCCTGGAAAGCTGTTGTTCAGCCTCATCTGCCGTTGGCACTGCTCGCACAGAGGCACAGAGACTGGGGCTGCTTGCTTGTCTTGTCCCCTCAAACTTCAAACGTAGCTTAGGTGGTCTGTGCCGGGCGCCTCCGGCAGCCCTGCTCCGAAAATGCGAACGTCTGCAGATAGCTGGCAGCCAGAAAGGGCTAGCCTGGAAAGCTGTTGCTCAGCCTCATCTGCCCATGGCACTGCTCGCACAGAGGCACAGAGACTGGGGCTGCTTGCTTGTCTTGCCCCATCAAACTTCAAACGTAGCTTAGGTGGTCCTTGCTGGGCGCCTCCGGCAGCCCTACTCCGAAAATGCGAACGTCTGCAGATAGCTCGCAGGCAGAAAGAGCTAGCCTGGAAAGCTGTTGCTCAGCTTCATCTGCCCATTACACTGCTCGCACAGAGGCACAGAGACTGAGGCTGCTTGCTTGTCTTGCCACCTCAAACTTCAAACGTAGCTTTAGCGGTCTGTGCACGGGTCATCCAGCAGCCCTGCTTTGAAATTGCGAACGTCTGCAGATAGCTTGCAGGCAGAAAGAGCTAGCCTGGAAAGCTGTTGCTCAGCCTCATCTGCCCATGGCACTGCTCGCACAGAGGCACAGAGACTGGGGCTGCTTGCTTGTCTTGCCACCTCAAACTTCAAACGTAGCTTAGGTGGTCCGTGCCGGGCGCATCCGGCAGCCCTGCTCCGAAAATGCGAACGTCTGCAGATAGCTCGCAGGCAGAAAGAGCTAGCCTGGAAAGCTCTTGCTCAGCCTCATCTGCCCATGGCACTGCTCGCACAGAGGCACAGAGACTGGGGCTGCTTGCTTGTCTTGTCCCCTCAAACTTCAAACGTAGCTTAGGTGGTCCGTGCCGGGCGCCTCCGGCAGCCCTGCTCCGAAAATGCGAACGTCTGCAGATAGCTCGCAGGCAGAAAGAGCTAGCCTGGAAAGCTGTTGCTCAGCCTCATCTGCCCATGGCACTGCTCGCACAGAGGCACAGAGACTGGGGCTGCTTGCTTGTCTTGTCCCCTCAAACTTCAAACGTAACTTAGGTGGTCCGTGCCGGGCGCCTCCGGCAGCCCTGCTCTGAAAATGCGAACGTCTGCAGATAGCTCGCAGGCAGAAAGAGCTAGCCTGGAAAGCTGTTGCTCAGCCTCATCTGCCCATGGCACTGCTCGCACAGAGGCACAGAGACTGGGGCTGCTTGCTTGTCTTGCCCCCTCAAACTTCAAACGTAGCTTAGGTGGTCTGTGCTGGGGGACTCCGGCAGCCCTGCTCCGAAATTGCGAACGTCTGCAGATAGCTCGCAGGCAGAAAGAGCTAGCCTGGAAAGCTGTTGCTCAGCCTCATCTGCCCATGGCACTGCTCGCACAGAGGCACAGAGACTGGGGCTGCTTGCTTGTCTTGTCCCCTCAAACTTCAAACGTAGCTTAGTTGGTCTGTGCTGGGCGCCTCCGGCAGCCCTGCTCCGAAAATGCGAACGTCTGCAGATAGCGCTCAGGCAGAAATAGCTAGCCTGGAAATCTGTTGCTCAGCCTCATCTGCCCATGGCACTGCTCGCACAGAGGCACAGAGACTGGGGCTGCTTGCTTGTCTTGCCACCTCAAACTTCAAACGTACCTTAGGTGGTCCGTGCCGGGTGCTTGCAGCAGCGCTGCTCTGAAAATGCAAACGTCTGCAGATAGCTCGCAGGCAGAAAGTGTTAGCCTGGAAAGCTGTTGCTCAGCCTCATCTGCCCATGGCACTGCTCGCACAGAGGCACAGAGACTGGGGCTGCTTGCTTGTCTTGCCCCATCAAACTTCAAACGTAGCTTACGTGGTCTGTGCCGGGCGCCCCCGGCAGCCCTGCTCCACAAATGCGAACGTCTGCAGATAGCTCGCAGGCAGAAAGAGCTAGCCTGGAAAGCTGTTGCTCAGTCTCGTCTGCCCATGGCACTGCTCGCACAGAGGCACAGAGACTGGGGCTGCTTGCTTGTCTTGTCCCCTCAAACTTCAAACGTAGCTTAGGTGGTCCGTGCCGGGCGCCTCCGGCAGCCCTGCTCCGAAAATGCGAACGTCTGCAGATAGCTCGCAGGCAGAAAGAGCTAGCCTGGAAAGCTGTTGCTCAGTCTCATCTGCCCATGGCACTGCTCGCACAGAGGCACAGAGACTGGGGCTGCTTGCTTGTCTTGTCCCCTCAAACTTCAAACGTAGCTTAGGTGGTCACTGCTGGGCGCCTCCGGCAGCGCTGCTCCGAAAATGTGAACGTCTGCAGATAGCTCGCAGCCAGAAAGAGCTAGCCTGGAAAGCTGTTGCTCAGTCTCATCTGCCCATGGCACTGCTCGCACAGAGGCACAGAGACTGGGGCTGCTTGCTTGTCTTGCCACCTCAAACTTCAAACGTAGCTTTGGGGGTCTGTGCAGGGGGCCTCCGGCAGCCCTGCTCCGAAAATGCGAACGTCTGCAGATAGCTCGCAGGCAGAAAGAGCTAGCCTGAAAGGCTATTGCTCAGTCTCATCTGCCCATGGCACTGCTCGCACAGAGGCACAGAGACTGGGGCTGCTTGCTTGTCTTGCCCCCTCAAACTTCAAACGTAGCTTTGGGGGTCCGTGCATGGGGCCTCCGGCAGCCCTGCTTCGAAATTGCGAACATCTGTAGATAGCTCGCAGCCAGAAAGAGCTAGCCTGGAAAGCTGTTGCTCAGCCTCATCTGCCCATGGCACTGCTCGCACAGAGGCACAGAGACTGGGGCTGCTTGCTTGTCTTGTCCCCTCAAACTTCAAACGTAGCTTAGGTGGTCCGTGCCGGGCGCCTCCGGCAGCCCTGCTCCAAAAATGCGAACGTCTGCAGATAGCTCGCAGGCAGAAAGAGCTAGCCTGGAAAGCTGTTGCTCAGCCTCATCTGCCCATGGCACTGCTCGCACAGAGGCACAGAGACTGGGGCTGCTTGCTTGTCTTGCCACCTCAAACTTCAAACGTAGCTTTGGGGTTCCATGCAGGGAGCCTCCGGCAGCCCTGCTCCGAAAATGCAAACGTCTGCAGATAGCTCGCAGTCAGAAAGAGCTAGCCTGAAAGGCTGTTGCTCAGTCTCATCTGGCCATGGCACTGCTCGCACAGAGGCACAGAGACTGGGGCTGCTTGCTTGTCTTGCCACCTCAAACTTCAAACGTAGCTTAGGTGGTCCGTGCATGGGGCCTCCGGCAGCCCTGCTTCGAAATTGCGAACATCTGCAGATAGCTCACAGCCAGAAAGAGCTAGCCTGGAAAGCTGTTGCTCAGCCTCACCTGCCCATGGCACTGCTCGCACAGAGGCACAGAGACTGGGGCTGCTTGCTTGTCTTGCCCCCTCAAACTTCAAACGTAGCTTATGTGTTCCGTGCTGGGCGCCTCCGGCAGCCCTGCTCCGAAAATGCGAACGTCTGCAGATAGCTCGCAACCAGAAAGAGCTAGCCTGAAAGGCTGTTGCTCAGTCTCATCTGCCCATGGCACTGCTCGCACAGAGGCACAGAGACTGGGGCTGCTTGCTTGTCTTGCCACCTCAAACTTCAAACGTAACTTTTGCGGTCTGTGCACGGGTCATCCAGCAGCCCTGCTTTGAAATTGCGAACGTCTGCAGATAGCTCGCAGGCAGAAAGAGCTAGCCTGGAAAGCTGTTGCTCAGCCTCATCTGCCCATGGCACTGCTCGCACAGAGGCACAGAGACTGGGGCTGCTTGCTTGTCTTGCCCCCTCAAACTTCAAACGTAGCTTAGGTGGTCCGTGCCGGGCGCCTCCGGCAGCCCTGCTCCGAAAATGCGAACGTCTGCAGATAGCTCGCAGGCAGAAAGAGCTAGCCTGGAAAGCTGTTGCTCAGCCTCATCTGCCCATGGCACTGCTCGCACAGAGGCACAGAGACTGGGGCTGCTTGCTTGTCTTGCCACCTCAAACTTCAAACGTAGCTTTGGCGTTCTGTGCACGAGTCATCCAGCAGCCCTGCTTTGAAATTGCGAACATCTGCAGATAGCTCGCAGGCAGAAAGAGCTAGCCTGGAAAGCTGTTGCTCAGCCTCATCTGCCCATGGCACTGCTCGCACAGAGGCACAGAGACTGGGGCTGCTTGCTTGTCTTGCCACCTCAAACTTCAAACGTAGCTTAGGTGGTCCGTCTCGGCAGCCTCCGGCAGCCCTGCTCCGAAAATGCGAACGTCTGCAGATAGCTCGCAGGCAGAAAGAGCTAGCCTGGAAAGCTTTTGCTCAGCCTCATCTGCCCATGGCACTGCTCGCACAGAGGCACAGAGACTGGGGCTGCTTGCTTGTCTTGCCACCTCAAACTTCAAACGTAGCTTAGGTGGTCCGTCTCGGCAGCCTCCGGCAGCCCTGCTCCGAAAATGCGAACGTCTGCAGATAGCTCGCAGGCAGAAAGAGCTAGCCTGGAAAGCTTTTGCTCAGCCTCATCTGCCCATGGCACTGCTCGCACAGAGGCACAGAGACTGGGGCTGCTTGCTTGTCTTGTCCCCTCAAACTTCAAACGTAGCTTAGGTGGTCTGTGCTGGGCGCCTCCGGCAGCCCTGCTCCGAAAATGCGAACGTCTGCAGATAGCTCGCAGGCAGAAAGAGCTAGCCTGGAAAGCTGTTGCTCAGCCTCATCTGCCCATGGCACTGCTCGCACAGAGGCACAGAGACTGGGGCTGCTTGCTTGTCTTGCCCCCTCAAACTTCAAACGTAGCTTATGTGTTCCGTGCTGGGCGCCTCTGGCAGACCTGCTCCGAAAATGCGAACGTCTGCAGATAGCTCGCAGCCAGAAAGAGCTAGCCTGGAAAGCTCTTGCTCAGCCTCATCTGCCCATGGCACTGCTCGTACAGAGGCACAGAGACTGGGGCTGCTTGCTTGTCTTGCCACCTCAAACTTCAAACGTAGCTTAGTTGGTCTGTGCTGGGCGCCTCCGGCAGCCCTGCTCCAAAAATGCGAACGTCTGCAGATAGCTCGCAGGCAGAAAGAGCTAGCCTGGAAAGCTGTTGCTCAGCCTCATCTGCCCATGGCACTGCTCGCACAGAGGCACAGAGACTGGGGCTGCTTGCTTGTCTTGTCCCCTCAAACTTCAAACGTAGCTTAGGTGGTCCGTGCCGGGCGCCTCCGGCAGCCCTGCTCCGAAAATGCGAACGTCTGCAGATAGCTCGCAGGCAGAAAGAGCTAGCCTGGAAAGCTGTTGCTCAGCCTCATCTGCCCATGGCACTGCTCGCACAGAGGCACAGAGACTGGGGCTGCTTGCTTGTCTTGTCCCCTCAAACTTCAAACGTAGCTTAGGTGGTCACTGCTGGGCGCCTCCGGCAGCCCTGCTTTGAAAATGCGAACGTCTGCAGATAGCTCGCAGGCAGAAAGAGCTAGCCTGGAAAGCTGTTGCTCAGCCTCATCTGCCCATGGCACTGCTTGCACAGAGGCACAGAGACTGGGGCTGCTTGCTTGTCTTGCCCCCTCAAACTTCAAACGTAGCTTATGTGTTCCGTGCTGGGCGCCTCTGGCAGCCCTGCTCCGAAAATGCGAACGTCTGCAGATAGCTGGCAGGCAGAAAGAGCTAGCCTGGAAAGCTGTTGCTCAGCCTCATCTGCCCATGGCACTGCTCGCACAGAGGCACAGAGACTGGGGCTGCTTGCTTGTCTTGTCCCCTCAAACTTCAAACGTAGCTTAGGTGGTCCGTGCCGGGCGCCTCCGGCAGCCCTGCTCCGAAAATGCGAACGTCTGCAGATAGCTGGCAGGCAGAAAGAGCTAGCCTGGAAAGCTGTTGCTCAGCCTCATCTGCCCATGGCACTGCTCGCACAGAGGCACAGAGACTGGGGCTGCTTGCTTGTCTTGTCCCCTCAAACTTCAAACGTAGCTTAGGTGGTCCGTGCCGGGCGCCTCCGGCAGCCCTGCTCCGAAAATGCGAACATCTGCAGATAGCTCGCAGGCAGAAAGAGCTAGCCTGGAAAGCTGTTGCTCAGCCTCATCTGCCCATGGCACTGCTCGCACAGAGGCACAGAGACTGGGGCTGCTTGCTTGTCTTGCCCCCTCAAAATTCAAACGTAGCTTAGGTGGTCACTGCTGGGCGCCTCCGGCAGCCCTGCTCCGAAAATGCGAACGTCTGCAGATAGCTCGCAGGCAGAAAGAGCTAGCCTGGAAAGCTGTTGCTCAGCCTCATCTGCCCATGGCACTGCTCGCACAGAGGCACAGAGACTGGGGCTGCTTGCTTGTCTTGTCCCCTCAAACTTCAAACGTAGCTTAGCTGGTCTGTGCCGGGCGACCCCGGCAGCCCTGCTCCGAAAATGCGAACGTCTGCAGATAGCTCGCAGGCAGAAAGAGCTAGCCTGGAAAGCTGTTGCTCAGCCTCATCTGCCCATGGCACTGCTCGCACAGAGGCACAGAGACTGGGGCTGCTTGCTTGTCTTGTCCCCTCAAACTTCAAACGTAGCTTTGGCGGTCTGTGCACGGGTCCTCCAGCAGCCCTGCTTTGAAATTGCGAACGTCTGCAGATAGCTCTCAGGCAGAAAGAGCTAGCCTGGAAAGCTGTTGCTCAGCCTCTTCTGCCCATGGCACTGCTCGCACAGAGGCACAGAGACTGGGGCTGCTTGCTTGTCTTGCCACCTCAAACTTCAAACGTAGCTTAGGTGGTCCGTGCCGGGCGCCTCCGGCAGCCCTGCTCCGAAAATGCGAACGTCTGCAGATAGCTCGCAGGCAGAAAGATCTAGCCTGGAAAGCTGTTCCTCAGCCTCATCTGCCCATGGCACTGCTCGCACAGAGGCACAGAGACTGGGGCTGCTTGCTTGTCTTGCCCCCTCAAAATTCAAACGTAGCTTAGGTGGTCACTGCTGGGCGCCTCCGGCAGCCCTGCTCCGAAAATGCGAACGTCTGCAGATAGCTCGCAGGCAGAAAGAGCTAGCCTGGAAAGCTGTTGCTCAGCCTCATCTGCCCATGGCACTGCTCGCACAGAGGCACAGAGACTGGGGCTGCTTGCTTGTCTTGTCCCCTCAAACTTCAAACGTAGCTTAGGTGGTCCGTGCCGGGCGCCTCCGGCAGCCCTGCTCCGAAAATGCGAACGTCTGCAGATAGCTCGCAGGCAGAAAGAGCTAGCCTGGAAAGCTGTTGCTCAGCCTCATCTGCCCATGGCACTGCTCGCACAGAGGCACAGAGACTGGGGCTGCTTGCTTGTCTTGTCCCCTCAAACTTCAAACGTAGCTTAGGTGGTCCGTGCCGGGCGCCTCCGGCAGCCCTGCTCCGAAAATGCGAACGTCTGCAGATAGCTCGCAGGCAGAAAGAGCTAGCCTGGAAAGCTGTTGCTCAGCCTCATCTGCCCATGGCACTGCTCGCACAGAGGCACAGAGACTGGGGCTGCTTGCTTGTCTTGTCCCCTCAAACTTCAAACGTAGCTTAGGTGGTCACTGCTGGGCGCCTCCGGCAGCCCTGCTCCGAAAATGCGAACGTCTGCAGATAGCTCGCAGGCAGAAAGAGCTAGCCTGGAAAGCTGTTGCTCAGCCTCATCTGCCCATGGCACTGCTCGCACAGAGGCACAGAGACTGGGGCTGCTTGCTTGTCTTGTCCCCTCAAACTTCAAACGTAGCTTAGGTGGTCACTGCTGGGCGCCTCCGGCAGCCCTGCTCCGAAAATGCGAACGTCTGCAGATAGCTCGCAGGCAGAAAGAGCTAGCCTGGAAAGCTGTTGCTCAGCCTCATCTGCCCACGGCACTGCTCGCACAGAGGCACAGAGACTGGGGCTGCCTGCTTCTCTTGTCCCCTCAAACTTCAAACGTAGCTTAGGTGGTCCGTGCCGGGCGCCTCCGGCAGCCCTGCTCCGAAAATGCAAACGTCTGCAGATAGCTCGCAAGCACAAAGTGCTAGCCTGGAAAGCTGTTGCTCAGCCTCATCTGCCCATGGCACTGCTCGCACAGAGGCACAGAGACTGGGGCTGCTTGCTTGTCTTGCCCCCTCAAACTTCAAACGTAGCTTAGGTGGTCCGTGCCGGGCGCCTCCGGCAGCCCTGCTCCGAAAATGCGAACGTCTGCAGATAGCTCGCAGGCAGAAAGAGCTAGCCTGGAAAGCTGTTGCTCAGCCTCATCTGCCCATGGCACTGCTCGCACAGAGGCACAGAGACTGGGGCTGCTTGCTTGTCTTGTCCCCTCAAACTTGAAAAGTAGCTTAGGTGGTCCGTGCCGGGCGCCTCCGGCAGCCCTGCTCCAAAAATGCGAACGTCTGCAGATAGCTCGCAGGCAGAAAGGGCTAGCCTGGAAAGCTGTTGCTCAGCCTCATCTGCCCATGGCACTGCTCGCACAGAGGCACAGAGACTGGGGCTGCTTGCTTGTCTTGCCCCCTCAAACTTCAAACGTAGCTTAGGTGGTCCGTGCTGGGCGCCTCCGGCAGCGCTGCTCCGAAAATGTGAACGTCTGCAGATAGCTCGCAGGCAGAAAGAGCTAGCCTGAAAGGCTATTGCTCAGTCTCATCTGCCCATGGCACTGCTCGCACAGAGGCACAGAGACTGGGGCTGCTTGCTTGTCTTGCCACCTCAAACTTCAAACGTAGCTTTGGGGGTCCGTGCATGGGGCCTCCGGCAGCCCTGCTTCGAAATTGCGAACATCTGTAGATAGCTCGCAGCCAGAAAGGGCTAGCCTGGAAAGCTGTTGCTCAGCCTCATCTGCCCATGGCACTGCTCGCACAGAGGCACAGAGACTGGGGCTGCTTGCTTGTCTTGTCCCCTCAAACTTCAAACGTAACTTAGGTGGTCCGTGCCGGGCGCCTCCGGCAGCCCTGCTCCAAAAATGCGAACGTCTGCAGATAGCTCGCAACCAGAAAGAGCTAGCCTGAAAGGCTGTTGCTCAGTCTCATCTGGCCATGGCACTGCTCGCACAGAGGCACAGAGACTGGGGCTGCTTGCTTGTCTTGCCCCCTCAAACTTCAAACGTAGCTTAGGTGGTCCGTGCATGGGGCCTCCGGCAGCCCTGCTTCGAAATTGCGAACATCTGCAGATAGCTCGCAGGCAGAAAGAGCTAGCCTGGAAAGCTGTTGCTCAGCCTCACCTGCCCATGGCACTGCTCGCACAGAGGCACAGAGACTGGGGCTGCTTGCTTGTCTTGCCCCCTCAAACTTCAAACGTAGCTTAGGTGCTCCATGCTGGGCGCCTCCGGCAGCCCTGCTCCGAAAATGCGAACGTCTGCAGATAGCTCGCAGGCAGAAAAAGCTAGCCTGGAAAGCTGTTGCTCAGCCTCATCTGCCCATGGCACTGCTCACACTGAGGCACAGAGACTGGGGCTGCTTGCTTGTCTTGTCCCCTCAAACTTCAAACGTAGCTTAGGTGGTCCGTGCCGGGCGCCTCCGGCAGCCCTGCTCCGAAAATGCGAACGTCTGCAGATAGCTCGCAGGCAGAAAGAGCTAGCCTGGAAAGCTGTTGCTCAGTCTCATCTGCCCATGGCACTGCTCGCACAGAGGCACAGAGACTGGGGCTGCTTGCTTGTCTTGCCACCTCAAACTTCAAACGTAGCTTTGGCGGTCTGTGCACGGGTCATCCAGCACCCTGCTTTGAAATTGCGAACGTCTGCAGATAGCTCGCAGGCAGAAAGAGCTAGCCTGGAAAGCTGTTGCTCAGCCTCATCTGCCCATGGCACTGCTCGCACAGAGGCACAGAGACTGGGGCTGCTTGCTTGTCTTGCCACCTCAAACTTCAAACGTAGCTTAGGTGGTCCGTGCCGGGCGCCTCCGGCAGCCCTGCTCCGAAAATGCGAACGTCTGCAGATAGCTCGCAGGCAGAAAGAGCTAGCCTGGAAAGCTGTTGCTCAGCCTCATCTGCCCATGGCACTGCTCGCACAGAGGCACAGAGACTGGGGCTGCTTGCTTGTCTTGTCCCCTCAAACTTCAAACGTTGCTTAGGTGGTCCGTGCCGGGCGCCTCCGGCAGCCCTGCTCCGAAAATGCGAACGTCTGCAGCTAGCTCGCAGGCAGAAAGAGCTAGCCTGGAAAGCTGTTGCTCAGCCTCATCTGCCCATGGCACTGCTCGCACAGAGGCACAGAGACTGGGGCTGCTTGCTTGTCTTGTCCCCTCAAACTTCAAACGTAGCTTAGGTGGTCCGTGCCGGGCGCCTCCGGCAGCCCTGCTCTGAAAATGCGAACGTCTGCAGATAGCTCGCAGGCAGAAAGAGCTAGCCTGGAAAGCTGTTGCTCAGCCTCATCTGCCCATGGCACTGCTCGCACAGAGGCACAGAGACTGGGGCTGCTTGCTTGTCTTGCCCCCTCAAACTTCAAACGTAGCTTAGGTGGTCTGTGCTGGGGGACTCCGGCAGCCCTGCTCCGAAATTGCGAACGTCTGCAGATAGCTCGCAGGCAGAAAGAGCTAGCCTGGAAAGCTGTTGCTCAGCCTCATCTGCCCATGGCACTGCTCGCACAGAGGCACAGAGACTGGGGCTGCTTGCTTGTCTTGTCCCCTCAAACTTCAAATGTAGCTTAGTTGGTCTGTGCTGGGCGCCTCCGGCAGCCCTGCTCCGAAAATGCGAACGTCTGCAGATAGCTCGCAGGCACAAAGAGCTAGCCTGGAAATCTGTTGCTCAGCCTCATCTGCCCATGGCACTGCTCGCACAGAGGCACAGAGACTGGGGCTGCTTGCTTGTCTTGCCACCTCAAACTTCAAACGTAACTTAGGTGGTCCGTGCCGGGTGCTTGCAGCAGCGCTGCTCTGAAAATGCAAACGTCTGCAGATAGCTCGCAGGCAGAAAGTGTTAGCCTGGAAAGCTGTTGCTCAGCCTCATCTGCCCATGGCACTGCTCGCACAGAGGCACAGAGACTGGGGCTGCTTGCTTGTCTTGCCCCATCAAACTTCAAACGTAGCTTACGTGGTCTGTGCCGGGCGCCCCCGGCAGCCCTGCTCCACAAATGCGAACGTCTGCAGATAGCTCGCAGCCAGAAAGAGCTAGCCTGGAAAGCTGTTGCTCAGTCTCATCTGCCCATGGCACTGCTCGCACAGAGGCACAGAGACTGGGGCTGCTTGCTTGTCTTGTCCCCTCAAACTTCAAACGTAGCTTAGGTGGTCTGTGCCGGGCGCCCCCGGCAGCCCTGCTCCACAAATGCGAACGTCTGCAGATAGCTCGCAGGCAGAAAGAGCTAGCCTGGAAAGCTGTTGCTCAGTCTCATCTGCCCATGGCACTGCTCGCACAGAGGCACAGAGACTTGGGCTGCTTGCTTGTCTTGTCCCCTCAACCTTCAAACGTAGCTTAGGTGGTCCGTGCCGGGCGCCTCCGGCAGCCCTGCTCCGAAAATGCGAACGTCTGCAGATAGCTCGCAGGCAGAAAGAGCTAGCCTGGAAAGCTGTTGCTCAGTCTCATCTGCCCATGGCACTGCTCGCACAGAGGCACAGAGACTGGGGCTGCTTGCTTGTCTTGCCACCTCAAACTTCAAACGTAGCTTAGGTGGTCACTGCTGGGCGCCTCCGGCAGCCCTGCTCCGAAAATGCGAACGTCTGCAGATAGCTCGCAGGCAGAAAGAGCTAGCCTGGAAAGCTGTTGCTCAGCCTCATCTGCCCATGGCACTGCTCGCACAGAGGCACAGAGACTGGGGCTGCTTGCTTGTCTTGTCCCCTCAAACTTCAAACGTAGCTTAGGTGGTCACTGCTGGGCGCCTCCGGCAGCCCTGCTCCGAAAATGCGAACGTCTGCAGATAGCTCGCAGGCAGAAAGAGCTAGCCTGGAAAGCTGTTGCTCAGCCTCATCTGCCCATGGCACTGCTCGCACAGAGGCACAGAGACTGGGGCTGCCTGCTTCTCTTGTCCCCTCAAACTTCAAACGTAGCTTAGGTGGTCCGTGCCGGGCGCCTCCGGCAGCCCTGCTCCGAAAATGCAAACGTCTGCAGATAGCTCGCAAGCAGAAAGTGCTAGCCTGGAAAGCTGTTGCTCAGCCTCATCTGCCCATGGCACTGCTCGCACAGAGGCACAGAGACTGGGGCTGCTTGCTTGTCTTGCCCCCTCAAACTTCAAACGTAGCTTAGGTGGTCCGTGCCGGGCGCCTCCGGCAGCCCTGCTCCGAAAATGCGAACGTCTGCAGATAGCTCGCAGGCAGAAAGAGCTAGCCTGGAAAGCTGTTGCTCAGCCTCATCTGCCCATGGCACTGCTCGCACAGAGGCACAGAGACTGGGGCTGCTTGCTTGTCTTGTCCCCTCAAACTTCAAACGTAGCTTAGGTGGTCCGTGCCGGGCGCCTCCGGCAGCCCTGCTCCAAAAATGCGAACGTCTGCAGATAGCTCGCAGGCAGAAAGGGCTAGCCTGGAAAGCTGTTGCTCAGCCTCATCTGCCCATGGCACTGCTCGCACAGAGGCACAGAGACTGGGGCTGCTTGCTTGTCTTGCCCCCTCAAACTTCAAACGTAGCTTAGGTGGTCCGTGCTGGGCGCCTCCGGCAGCGCTGCTCCGAAAATGTGAACGTCTGCAGATAGCTCGCAGGCAGAAAGAGCTAGCCTGGAAAGCTGTTGCTCAGCCTCATCTGCCCATGGCACTGCTCGCACAGAGGCACAGAGACTGGGGCTGCTTGCTTGTCTTGCCACCTCAAACTTCAAACGTAGCTTTGGGGCTATGTGCAGGGGGCCTCCGGCAGCCCTGCTCCGAAAATGCGAACGTCTGCAGATAGCTGGCAGGCAGAAAGAGCTAGCCTGAAAGGCTGTTGCTCAGTCTCATCTGCCCATGGCACTGCTCGCACAGAGGCACAGAGACTGGGGCTGCTTGCTTGTCTTGCCACCTCAAACTTCAAACGTAGCTTTGGGGGTCCGTGCATGGGGCCTCCGGCAGCCCTGCTCCGAAAATGCGAACATCTGTAGATAGCTCGCAGGCAGAAAGAGCTAGCCTGGAAAGCTGTTGCTCAGCCTCATCTGCCCATGGCACTGCTCGCACAGAGGCACAGAGACTGGGGCTGCTTGCTTGTCTTGTCCCCTCAAACTTCAAACGTAGCTTAGGTGGTCCGTGCCGGGCGCCTCCGGCAGCCCTGCTCCAAAAATGCGAACGTCTGCAGATAGCTCGCAACCAGAAAGAGCTAGCCTGAAAGGCTGTTGCTCAGTCTCATCTGGCCATGGCACTGCTCGCACAGAGGCACAGAGACTGGGGCTGCTTGCTTGTCTTGCCCCCTCAAACTTCAAACGTAGCTTAGGTGGTCCGTGCATGGGGCCTCCGGCAGCCCTGCTTCGAAATTGCGAACATCTGCAGATAGCTCGCAGCCAGAAAGAGCTAGCCTGGAAAGCTGTTGCTCAGCCTCACCTGCCCATGGCACTGCTCGCACAGAGGCACAGAGACTGGGGCTGCTTGCTTGTCTTGCCCCCTCAAACTTCAAACGTAGCTTAGGTGCTCCATGCTGGGCGCCTCCGGCAGCCCTGCTCCGAAAATGCAAACGTCTGCAGATAGCTCGCAGGCAGAAAAAGCTAGCCTGGAAAGCTGTTGCTCAGCCTCATCTGCCCATGGCACTGCTCACACTGAGGCACAGAGACTGGGGCTGCTTCCTTGTCTTGCCACCTCAAACTTCAAACGTAGCTTTGGCGGTCTGTGCACGGGTCATCCAGCAGCCCTGCTTTGAAATTGCGAACGTCTGCAGATAGCTCGCAGGCAGAAAGAGCTAGCCTGGAAAGCTTTTGCTCAGCCTCATCTGCCCATGGCACTGCTCGCACAGAGGCACAGAGACTGGGGCTGCTTGCTTGTCTTGTCCCCTCAAACTTGAAAAGTAGCTTAGGTGGTCTGTGCCGGGCGCCTCCGGCAGCCCTGCTCCAAAAATGCGAACGTCTGCAGATAGCTCGCAGGCAGAAAGGGCTAGCCTGGAAAGCTGTTGCTCAGCCTCATCTGCCCATGGCACTGCTCGCACAGAGGCACAGAGACTGGGGCTGCTTGCTTGTCTTGTCCCCTCAAACTTCAAACGTAGATTAGGTGGTCTGTGCTGGGCGCCTCCGGCAGCCCTGCTCCAAAAATGCGAACGTCTGCAGATAGCTCGCAGGCAGAAAGAGCTAGCCTGGAAAGCTGTTGCTCAGCCTCATCTGCCCATGGCACTGCTCGCACAGAGGCACAGAGACTGGGGCTGCTTGCTTGTCTTGTCCCCTCAAACTTGAAATGTAGCTTAGGTGGTCTGTGCCGGGAGCCTCCGGCAGCCCTGCTCCAAAAATGCGAACGTCTGCAGATAGCTCGCAGGCAGAAAGGGCTAGCCTGGAAAGCTGTTGCTCAGCCTCATCTGCCCATGGCACTGCTCGCACAGAGGCACAGAGACTGGGGCTGCTTGCTTGTCTTGCCACCTCAAACTTCAAACGTAGCTTAGGTGGTCCGTGCTGGGCGCCTCCGGCAGCCCTGCTCCGAAAATGCGAACGTCTGCAGATAGCTCGCAGGCAGAAAGAGCTAGCCTGGAAAGCTGTTGCTCAGTCTCATCTGCCCATGGCACTGCTCGCACAGAGGCACAGAGACTGGGGCTGCTTGCTTGTCTTGCCACCTCAAACTTCAAACGTAGCTTAGGTGGTCCGTGCATGGCGCCTCCGGCAGCCCTGCTTCGAAATTGCGAACATCTGTAGATAGCTCGCAGCCAGAAAGAGCTAGCCTGGAAAGCTGTTGCTCAGCCTCATCTGCCCATGGCACTGCTCGCACAGAGGCACAGAGACTGGGGCTGCTTGCTTGTCTTGTCCCCTCAAACTTCAAACGTAGCTTAGGTGGTCCGTGCCGGGCGCCTCCGGCAGCCCTGCTCCGAAAATGCGAATGTCTGCAGATAGCTCGCAGGCAGAAAGAGCTAGCCTGGAAAGCTGTTGCTCAGCCTCATCTGCCCATGGCACTGCTCACACAGAGGCACAGAGACTGGGGCTGCTTGCTTGTCTTGCCCCCTCAAACTTCAAACGTAGCTTAGGTGGTCTCTGCACGGGTCATCCAGCAGCCCTGCTTTGAAATTGCGAACGTCTGCAGATAGCTCGCAGGCAGAAAGAGCTAGCCTGGAAAGCTGTTGCTCAGCCTCATCTGCCCATGGCACTGCTCGCACAGAGGCACAGAGACTGGGGCTGCTTGCTTGTCTTGCCACCTCAAACTTCAAACGTAGCTTAGGTGGTCCGTGCCGGGCGCCTCCGGCAGCCCTGCTCCGAAAATGCGAACGTCTGCAGATAGCTGGCAGGCAGAAAGAGCTAGCCTGGAAAGCTGTTGCTCAGCCTCATCTGCCCATGGCACTGCTCGCACAGAGGCACAGAGACTGGGGCTGCTTGCTTGTCTTGCCACCTCAAACTTCAAACGTAGCTTAGGTGTTCCATGCCGGGCGCCTCCGGCAGCCCTGCTCCGAAAATGCGAACGTCTGCAGATAGCTCGCAGGCAGAAAGAGCTAGCCTGGAAAGCTGTTGCTCAGCCTCATCTGCCCATGGCACTGCTCGCACAGAGGCACAGAGACTGGGGCTGCTTGCTTGTCTTGTCCCCTCAAACCTGAAAAGTAGCTTAGGTGGTCCTTGCTGGGGGACTCCGGCAGCCCTACTCCGAAAATGCGAACGTCTGCAGATAGCTCGCAGGCAGAAAGAGCTAGCCTGGAAAGCTGTTGCTCAGCTTCATCTGCCCATTGCACTGCTCGCACAGAGGCACAGAGACTGGGGCTGCTTGCTTGTCTTGCCACCTCAAAATTCAAACGTAGCTTTGGCGGTCTGTGCACGGGTCATCCAGCAGCCCTGCTCTGAAAATGCGAACGTCTGCAGATAGCTCGCAGGCAGAAAGAGCTAGCCTGGAAAGCTGTTGCTCAGCCTCATCTGCCCATGGCACTGCTCGCACAGAGGCACAGAGACTGGGGCTGCTTGCTTGTCTTGCCCCCTCAAACTTCAAACGTAGCTTAGGTGGTCTGTGCTGGGGGACTCCGGCAGCCCTGCTCCGAAATTGCGAACGTCTGCAGATAGCTCGCAGGCAGAAAGAGCTAGCCTGGAAAGCTGTTGCTCAGCCTCATCTGCCCATGGCACTGCTCGCACAGAGGCACAGAGACTGGGGCTGCTTGCTTGTCTTGTCCCCTCAAACTTCAAACGTAGCTTAGTTGGTCTGTGCTGGGCGCCTCCGGCAGCCCTGCTCCGAAAATGCGAACGTCTGCAGATAGCTCGCAGGCACAAAGAGCTAGCCTGGAAATCTGTTGCTCAGCCTCATCTGCCCATGGCACTGCTCGCACAGAGGCACAGAGACTGGGGCTGCTTGCTTGTCTTGCCACCTCAAACTTCAAACGTAGCTTAGGTGGTCCGTGCTGGGCGCCTCCGGCAGCCCTGCTCCAAAAATGCGAACGTCTGCAGATAGCTCGCAGGCAGAAAGAGCTAGCCTGGAAAGCTGTTGCTCAGCCTCATCTGCCCATGGCACTGCTCGCACAGAGGCACAGAGACTGGGGCTGCTTGCTTGTCTTGCCACCTCAAACTTCAAACGTAGCTTAGGTGGTCCGTGCCGGGTGTTTGCGGCAGCGCTGCTCCGAAAATGCGAACGTCTGCAGATAGCTCGCAGGCAGAAAGAGCTAGCCTGGAAAGCTGTTGCTCAGCCTCATCTGCCCATGGCACTGCTCGCACAGAGGCACAGAGACTGGGGCTGCTTGCTTGTCTTGTCCCCTCAAACTTGAAAAGTAGCTTAGGTGGTCTGTGCCGGGAGCCTCCGGCAGCCCTGCTCCGAAAATGCGAACGTCTGCAGATAGCTCGCAGGCAGAAAGGGCTAGCCTGGAAAGCTGTTGCTCAGCCTCATCTGCCCATGGCACTGCTCGCACAGAGGCACAGAGACTGGGGCTGCTTGCTTGTCTTGCCACCTCAAACTTCAAACGTAGCTTAGGTGGTCCGTGCTGGGCGCCTCCGGCAGCCCTGCTCCGAAAATGCGAACGTCTGCAGATAGCTCGCAGGCAGAAAGAGCTAGCCTGGAAAGCTGTTGCTCAGTCTCATCTGCCCATGGCACTGCTCGCACAGAGGCACAGAGACTGGGGCTGCTTGCTTGTCTTGCCACCTCAAACTTCAAACGTAGCTTAGGTGGTCCGTGCATGGGGCCTCCGGCAGCCCTGCTTCGAAATTGCGAACATCTGTAGATAGCTCGCAGCCAGAAAGAGCTAGCCTGGAAAGCTGTTGCTCAGCCTCATCTGCCCATGGCACTGCTCGCACAGAGGCACAGAGACTGGGGCTGCTTGCTTGTCTTGTCCCCTCAAACTTCAAACGTAGCTTAGGTGGTCCGTGCCGGGCGCCTCCGGCAGCCCTGCTCCGAAAATGCGAATGTCTGCAGATAGCTCGCAGGCAGAAAGAGCTAGCCTGGAAAGCTGTTGCTCAGCCTCATCTGCCCATGGCACTGCTCACACAGAGGCACAGAGACTGGGGCTGCTTGCTTGTCTTGCCCCCTCAAACTTCAAACGTAGCTTTGGTGGTCTCTGCACGGGTCATCCAGCAGCCCTGCTTTGAAATTGCGAACGTCTGCAGATAGCTCGCAGGCAGAAAGAGCTAGCCTGGAAAGCTGTTGCTCAGTCTCATCTGCCCATGGCACTGCTCGCACAGAGGCACAGAGACTGGGGCTGCTTGCTTGTCTTGTCCCCTCAAACCTGAAAAGTAGCTTAGGTGGTCTGTGCCGGGCGCCTCCGGCAGCCCTGCTCCGAAAATGCGAACGTCTGCAGATAGCTGGCAGGCAGAAAGGGCTAGCCTAGAAAGCTGTTGCTCAGTCTCATCTGCCCATGGCACTGCTCGCACAGAGGCACAGAGACTGGGGCTGCTTGCTTGTCTTGCCCCATCAAACTTCAAACGTAGCTTAGGTGGTCCTTGCTGGGCGCCTCCGGCAGCCCTACTCCGAAAATGCGAACGTCTGCAGATAGCTCGCAGGCAGAAAGAGCTAGCCTGGAAAGCTGTTGCTCAGCCTCATCTGCCCATTGCACTGCTCGCACAGAGGCACAGAGACTGGGGCTGCTTGCTTGTCTTGCCACCTCAAAATTCAAACGTAGCTTTGGCGGTCTGTGCACGGGTCATCCAGCAGCCCTGCTTTGAAATTGCGAACGTCTGCAGATAGCTTGCAGGCAGAAAGAGCTAGCCTGAAAGGCTGTTGCTCAGTCTCATCTGCCCATGGCACTGCTCGCACAGAGGCACAGATACTGGGGCTGCTTGCTTGTCTTGCCACCTCAAACTTCAAACGTAGCTTTGGGGGTCCGTGCATGGGGCCTCCGGCAGCCCTGCTCCGAAAATGCGAACGTCTGCAGATAGCTCGCAGGCAGAAAGAGCTAGCCTGGAAAGCTGTTGCTCAGCCTCATCTGCCCATGGCACTGCTCGCACAGAGGCACAGAGACTGGGGCTGCTTGCTTGTCTTGTCCCCTCAAACTTCAAACGTAGCTTAGGTGGTCCGTGCCGGGCGCCTCCGGCAGCCCTGCTCTGAAAATGCGAACGTCTGCAGATAGCTCGCAGGCAGAAAGAGCTAGCCTGGAAAGCTGTTGCTCAGCCTCATCTGCCCATGGCACTGCTCGCACAGAGGCACAGAGACTGGGGCTGCTTGCTTGTCTTGCCCCCTCAAACTTCAAACGTAGCTTAGGTGGTCTGTGCTGGGGGACTCGGGCAGCCCTGCTCCGAAATTGCGAACGTCTGCAGATAGCTCGCAGGCAGAAAGAGCTAGCCTGGAAAGCTGTTGCTCAGCCTCATCTGCCCATGGCACTGCTCGCACAGAGGCACAGAGACTGGGGCTGCTTGCTTGTCTTGTCCCCTCAAACTTCAAACGTAGCTTAGGTGGTCTGTGCTGGGCGCCTCCGGCAGCCCTGCTCCGAAAATGCGAACGTCTGCAGATAGCTCGCAGGCACAAAGAGCTAGCCTGGAAATCTGTTGCTCAGCCTCATCTGCCCATGGCACTGCTCGCACAGAGGCACAGAGACTGGGGCTGCTTGCTTGTCTTGCCCCCTCAAACTTCAAACGTAGCTTAGGTGGTCCGTGCTGGGCGCCTCCGGCAGCGCTGCTCCGAAAATGTGAACGTCTGCAGATAGCTCGCAGGCAGAAAGAGCTAGCCTGGAAAGCTGTTGCTCAGCCTCATCTGCCCATGGCACTGCTCGCACAGAGGCACAGAGACTGGGGCTGCTTGCTTGTCTTGCCACCTCAAACTTCAAACGTAGCTTTGGGGGTATGTGCAGGGGGCCTCCGGCAGCCCTGCTCCGAAAATGCGAACGTCTGCAGATAGCTCGCAGGCAGAAAGAGCTAGCCTGAAAGGCTGTTGCTCTGTCTCATCTGCCCATGGCACTGCTCGCACAGAGGCACAGAGACTGGGGCTGCTTGCTTGTCTTGCCACCTCAAACTTCAAACGTAGCTTTGGGGGTCCGTGCATGGGGCCTCCGGCAGCCCTGCTTCGAAATTGCGAACATCTGTAGATAGCTCGCAGGCAGAAAGAGCTAGCCTGGAAAGCTGTTGCTCAGCCTCATCTGCCCATGGCACTGCTCGCACAGAGGCACAGAGACTGGGGCTGCTTGCTTGTCTTGTCCCCTCAAACTTCAAACGTAGCTTAGGTGGTCCGTGCCGGGCGCCTCCGGCAGCCCTGCTCCAAAAATGCGAACGTCTGCAGATAGCTCGCAACCAGAAAGAGCTAGCCTGAAAGGCTGTTGCTCAGTCTCATCTGGCCATGGCACTGCTCGCACAGAGGCACAGAGACTGGGGCTGCTTGCTTGTCTTGCCCCCTCAAACTTCAAACGTAGCTTAGGTGGTCCGTGCATGGGGCCTCCGGCAGCCCTGCTTCGAAATTGCGAACATCTGCAGATAGCTCGCAGCCAGAAAGAGCTAGCCTGGAAAGCTGTTGCTCAGCCTCACCTGCCCATGGCACTGCTCGCACAGAGGCACAGAGACTGGGGCTGCTTGCTTGTCTTGCCCCCTCAAACTTCAAACGTAGCTTAGGTGCTCCATGCTGGGCGCCTCCGGCAGCCCTGCTCCGAAAATGCGAACGTCTGCAGATAGCTCGCAGGCAGAAAGAGCTAGCCTGGAAAGCTGTTGCTCAGCCTCATCTGCCCATGGCACTGCTCACACTGAGGCACAGAGACTGGGGCTGCTTGCTTGTCTTGCCACCTCAAACTTCAAACGTAGCTTTGGCGGTCTGTGCACGGGTCATCCAGCAGCCCTGCTTTGAAATTGCGAACGTCTGCAGATAGCTCGCAGGCAGAAAGAGCTAGCCTGGAAAGCTGTTGCTCAGCCTCATCTGCCCATGGCACTGCTCGCACAGAGGCACAGAGACTGGGGCTGCTTGCTTGTCTTGCCACCTCAAACTTCAAACGTAGCTTAGGTGGTCCGTGCCGAGCGCCTCCGGCAGCCCTGCTCCGAAAATGCGAACGTCTGCAGATAGCTCGCAGGCAGAAAGAGCTAGCCTGGAAAGCTGTTGCTCAGCCTCATCTGCCCATGGCACTGCTCGCACAGAGGCACAGAGACTGGGGCTGCTTGCTTGTCTTGCCACCTCAAACTTCAAACGTAGCTTAGGTGGTCCGTGCCGGGTGTTTGCGGCAGCGCTGCTCCGAAAATGCGAACGTCTGCAGATAGCTCGCAGGCAGAAAGAGCTAGCCTGGAAAGCTTTTGCTCAGCCTCATCTGCCCATGGCACTGCTCGCACAGAGGCACAGAGACTGGGGCTGCTTGCTTGTCTTGCCCCCTCAAACTTCAAACGTAGCTTAGGTGGTCTGTGCCGGGCGCCTCCGGCAGCCCTGCTCCGAAAATGCGAACGTCTGCAGATAGCTCGCAGGCAGAAAGAGCTAGCCTGGAAAGCTGTTGCTCAGCCTCATCTGCCCATGGCACTGCTCGCACAGAGGCACAGAGACTGGGGCTGCTTGCTTGTCTTGTCCCCTCAAACTTCAAACGTAGCTTAGGTGGTCCGTGCCGGGCGCCTCCGGCAGCCCTGCTCTGAAAATGCGAACGTCTGCAGATAGCTCGCAGGCAGAAAGAGCTAGCCTGGAAAGCTGTTGCTCAGCCTCATCTGCCCATGGCACTGCTCGCACAGAGGCACAGAGACTGGGGCTGCTTGCTTGTCTTGCCCCCTCAAACTTCAAACGTAGCTTAGGTGGTCTGTGCTGGGGGACTCCGGCAGCCCTGCTCCGAAATTGCGAACGTCTGCAGATAGCTCGCAGGCAGAAAGAGCTAGCCTGGAAAGCTGTTGCTCAGCCTCATCTGCCCATGGCACTGCTCGCACAGAGGCACAGAGACTGGGGCTGCTTGCTTGTCTTGTCCCCTCAAACTTCAAACGTAGCTTAGGTGGTCTGTGCTGGGCACCTCCGGCAGCCCTGCTCCGAAAATGCGAACGTCTGCAGATAGCTCGCAGGCACAAAGAGCTAGCCTGGAAATCTGTTGCTCAGCCTCATCTGCCCATGGCACTGCTCGCACAGAGGCACAGAGACTGGGGCTGCTTGCTTGTCTTGCCCCCTCAAACTTCAAACGTAGCTTAGGTGGTCCGTGCTGGGCGCCTCCGGCAGCGCTGCTCCGAAAATGTGAACGTCTGCAGATAGCTCGCAGGCAGAAAGAGCTAGCCTGGAAAGCTGTTGCTCAGCCTCATCTGCCCATGGCACTGCTCGCACAGAGGCACAGAGACTGGGGCTGCTTGCTTGTCTTGCCACCTCAAACTTCAAACGTAGCTTTGGGGGTATGTGCAGGGGGCCTCCGGCAGCCCTGCTCCGAAAATGCGAACGTCTGCAGATAGCTCGCAGGCAGAAAGAGCTAGCCTGAAAGGCTGTTGCTCTGTCTCATCTGCCCATGGCACTGCTCGCACAGAGGCACAGAGACTGGGGCTGCTTGCTTGTCTTGCCACCTCAAACTTCAAACGTAGCTTTGGGGGTCCGTGCATGGGGCCTCCGGCAGCCCTGCTTCGAAATTGCGAACATCTGTAGATAGCTCGCAGGCAGAAAGAGCTAGCCTGGAAAGCTGTTGCTCAGCCTCATCTGCCCATGGCACTGCTCGCACAGAGGCACAGAGACTGGGGCTGCTTGCTTGTCTTGTCCCCTCAAACTTCAAACGTAGCTTAGGTGGTCCGTGCCGGGCGCCTCCGGCAGCCCTGCTCCAAAAATGCGAACGTCTGCAGATAGCTCGCAACCAGAAAGAGCTAGCCTGAAAGGCTGTTGCTCAGTCTCATCTGGCCATGGCACTGCTCGCACAGAGGCACAGAGACTGGGGCTGCTTGCTTGTCTTGCCCCCTCAAACTTCAAACGTAGCTTAGGTGGTCCGTGCATGGGGCCTCCGGCAGCCCTGCTTCGAAATTGCGAACATCTGCAGATAGCTCGCAGCCAGAAAGAGCTAGCCTGGAAAGCTGTTGCTCAGCCTCACCTGCCCATGGCACTGCTCGCACAGAGGCACAGAGACTGGGGCTGCTTGCTTGTCTTGCCCCCTCAAACTTCAAACGTAGCTTAGGTGCTCCATGCTGGGCGCCTCCGGCAGCCCTGCTCCGAAAATGCGAACGTCTGCAGATAGCTCGCAGGCAGAAAGAGCTAGCCTGGAAAGCTGTTGCTCAGCCTCATCTGCCCATGGCACTGCTCACACTGAGGCACAGAGACTGGGGCTGCTTGCTTGTCTTGCCACCTCAAACTTCAAACGTAGCTTTGGCGGTCTGTGCACGGGTCATCCAGCAGCCCTGCTTTGAAATTGCGAACGTCTGCAGATAGCTCGCAGGCAGAAAGAGCTAGCCTGGAAAGCTGTTGCTCAGCCTCATCTGCCCATGGCACTGCTCGCACAGAGGCACAGAGACTGGGGCTGCTTGCTTGTCTTGCCACCTCAAACTTCAAACGTAGCTTAGGTGGTCCGTGCCGAGCGCCTCCGGCAGCCCTGCTCCGAAAATGCGAACGTCTGCAGATAGCTCGCAGGCAGAAAGAGCTAGCCTGGAAAGCTGTTGCTCAGCCTCATCTGCCCATGGCACTGCTCGCACAGAGGCACAGAGACTGGGGCTGCTTGCTTGTCTTGCCACCTCAAACTTCAAACGTAGCTTAGGTGGTCCGTGCCGGGTGTTTGCGGCAGCGCTGCTCCGAAAATGCGAACGTCTGCAGATAGCTCGCAGGCAGAAAGAGCTAGCCTGGAAAGCTTTTGCTCAGCCTCATCTGCCCATGGCACTGCTCGCACAGAGGCACAGAGACTGGGGCTGCTTGCTTGTCTTGCCCCCTCAAACTTCAAACGTAGCTTAGGTGGTCTGTGCCGGGCGCCTCCGGCAGCCCTGCTCCAAAAATGCGAACGTCTGCAGATAGCTCGCAGGCAGAAAGGGCTAGCCTGGAAAGCTGTTGCTCAGCCTCATCTGCCCATGGCACTGCTCGCACAGAGGCACAGAGACTGGGGCTGCTTGCTTGTCTTGTCCCCTCAAACTTCAAACGTAGCTTAGGTGGTCTGTGCCGGGCGCCTCCGGCAGCCCTGCTCCAAAAATGCGAACGTCTGCAGATAGCTCGCAGGCAGAAAGAGCTAGCCTGGAAAGCTGTTGCTCAGCCTCATCTGCCCATGGCACTGCTCGCACAGAGGCACAGAGACTGGGGCTGCTTGCTTGTCTTGCCCCCTCAAACTTCAAACGTAGCTTATGTGTTCCGTGCCGGGCGCCTCTGGCAGCCCTGCTCCGAAAATGCGAACGTCTGCAGATAGCTCGCAGCCAGAAAGAGCTAGCCTGGAAAGCTCTTGCTCAGCCTCATCTGCCCATGGCACTGCTCGCACAGAGGCACAGAGACTGGGGCTGCTTGCTTGTCTTGCCACCTCAAACTTCAAACGTAGCTTAGGTGGTCTGTGCTGGGCGCCTCCGGCAGCCCTGCTCCGAAAATGCGAACGTCTGCAGATAGCTCGCAGGCAGAAAGAGCTAGCCTGGAAAGCTGTTGCTCAGCCTCATCTGCCCATGGCACTGCTCGCACAGAGGCACAGAGACTGGGGCTGCTTGCTTGTCTTGTCCCCTCAAACTTCAAACGTAGCTTAGGTGGTCCGTGCCGGGCGCCTCCGGCAGCCCTGCTCCGAAAATGCGAACGTCTGCAGATAGCTCGCAGGCAGAAAGAGCTAGCCTGGAAAGCTGTTGCTCAGCCTCATCTGCCCATGGCACTGCTCGCACAGAGGCACAGAGACTGGGGCTGCTTGCTTGTCTTGCCCCCTCAAACTTCAAACGTAGCTTAGGTGGTCACTGCTGGGCGCCTCCGGCAGCCCTGCTCCAAAAATGCGAACGTCTGCAGATAGCTCGCAGGCACAAAGAGCTAGCCTGGAAATCTGTTGCTCAGCCTCATCTGCCCATGGCACTGCTCGCACAGAGGCACAGAGACTGGGGCTGCCTGCTTGTCTTGTCCCCTCAAACTTCAAACGTACCTTAGGTGGTCCGTGCCGGGTGCTTGCAGCAGAGCTGCTCTGAAAATGCAAACGTCTGCAGATAGCTCGCAGGCAGAAAGAGCTAGCCTGGAAAGCTGTTGCTCAGCCTCATCTGCCCATGGCACTGCTCGCACAGAGGCACAGAGACTGGGGCTGCTTGCTTGTCTTGCCCCATCAAACTTCAAACGTAGCTTTCGTGGTCTGTGCCAGGCGCCCCCGGCAGCCCTGCTCCACAAATGCGAACGTCTGCAGATAGCTCGCAGCCAGAAAGAGCTAGCCTGGAAAGCTGTTGCTCAGCCTCTTCTACCCATGTCACTGCTCGCACAGAGGCACAGAGACTGGGGCTGCTTGATTGTCTTGTCCCCTCAAACTTCAAACGTAGCTTAGGTGGTCCGTGCCGGGCGCCTCCGGCAGCCCTGCTCCGAAAATGCGAACGTCTGCAGATAGCTCGCAGGCAGAAAGAGCTAGCCTGGAAAGCTGTTGCTCAGCCTCATCTGCCCATGGCACTGCTCGCACAGAGGCACAGAGACTGGGGCTGCTTGCTTGTCTTGTCCCCTCAAACTTCAAACGTAGCTTAGGTGGTCCGTGCTGGGCGCCTCCGGCAGCCCTGCTCCGAAAATGCGAACTTCTGCAGATAGCTCGCAGGCAGAAAGAGCTAGCCTGGAAAGCTGTTGCTCAGCCTCATCTGCCCATGGCACTGCTCGCACAGAGGCACAGAGACTGGGGCTGCTTGCTTGTCTTGTCCCCTCAAACTTGAAATGTAGCTTAGGTGGTCTGTGCCGGGCGCCTCCGGCAGCCCTGCTCCAAAAATGCGAACGTCTGCAGATAGCTCGCAGGCAGAAAGGGCTAGCCTGGAAAGCTGTTGCTCAGCCTCATCTGCCCATGGCACTGCTCGCACAGAGGCACAGAGACTGGGGCTGCTTGCTTCTCTTGCCCCCTCAAACTTCAAACGTAGCTTAGGTGGTCCGTGCCGGGCGCCTCCGGCAGCCCTGCTCCGAAAATGCGAACGTCTGCAGATAGCTCGCAGGCAGAAAGAGCTAGCCTGGAAAGCTGTTGCTCAGCCTCATCTGCCCATGGCACTGCTCGCACAGAGGCACAGAGACTGGGGCTGCTTGCTTGTCTTGCCCCCTCAAACTTCAAACGTAGCTTAGGTGGTCCGTGCCGGGCGCCTCTGGCAGCCCTGCTCCGAATATGCGAACGTCTGCAGATAGCTCGCAGGCAGAAAGAGCTAGCCTGGAAAGCTCTTGCTCAGCCTCATCTGCCCATGGCACTGCTCGCACAGAGGCACAGAGACTGGGGCTGCTTGCTTGTCTTGCCACCTCAAACTTCAAACGTAGCTTTGGGGGTATGTGCAGGGGGCCTCCGGCAGCCCTGCTCCGAAAATGCGAACGTCTGCAGATAGCTCGCAGGCAGAAAGAGCTAGCCTGAAAGGCTGTTGCTCTGTCTCATCTGCCCATGGCACTGCTCGCACAGAGGCACAGAGACTGGGGCTGCTTGCTTGTCTTGCCACCTCAAACTTCAAACGTAGCTTTGGGGGTCCGTGCATGGGGCCTCCGGCAGCCCTGCTTCGAAATTGCGAACATCTGTAGATAGCTCGCAGGCAGAAAGAGCTAGCCTGGAAAGCTGTTGCTCAGCCTCATCTGCCCATGGCACTGCTCGCACAGAGGCACAGAGACTGGGGCTGCTTGCTTGTCTTGTCCCCTCAAACTTCAAACGTAGCTTAGGTGGTCCGTGCCGGGCGCCTCCGGCAGCCCTGCTCCAAAAATGCGAACGTCTGCAGATAGCTCGCAACCAGAAAGAGCTAGCCTGAAAGGCTGTTGCTCAGTCTCATCTGGCCATGGCACTGCTCGCACAGAGGCACAGAGACTGGGGCTGCTTGCTTGTCTTGCCCCCTCAAACTTCAAACGTAGCTTAGGTGGTCCGTGCATGGGGCCTCCGGCAGCCCTGCTTCGAAACTGCGAACATCTGCAGATAGCTCGCAGCCAGAAAGAGCTAGCCTGGAAAGCTGTTGCTCAGCCTCACCTGCCCATGGCACTGCTCGCACAGAGGCACAGAGACTGGGGCTGCTTGCTTGTCTTGCCCCCTCAAACTTCAAACGTAGCTTAGGTGCTCCATGCTGGGCGCCTCCGGCAGCCCTGCTCCGAAAATGCGAACGTCTGCAGATAGCTCGCAGGCAGAAAGAGCTAGCCTGGAAAGCTGTTGCTCAGCCTCATCTGCCCATGGCACTGCTCACACTGAGGCACAGAGACTGGGGCTGCTTGCTTGTCTTGCCACCTCAAACTTCAAACGTAGCTTTGGCGGTCTGTGCACGGGTCATCCAGCAGCCCTGCTTTGAAATTGCGAACGTCTGCAGATAGCTCGCAGGCAGAAAGAGCTAGCCTGGAAAGCTGTTGCTCAGCCTCATCTGCCCATGGCACTGCTCGCACAGAGGCACAGAGACTGGGGCTGCTTGCTTGTCTTGCCACCTCAAACTTCAAACGTAGCTTAGGTGGTCCGTGCCGAGCGCCTCCGGCAGCCCTGCTCCGAAAATGCGAACGTCTGCAGATAGCTCGCAGGCAGAAAGAGCTAGCCTGGAAAGCTGTTGCTCAGCCTCATCTGCCCATGGCACTGCTCGCACAGAGGCACAGAGACTGGGGCTGCTTGCTTGTCTTGCCACCTCAAACTTCAAACGTAGCTTAGGTGGTCCGTGCCGGGTGTTTGCGGCAGCGCTGCTCCGAAAATGCGAACGTCTGCAGATAGCTCGCAGGCAGAAAGAGCTAGCCTGGAAAGCTTTTGCTCAGCCTCATCTGCCCATGGCACTGCTCGCACAGAGGCACAGAGACTGGGGCTGCTTGCTTGTCTTGCCCCCTCAAACTTCAAACGTAGCTTAGGTGGTCTGTGCCGGGCGCCTCCGGCAGCCCTGCTCCAAAAATGCGAACGTCTGCAGATAGCTCGCAGGCAGAAAGGGCTAGCCTGGAAAGCTGTTGCTCAGCCTCATCTGCCCATGGCACTGCTCGCACAGAGGCACAGAGACTGGGGCTGCTTGCTTGTCTTGTCCCCTCAAACTTCAAACGTAGCTTAGGTGGTCTGTGCCGGGCGCCTCCGGCAGCCCTGCTCCAAAAATGCGAACGTCTGCAGATAGCTCGCAGGCAGAAAGAGCTAGCCTGGAAAGCTGTTGCTCAGCCTCATCTGCCCATGGCACTGCTCGCACAGAGGCACAGAGACTGGGGCTGCTTGCTTGTCTTGCCCCCTCAAACTTCAAACGTAGCTTATGTGTTCCGTGCCGGGCGCCTCTGGCAGCCCTGCTCCGAAAATGCGAACGTCTGCAGATAGCTCGCAGCCAGAAAGAGCTAGCCTGGAAAGCTCTTGCTCAGCCTCATCTGCCCATGGCACTGCTCGCACAGAGGCACAGAGACTGGGGCTGCTTGCTTGTCTTGCCACCTCAAACTTCAAACGTAGCTTAGGTGGTCTGTGCTGGGCGCCTCCGGCAGCCCTGCTCCGAAAATGCGAACGTCTGCAGATAGCTCGCAGGCAGAAAGAGCTAGCCTGGAAAGCTGTTGCTCAGCCTCATCTGCCCATGGCACTGCTCGCACAGAGGCACAGAGACTGGGGCTGCTTGCTTGTCTTGTCCCCTCAAACTTCAAACGTAGCTTAGGTGGTCCGTGCCGGGCGCCTCCGGCAGCCCTGCTCCGAAAATGCGAACGTCTGCAGATAGCTCGCAGGCAGAAAGAGCTAGCCTGGAAAGCTGTTGCTCAGCCTCATCTGCCCATGGCACTGCTCGCACAGAGGCACAGAGACTGGGGCTGCTTGCTTGTCTTGCCCCCTCAAACTTCAAACGTAGCTTAGGTGGTCACTGCTGGGCGCCTCCGGCAGCCCTGCTCCAAAAATGCGAACGTCTGCAGATAGCTCGCAGGCACAAAGAGCTAGCCTGGAAATCTGTTGCTCAGCCTCATCTGCCCATGGCACTGCTCGCACAGAGGCACAGAGACTGGGGCTGCCTGCTTGTCTTGTCCCCTCAAACTTCAAACGTACCTTAGGTGGTCCGTGCCGGGTGCTTGCAGCAGAGCTGCTCTGAAAATGCAAACGTCTGCAGATAGCTCGCAGGCAGAAAGAGCTAGCCTGGAAAGCTGTTGCTCAGCCTCATCTGCCCATGGCACTGCTCGCACAGAGGCACAGAGACTGGGGCTGCTTGCTTGTCTTGCCCCATCAAACTTCAAACGTAGCTTTCGTGGTCTGTGCCAGGCGCCCCCGGCAGCCCTGCTCCACAAATGCGAACGTCTGCAGATAGCTCGCAGCCAGAAAGAGCTAGCCTGGAAAGCTGTTGCTCAGCCTCTTCTACCCATGTCACTGCTCGCACAGAGGCACAGAGACTGGGGCTGCTTGATTGTCTTGTCCCCTCAAACTTCAAACGTAGCTTAGGTGGTCCGTGCCGGGCGCCTCCGGCAGCCCTGCTCCGAAAATGCGAACGTCTGCAGATAGCTCGCAGGCAGAAAGAGCTAGCCTGGAAAGCTGTTGCTCAGCCTCATCTGCCCATGGCACTGCTCGCACAGAGGCACAGAGACTGGGGCTGCTTGCTTGTCTTGTCCCCTCAAACTTCAAACGTAGCTTAGGTGGTCCGTGCTGGGCGCCTCCGGCAGCCCTGCTCCGAAAATGCGAACTTCTGCAGATAGCTCGCAGGCAGAAAGAGCTAGCCTGGAAAGCTGTTGCTCAGCCTCATCTGCCCATGGCACTGCTCGCACAGAGGCACAGAGACTGGGGCTGCTTGCTTGTCTTGTCCCCTCAAACTTGAAATGTAGCTTAGGTGGTCTGTGCCGGGCGCCTCCGGCAGCCCTGCTCCAAAAATGCGAACGTCTGCAGATAGCTCGCAGGCAGAAAGGGCTAGCCTGGAAAGCTGTTGCTCAGCCTCATCTGCCCATGGCACTGCTCGCACAGAGGCACAGAGACTGGGGCTGCTTGCTTCTCTTGCCCCCTCAAACTTCAAACGTAGCTTAGGTGGTCCGTGCCGGGCGCCTCCGGCAGCCCTGCTCCGAAAATGCGAACGTCTGCAGATAGCTCGCAGGCAGAAAGAGCTAGCCTGGAAAGCTGTTGCTCAGCCTCATCTGCCCATGGCACTGCTCGCACAGAGGCACAGAGACTGGGGCTGCTTGCTTGTCTTGCCCCCTCAAACTTCAAACGTATCTTAGGTGGTCCGTGCCGGGCGCCTCTGGCAGCCCTGCTCCGAATATGCGAACGTCTGCAGATAGCTCGCAGGCAGAAAGAGCTAGCCTGGAAAGCTCTTGCTCAGCCTCATCTGCCCATGGCACTGCTCGCACAGAGGCACAGAGACTGGGGCTGCTTGCTTGTCTTGCCCCCTCAAACTTCAAACGTAGCTTAGGTGGTCTGTGCTGGGCGCCTCCGGCAGCCCTGCTCCGAAAATGCGAACGTCTGCAGATAGCTCGCAGGCAGAAAGAGCTAGCCTGGAAAGCTGTTGCTCAGCCTCATCTGCCCATGGCACTGCTCGCACAGAGGCACAGAGACTGGGGCTGCTTGCTTGTCTTGCCCCCTCAAACTTCAAATGTAGCTTAGGTGCTCACTGCTGGGCGCCTCCGGCAGCCCTGCTCCGAAAATGCGAACGTCTGCAGATAGCTCGCAGGCAGAAAGAGCTAGCCTGGAAAGCTGTTGCTCAGCCTCATCTGCCCATGGCACTGCTCGCACAGAGGCACAGAGACTGGGGCTGCCTGCTTGTCTTGCCCCCTCAAACTTCAACCGTAGCTTAGGTGGTCCGTGCCGGGTGTTTGCGGCAGCGCTGCTCCGAAAATGCGAACGTCTGCAGATAGCTCGCAGGCAGAAAGAGCTAGCCTGGAAAGCTGTTGCTCAGCCTCATCTGCCCATGGCACTGCTCGCACAGAGACACAGAGACTGGGGCTGCTTGCTTGTCTTGCCACCTCAAACTTCATACGTAAATTTGGGTGTCCGTGACTGGCGCCTCCTGCAACCTGCTCCCAAAATGCGAACGTCTACAAAGACCTCTCAGCCAGGACAAGCTAGCAAGGAAAGCTGTTGCTCAGCCTCATCTGCCCATGGCACTGCTCGCACAGAGGCACAGAGATTGGGGCTGCTTGCTTGTCTTGTCCCCTCAAACTTCAAACGTAGCTTAGGTGGTCCGTGCCGGGCGCCTCCGGCAGCCCTGCTCCGAAAATGCGAACGTCTGCAGATAGCTGGCAGGCAGAAAGAGCTAGCCTGGAAAGCTCTTGCTCAGCCTCATCTGCCCATGGCACTGCTCGCACAGAGGCACAGAGACTGGGGCTGCTTGCTTGTCTTGTCCCCTCAAACTTCAAACGTAGCTTAGGTGGTCCGTGCCGGGCGCCTCCGGCAGCCCTGCTCCGAAAATGCAAACGTCTGCAGATAGCTCGCAGCCAGAAAGAGCTGGCCTCGAAAGCTGTTGCTCAGCCTTATCTGCCCATGGCACTGCTCGCACAGAGGCACAGAGACTGGGGCTGCTTGCTTGTCTTGCCCCCTCAAACTTCAAACGTAGCTTAGGTGGTCTGTGCCGGGCGCCTCCGGCAGCCCTGCTCCGAAAATGCGAACGTCTGCAGATAGCTCGCAGGCAGAAAGAGCTAGCCTGGAAAGCTGTTGCTCAGCCTCATCTGCCCATGGCACTGCTCGCACAGAGGCACAGAGACTGGGGCTGCTTGCTTGTCTTGTCCCCTCAAACTTCAAACGTAGCTTAGGTGGTCCGTGCCGGGCGCCTCCGGCAGCCCTGCTCCGAAAATGCGAACGTCTGCAGATAGCTCGCAGGCAGAAAGAGCTAGCCTGGAAAGCTGTTGCTCAGCCTCATCTGCCCATGGCACTGCTCGCACAGAGGCACAGAGAGTGGGGCTGCTTGCTTGTCTTGCCCCCTCAAACTTCAAACGTAGCTTAGGTGGTCCGTGCCGGGCGCTTGCGGCAGCCCTGCTCCGAAAATGTGAACGTCTGCAGATAGCTCGCAGGCAGAAAGAGCTAGCCTGGAAAGCTGTTGCTCAGCCTCATCTGCCCATGGCACTGCTCGCACAGAGGCACAGAGACTGGGGCTGCTTGCTTGTCTTGCCCCCTCAAACTTCAAACGTAGCTTAGGTGGTCCGTCTCGGCAGCCTCCAGCAGCCCGGCTCCGAAAATGCGAACGTCTGCAGATAGCTCGCAGGCAGAAAGAGCTAGCCTGGAAAGCTGTTGCTCAGCCTCATCTGCCCATGGCACTGCTCGCACAGAGGCACAGAGACTGGGGCTGCTTGCTTGTCTTGTCCCCTCAAACTTCAAACGTAGCTTAGGTGGTCCGTGCCGGGCGCCTCCGGCAGCCCTGCTCCGAAAATGCGAACGTCTGCAGATAGCTCGCAGGCAGAAAGAGCTAGTCTGGAAAGCTGTTGCTCAGCCTCATCTGCCCATGGCACTGCTCGCACAGAGGCACAGAGACTGGGGCTGCTTGCTTGTCTTGTCCCCTCAAACTTCAAACGTAGCTTAGGTGGTCCGTGCCGGGCGCCTCCGGCAGCCCTGCTCCGAAAATGCGAACGTCTGCAGATAGCTCGCAGGCAGAAAGAGCTAGCCTGGAAAGCTGTTGCTCAGCCTCATCTACCCATTGCACTGCTCGCACAGAGGCACAGAGACTGGGGCTGCTTGCTTGTCTTGTCCCCTCAAACTTGTAAAGTAGCTTAGGTGGTCACTGCTGGGCGCCTCCGGCAGCACTGCTCCGAAAATGCGAACGTCTGCAGATAGCTCGCAGGCAGAAAGAGCTAGCCTGGAAAGCTGTTGCTCAGCCTCATCTGCCCATGGCACTGCTCGCACAGAGGCACAGAGACTGGGGCTGCTTGCTTGTCTTGCCCCCTCAAACTTCAAACGTAGCTTAGGTGGTCTCTGTTGGGGGACTCCGGCAGCCCTGCTCCGAAATTGCGAACGTCTGCAGATAGCTCGCAGGCAGAAAGAGCTAGCCTGGAAAGCTGTTGCTCAGCCTCATCTGCCCATGGCACTGCTCGCACAGAGGCACAGAGACTGGGGCTGCTTGCTTGTCTTGTCCCCTCAAACTTCAAACGTAGCTTAGTTGGTCTGTGCTGGGCGCCTCCGGCAGCCCTGCTCCGAAAATGCGAACGTCTGCAGATAGCTCGCAGGCACAAAGAGCTAGCCTGGAAATCTGTTGCTCAGCCTCATCTGCCCATGGCACTGCTCGCACAGAGGCACAGAGACTGGGGCTGCTTGCTTGTCTTGCCCCCTCAAACTTCAAACGTAGCTTAGGTGGTCCGTGCCGGGCGCTTGCGGCAGCCCTGCTCCGAAAATGTGAACGTCTGCAGATAGCTCGCAGGCAGAAAGAGCTAGCCTGGAAAGCTGTTGCTCAGCCTCATCTGCCCATGGCACTGCTCGCACAGAGGCACAGAGACTGGGGCTGCTTGCTTGTCTTGCCCCCTCAAACTTCAAACGTAGCTTAGGTGGTCCGTCTCGGCAGCCTCCAGCAGCCCGGCTCCGAAAATGCGAACGTCTGCAGATAGCTCGCAGGCAGAAAGAGCTAGCCTGGAAAGCTGTTGCTCAGCCTCATCTGCCCATGGCACTGCTCGCACAGAGGCACAGAGACTGGGGCTGCTTGCTTGTCTTGTCCCCTCAAACTTCAAACGTAGCTTAGGTGGTCCGTGCCGGGCGCCTCCGGCAGCCCTGCTCCGAAAATGCGAACGTCTGCAGATAGCTCGCAGGCAGAAAGAGCTAGTCTGGAAAGCTGTTGCTCAGCCTCATCTGCCCATGGCACTGCTCGCACAGAGGCACAGAGACTGGGGCTGCTTGCTTGTCTTGTCCCCTCAAACTTCAAACGTAGCTTAGGTGGTCCGTGCCGGGCGCCTCCGGCAGCCCTGCTCCGAAAATGCGAACGTCTGCAGATAGCTCGCAGGCAGAAAGAGCTAGCCTGGAAAGCTGTTGCTCAGCCTCATCTACCCATTGCACTGCTCGCACAGAGGCACAGAGACTGGGGCTGCTTGCTTGTCTTGCCACCTCAAACTTCAAACGTAGCTTAGGTGGTCACTGCTGGGCGCCTCCGGCAGCCCTGCTCCGAAAATGCGAACGTCTGCAGATAGCTCGCAGCCAGAAAGAGCTAGCCTGGAAAGCTGTTGCTCAGCCTCATCTGCCCATGGCACTGCTCGCACAGAGGCACAGAGACTGGGGCTGCTTGCTTGTCTTGCCCCCTCAAACTTCAAACGTAGCTTAGGTGGTCTGTGTTGGGGGACTCCGGCAGCCCTGCTCCGAAATTGCGAACGTCTGCAGATAGCTCGCAGGCAGAAAGAGCTAGCCTGGAAAGCTGTTGCTCAGCCTCATCTGCCCATGGCACTGCTCGCACAGAGGCACAGAGACTGGGGCTGCTTGCTTGTCTTGTCCCCTCAAACTTCAAACGTAGCTTAGTTGGTCTGTGCTGGGCGCCTCCGGCAGCCCTGCTCCGAAAATGCGAACGTCTGCAGATAGCTCGCAGGCACAAAGAGCTAGCCTGGAAATCTGTTGCTCAGCCTCATCTGCCCATGGCACTGCTCGCACAGAGGCACAGAGACTGGGGCTGCCTGCTTGTCTTGTCCCCTCAAACTTCAAACGTACCTTAGGTGGTCCGTGCCGGGTGCTTGCAGCAGCGCTGCTCTGAAAATGCAAACGTCTGCAGATAGCTCGCAGGCAGAAAGAGCTAGCCTGGAAAGCTGTTGCTCAGCCTCATCTGCCCATGGCACTGCTCGCACAGAGGCACAGAGACTGGGGCTGCTTGCTTGTCTTGCCCCATCAAACTTCAAACGTAGCTTACGTGGTCTGTGCCAGGCGCCCCCGGCAGCCCTGCTCCACAAATGCGAACGTCTGCAGATAGCTCGCAGGCAGAAAGAGCTAGCCTGGAAAGCTGTTGCTCAGCCTCTTCTGCCCATGGCACTGCTCGCACAGAGGCACAGAGACTGGGGCTGCTTGCTTGTCTTGTCCCCTCAAACTTCAAACGTATCTTAGGTGGTCCGTGCCGGGCGCCTCCGGCAGCCCTGCTCCCAAAATGCGAACGTCTGCAGATAGCTCACAGGCAGAAAGAGCTAGCCTGGAAAGCTGTTGCTCAGCCTCATCTGCCCATGGCACTGCTCGCACAGAGGCACAGAGACTGGGGCTGCTTGCTTGTCTTGCCCCCTCAAACTTCAAACGTAGCTTAGGTGGTCCGTGCCGGGCGCCTCCGGCAGCCCTGCTCCAAAAATGCGAACGTCTGCAGATAGCTCGCAGGCAGAAAGAGCTAGCCTGGAAAGCTGTTGCTCAGCCTCATCTGCCCATGGCACTGCTCGCACAGAGGCACAGAGACTGGGGCTGCTTGCTTGTCTTGTCCCCTCAAACTTCAAACGTAGCTTAGGTGGTCCGTGCTGGGCGCCTCCGGCAGCCCTGCTCCGAAAATGCGAACTTCTGCAGATAGCTCGCAGCCAGAAAGAGCTAGCCTGGAAAGCTGTTGCTCAGCCTCATCTGCCCATGGCACTGCTCGCACAGAGGCACAGAGACTGGGGCTGCTTGCTTGTCTTGTCCCCTCAAACTTGAAATGTAGCTTAGGTGGTCTGTGCCGGGCGCCTCCGGCAGCCCTGCTCCAAAAATGCGAACGTCTGCAGATAGCTCGCAGGCAGAAAGGGCTAGCCTGGAAAGCTGTTGCTCAGCCTCATCTGCCCATGGCACTGCTCGCACAGAGGCACAGAGACTGGGGCTGCTTGCTTGTCTTGCCCCCTCAAACTTCAAACGTAGCTTAGGTGGTCCGTGCCGGGCGCCTCCGGCAGCCCTGCTCCGAAAATGCGAACGTCTGCAGATAGCTCGCAGGCAGAAAGAGCTAGCCTGGAAAGCTGTTGCTCAGCCTCATCTGGCCATGGCACTGCTCGCACAGAGGCACAGAGACTGGGGCTGCTTGCTTGTCTTGCCCCCTCAAACTTCAAACGTAGCTTATGTGTTCCGTGCTGGGCGCCTCTGGCAGCCCTGCTCCGAATATGCGAACGTCTGCAGATAGCTCGCAGGCAGAAAGAGCTAGCCTGGAAAGCTCTTGCTCAGCCTCATCTGCCCATGGCACTGCTCGCACAGAGGCACAGAGACTGGGGCTGCTTGCTTGTCTTGCCCCCTCAAACTTCAAACGTAGCTTAGGTGGTCTGTGCTGGGCGCCTCCGGCAGCCCTGCTCCGAAAATGCGAACGTCTGCAGATAGCTCGCAGGCAGAAAGAGCTAGCCTGGAAAGCTGTTGCTCAGCCTCATCTGCCCATGGCACTGCTCGCACAGAGGCACAGAGACTGGGGCTGCTTGCTTGTCTTGTCCCCTCAAACTTCAAACGTAGCTTAGGTGGTCTGTGCTGGGGGACTCCGGCAGCCCTGCTCCGAAATTTCGAACGTCTGCAGATAGCTCGCAGGCAGAAAGAGCTAGCCTGGAAAGCTGTTGCTCAGTCTCATCTGCCCATGGCACTGCTCGCACAGAGGCACAGAGACTGGGGCTGCTTGCTTGTCTTGTCCCCTCAAACTTCAAACGTAGCTTAGTTAATCTGTGCTGGGCGCCTCCGGCAGCCCTGCTCCGAAAATGCGAACGTCTGCAGATAGCTCGCAGGCACAAAGAGCTAGCCTGGAAATCTGTTGCTCAGCCTCATCTGCCCATGGCACTGCTCGCACAGAGGCACAGAGACTGGGGCTGCCTGCTTGTCTTGCCACCTCAAACTTCATACGTAAATTTGGGTGTCCGTGACTGGCGCCTCCTGCAACCTGCTCCCAAAATGCGAACGTCTACAAAGACCTCTCAGCCAGGACAAGCTAGCAAGGAAAGCTGTTGCTCAGCCTCATCTGCCCATGGCACTGCTCGCACAGAGGCACAGAGACTGGGGCTGCTTGCTTGTCTTGCCCCCTCAAACTTCAAACGTAGCTTAGGTGGTCCGTGCCGGGCGCTTCCGGCAGCCCTGCTCCGAAAACGCGAACGGTTTCAGAGAGCTCGCAGGCAGAAAGAGCTAGCCTGGAAAGCTGTTGCTCAGCCTCATCTGCCCATGGCACTGCTCGCACAGAGGCACAGAGACTGGGGCTGCTTGCTTGTCTTGCCCCCTCAAACTTCAAACGTAGCTTAGGTGATCCGTGCCGGGTGCTTGCGGCAGCGCAGCTTTTAAAATGCGAACGTCTGCAGATAGCTGGCAGGCAGAAAGAGCTAGCCTGGAAAGCTGTTGCTCAGCCTCATCTGCCCATGGCACTGCTCACACAGAGGTACAGAGACTAGGGCTGCTTGCTTGTCTTGTCCCCTCAAACTTCAAACGTAGCTTAGGTGGTCCGTGCATGGGGCCTCCGGCAGCCCTGTTTCGAAATTGCGAACATCTGCAGATAGCTCGCAGCCAGAAAGAGCTAGCCTGGAAAGCTGTTGCTCAGCCTCATCTGCCCATGGCACTGCTCGCACAGAGGCACAGAGACTGGAGCTGCTTGCTTGTCTTGCCCCCTGAAACTTCAAACGTAGCTTAGGTGGTCCGTGCCAGGCGCCTCCGGCAGCCCTGCTCCGAAAATGCGAACGTCTGCAGATAGCTCGCAGGCAGAAAGAGCTAGCCTGGAAAGCTGTTGCTCAGCCTCATCTGCCCATGGCACTGCTCGCACAGAGGCACAGAGACTGGGGCTGCTTGCTTGTCTTTTCTCCTCAAACTTCAAACGTAACTTAGGTGGTCTGTGCCGGGCGCATCCGGCAGCCCTGCTCCGAAAATGCGAACGTCTGCAGATAGCTCACAGGCAGAAAGAGCTAGCCTGCAAAGCTGTTGCTCAGCCTCATCTGCCCATGGCACTGCTCGCACAGAGGCACAGAGACTGGGGCTGCTTGCTTGTCTTGTCCCCTCAAAATTGAAATGTAGCTTAGGTGGTCTGTGCCGGGCGCCTCCGGCAGCCCTGCTCCGAAAATGCGAACGTCTGCAGATAGCTCGCAGGCAGAAAGAGCTAGCCTGGAAAGCTGTTGCTCAGCCTCATCTGCCCATGGCACTGCTCGCACAAAGGCACAGAGACTGGGGCTGCTTGCTTGTCTTGCCCCCTCAAACTTCAAACGTAGCTTAGGAGGTCCATCTCGGGCGATTCCGTCAGCCCTGCTCTGAAAATGCGACCGTCTGCAGATAGCTCGCAGCCAGAAAGAGCTAGCCTGGAAAGCTGTTGCTCAGCCTCATCTGCCCATGGCACTGCTCACACAGAGGCACAGAGACTAGGGCTGCTTGCTTGTCTTGCCACCTCAGACTTCAAACGTAGCTTTGGGAACCGTGCAGGGGGCCTCCGGCAGACCTGCTCAGGAATAGCGAACGTCTGCAGATAGCTCGCAGGCAGAAAGAGCTAGCCTGGAAAGCTGTTGCTCAGCCTCATCTGCCCATGGCACTGCTCGCACAGAGGCACAGAGACTGGGGCTGCTTGCTTGTCTTGCCACCTCAAACTTCAAACGTAGCTTAGGTGGTCCGTGCCGGGCGCCTCCGGCAGCCCTGCTCCAAAAATGCGAACGTCTGCAGATAGCTCGCAGGCAGAAAGAGCTACCCTGCAAAGCTGCTGCTCAGCCTCATCTGCCCATGGCACTGCTCGCACAGAGGCACAGAGACTGGGGCTGCTTGCTTGTCTTGTCCCCTCAAACTTCAAACGTAGCTTAGGTGGTCCGTGCCGGGCGCCTCCGGCAGCCCTGCTCCGAAAATGCGAACGTCTGCAGATAGCTCGCAGGCAGAAAGAGCTAGCCTGGAAAGCTGTTGCTCAGCCTCATCTGCCCATGGCACTGCTCGCACAGAGGCACAGAGACTGGGGCTGCTTGCTTGTCTTGCCACCTCAAACTTCAAACGTACCTTTTAGGGTCCGTGCCGGGCGCCTCACGCAGCCCTGCTCCGAAAATGCGAACGTCTGCAGATAGCTCGCAGGCAGAAAGAGCTAGCCTGGAAAGCTGTTGCTCAGCCTCATCTGCCCATGGCACTGCTCGCACAGAGGCACAGAGACTGGGGCTGCTTGCTTGTCTTGCCCCCTCAAACTTCAAACGTACCTTAGGTGGTCTGTGCCGAGCGCTTCCGTCAGCCCTGCTCCGAAAATGCGAACGTCTGCAGATAGCTCGCAGGCAGAAAGAGCTAGCCTGGAAAGCTGTTGCTCAGCCTCATCTGCCCATGGCACTGCTCGCACAGAGGCACAGAGACTGGGGCTGCTTGCTTGTCTTGCCCCCTCAAACTTCAAATGTACCTTAGGTGGTCCGTGCCGGGCGCTTCCGGCAGCCCTGCTCCGAAAATGCGAACGTCTGCAGATAGCTCGCAGGCACAAAGAGCTAGCCTGGAAAGCTGTTGCTCAGCCTCATCTGCCCATGGCACTGCTCACACAGAGGCACAGAGACTGGGGCTGCTTGCTTGTCTTGCCCCCTCAAACTTCAAATGTACCTTAGGTGGTCCGTGCCAGACGCCTCCGGCAGCCCTGCTCCGAAAATGCGAACGTCTGCAGATAGCTCGCAGCCAGACAGAGCTAGCCTGGAAAGCTGTTGCTCAGCCTCATCTGCCCATGGCACTGCTCGCACAGAGGCACAGAGACTGGGGCTGCTTGCTTGTCTTGCCCCCTCAAACTTCAAATGTACCTTAGGTGGTCCGTGCCGGGTGCTTGCAGCAGCCCTGCTCCGAAAATGCGAACGTCTGCAGATAGCTCGCAGGCAGAAAGAGCTAGCCTGGAAAGCTGTTGCTCAGCCTCATCTGCCCATGGCACTGCTCGCACAGAGGCACAGAGACGGGGGCTGCTTGCTTGTCTTGCCACCTCAAACTTCAAACGTAGCTTAGGTGGTCCCTGCCGTGCGCATCCGACAGCGCTACTCCGAAAATGCGAACGTCTGCAGATAGCTCGCAGGCAGAAAGAGCTAGCCTGGAAAGCTGTTGCTCAGCCTCATCTGCCCATGGCACTGCTCGCACAGAGGCACAGAGACTGGGGCTGCTTGCTTGTCTTGCCCCCTCAAACTTCAAATGTAGCTTAGGTGGTCACTGCTGGGCGCCTCCGGCAGCCCTGCTCCGAAAATGCGAACGTCTGCAGATAGCTCGCAGGCAGAAAGAGCTAGCCTGGAAAGCTGTTGCTCAGCCTCATCTGCCCATGGCACTGCTCGCACAGAGGCACAGAGACTGGGGCTGCTTGCTTGTCTTGTCCCCTCAAACTTCAAACGTAGCTTAGGTGGTCTGTGCTGGGGGACTCCGGCAGCCCTGCTCCGAAATTTCGAACGTCTGCAGATAGCTCGCAGGCAGAAAGAGCTAGCCTGGAAAGCTGTTGCTCAGTCTCATCTGCCCATGGCACTGCTCGCACAGAGGCACAGAGACTGGGGCTGCTTGCTTGTCTTGTCCCCTCAAACTTCAAACGTAGCTTAGTTAATCTGTGCTGGGCGCCTCCGGCAGCCCTACTCCGAAAATGCGAACGTCTGCAGATAGCTCGCAGGCACAAAGAGCTAGCCTGGAAATCTGTTGCTCAGCCTCATCTGCCCATGGCACTGCTCGCACAGAGGCACAGAGACTGGGGCTGCCTGCTTGTCTTGCCCCCTCAAACTTCAACCGTAGCTTAGGTGGTCCGTGCCGGGTGTTTGCGGCAGCGCTGCTCCGAAAATGCGAACGTCTGCAGATACCTCGCAGGCAGAAAGAGCTAGCCTGGAAAGCTGTTGCTCAGCCTCATCTGCCCATGGCACTGCTCGCACAGAGGCACAGAGACTGGGGCTGCTTGCTTGTCTTGCCCCCTCAAACTTCAAACGTAGCTTAGGTGGTCCGTCTCGGCAGCCTCCGGCAGCCCTGCTCCGAAAATGCGAACGTCTGCAGATAGCTCGCAGGCAGAAAGAGCTAGCCTGGAAAGCTGTTGCTCAGCCTCATCTGCCCATGGCACTGCTCGCACAGAGGCACAGAGACTGGGGCTGCTTGCTTGTCTTGCCCCCTCAAACTTCAAACGTAGCTTAGGTGATCCGTGCCGGGTGCTTGCGGCAGCCCTGCTTCGAAATTGCGAACATCTGCAGATAGCTCGCAGCCAGAACGAGGTAGCCTGGAAAGCTGTTGCTCAGCCTCATCTGCCCATGGCACTGCTCGCACAGAGGCACAGAGACTGGAGCTGCTTGCTTGTCTTGCCCCCTGAAACTTCAAACGTAGCTTAGGTGGTCCGTGCCAGGCGCCTCCGGCAGCCCTGCTCCGAAAATGCGAACGTCTGCAGATAGCTCGCAGGCAGAAAGAGCTAGCCTGGAAAGCTGTTGCTCAGCCTCATCTGCCCATGGCACTGCTCGCACAGAGGCACAGAGACTGGGGCTGCTTGCTTGTCTTTTCTCCTCAAACTTCAAACGTAGCTTAGGTGGTCTGTGCCGGGCGCATCCGGCAGCCCTGCTCTGAAAATGCGAACGTCTGCAGATAGCTCGCAGGCAGAAAGAGCTAGCCTGGAAAGCTGTTGCTCAGCCTCATCTGCCCATGGCACTGCTCGCACAGAGGCACAGAGACTGGGGCTGCTTGCTTGTCTTGTCCCCTCAAAATTGAAATGTAGCTTAGGTGGTCTGTGCCGGGCGCCTCCGGCAGCCCTGCTCCGAAAATGCGAACATCTGCAGATAGCTCGCAGCCAGAAAGAGCTAGCCTGGAAAGCTGTTGCTCAGCCTCATCTGCCCATGGCACTGCTCGCACAGAGGCACAGAGACTGGGGCTGCTTGCTTGTCTTGCCCCCTCAAACTTCAAACATAGCTTAGGAGGTCCAACTCGGGCGATTCCGTCAGCCCTGCTCTGAAAATGCGACCGTCTGCAGATAGCTCGCAGCCAGAAAGAGCTAGCCTGGAAAGCTGTTGCTCAGCCTCATCTGCCCATGGCACTGCTCACACAGAGGCACAGAGACTAGGGCTGCTTGCTTGTCTTGCCACCTCAAACTTGAAACGTAGCTTTGGGAACCGTGCAGGGGGCCTCCGGCAGACCTGCTCAGAAATAGCGAACGTCTGCAGATAACTCGCAGGCAGAAAGAGCTAGCCTGGAAAGCTGTTGCTCAGCCTCATCTGCCCATGGCACTGCTCGCACAGAGGCACAGAGACTGGGGCTGCTTGCTTGTCTTGCCCTTTCAAACTTCAAACGTACCTTAGGTGGTCCGTGCCGGGTGCTTGCAGCAGCGCTGCTCTGAAAATACGAACGTCTGCAGATAGCTCGCAGCCAGAAAGAGCTAGCCTGGAAAGCTGTTGCTCAGTCTCATCTGCCCATGGCACTGCTCGCACAGAGGCACAGAGACTGGGGCTGCTTGCTTGTCTTGCCCCCTCAAACTTCAAACGTAGCTTAGGTGGTCCGTGCCGGGCGCCTCCGGCATCCCTGCTCCGAAAATGCAAACGTCTGCAGATAGCTCGCAGGCAGAAAGAGGTAGCCTGGAAAGCTGTTGCTCAGCCTCATCTGCCCATGGCACTGCTCGCACAGAGGCACAGAGACTGGGGCTGCTTGCTTGTCTTGCCCCCTCAAACTTCAAACGTAGCTTAGGTGGTCCGTCTCGGCAGCCTCCGGCAGCCCTGCTCCAAAAATGCGAACGTCTGCAGATAGCTCGCAGGCAGAAAGAGCTAGCCTGGAAAGCTGTTGCTCAGCCTCATCTGCCCATGGCACTGCTTGCACAGAGGCACAGAGACTGGGGCTGCTTGCTTGTCTTGTCCCCTCAAACTTCAAACGTAGCTTAGGTGGTCTGTGCTGGGCGCCTCCGGCAGCCCTGCTCCGAAAATGCGAACGTCTGCAGATAGCTCGCAGGCAGAAAGAGCTAGCCTGGAAAGCTGTTGCTCAGCCTCATCTGCCCATGGCACTGCTCGCACAGAGGCACAGAGACTGGGGCTGCTTGCTTGTCTTGTCCCCTCAAAATTGAAAAGTAGCTTAGGTGGTCTGTGCCGGACGCCTCCGGCAGCCCTGCTCCGAAAATGCGAACGTCTGCAGATAGCTCGCAGCCAGAAAGAGCTAGCCTGGAAAGCTGTTGCTCAGCCTCATCTGCCCATGGCACTGCTCGCACAGAGGCACAGAGACTGGGGCTGCTTGCTTGTCTTGCCACCTCAAACTTCAAACGTAGCTTAGGTGGTCCGTTCTAGGCGCCTCCGGCAGCCCTGCTCCGAAAATCCAAACGTCTGCAGATAGCTCGCAGGCAGAAAGAGGTAGCCTGGAAAGCTGTTGCTCAGCCTCATCTGCCCATGGCACTGCTCGCACAGAGGCACAGAGACTGGGGCTGCTTGCTTGTCTTGCCCCCTCAAACTTCAAACGTAGCTTAGGTGGTCTGTGCTGGGCGCCTCCGGCAGCCCTGCTCCGAAAATGCGAACGTCTGCAGATAGCTCGCAGGCAGAAAGAGCTAGCCTGGAAAGCTGTTGCTCAGCCTCATCTGCCCATGGCACTGCTCGCACAGAGGCACAGAGACTGGGGCTGCTTGCTTGTCTTGTCCCCTCAAACTTCAAACGTAGCTTAGGTGGTCCGTGCCGGGCGCCTCCGGCAGCCCTGCTCCAAAAATGCGAACGTCTGCAGATAGCTCGCAGACAGAAAGAGCTAGCCTGGAAAGCTGTTGCTCAGCCTCATCTGCCCATGGCACTGCTCGCACAGAGGCACAGAGACTGGGGCTGCTTCCTTGTCTTGTCTCCTCAAACTTCAAACGTAGCTTAGGCGGTCTGTGCCGGGCGCCTCCGGCAGCCCTGCTCCAAAAATGCGAACGTCTGCAGATAGCTCGCAGGCAGAAAGAGCTAGCCTGCAAAGCTGCTGCTCAGCCTCATCTGCCCATGGCACTGCTCGCACAGAGGCACAGAAACTGGGGCTGCTTGCTTGTCTTGTCCCCTCAAACTTCAAACGTAGCTTAGGTGGTCCGTGCCGGGCGCCTCCGGCAGCCCTGCTCCGAAAATGCGAACGTCTGCAGATAGCTCGCAGGCAGAAAGAGCTAGCCTGGAAAGCTGTTGCTCAGCCTCATCTGCCCATGGCACTGCTCGCACAGAGGCACAGAGACTGGGGCTGCTTGCTTGTCTTGCCACCTCAAACTTCAAACGTACCTTTTAGGGTCCGTGCCGGGCGCATCACGCAGCCCTGCTCCGAAAATGCAAACGTCTGCAGATAGCTCGCAGGCAGAAAGAGCTAGCCTGGAAAGCTGTTGCTCAGCCTCATCTGCCCATGGCACTGCTCGCACAGAGGCACAGAGACTGGGGCTGCTTGCTTGTCTTGCCCCCTCAAACTTCAAACGTACCTTAGGTGGTCTGTGCCGAGCGCTTCCGTCAGCCCTGCTCCGAAAATGCGAACGTCTGCAGATAGCTCGCAGGCAGAAAGAGCTAGCCTGGAAAGCTGTTGCTCAGCCTCATCTGCCCATGGCACTGCTCGCACAGAGGCACAGAGACTGGGGCTGCTTGCTTGTCTTGCCCCCTCAAACTTCAAATGTACCTTAGGTGGTCCGTGCCGGGCGCTTCCGGCAGCCCTGCTCTGAAAATGCGAACGTCTGCAGATAGCTCGCAGCCAGAAAGAGCTAGCCTGGAAAGCTGTTGCTCAGCCTCATCTGCCCATGGCACTGCTCACACAGAGGCACAGAGACTGGGGCTGCTTCCTTGTCTTGTCTCCTCAAACTTCAAACGTAGCTTAGGCGGTCTGTGCCGGGCGCCTCCGGCAGCCCTGCTCCAAAAATGCGAACGTCTGCAGATAGCTCGCAGGCAGAAAGAGCTAGCCTGCAAAGCTGCTGCTCAGCCTCATCTGCCCATGGCACTGCTCGCACAGAGGCACAGAAACTGGGGCTGCTTGCTTGTCTTGTCCCCTCAAACTTCAAACGTAGCTTAGGTGGTCCGTGCCGGGCGCCTCCGGCAGCCCTGCTCCGAAAATGCGAACGTCTGCAGATAGCTCGCAGGCAGAAAGAGCTAGCCTGGAAAGCTGTTGCTCAGCCTCATCTGCCCATGGCACTGCTCGCACAGAGGCACAGAGACTGGGGCTGCTTGCTTGTCTTGCCACCTCAAACTTCAAACGTACCTTTTAGGGTCCGTGCCGGGCGCATCACGCAGCCCTGCTCCGAAAATGCAAACGTCTGCAGATAGCTCGCAGGCAGAAAGAGCTAGCCTGGAAAGCTGTTGCTCAGCCTCATCTGCCCATGGCACTGCTCGCACAGAGGCACAGAGACTGGGGCTGCTTGCTTGTCTTGCCCCCTCAAACTTCAAACGTACCTTAGGTGGTCTGTGCCGAGCGCTTCCGTCAGCCCTGCTCCGAAAATGCGAACGTCTGCAGATAGCTCGCAGGCAGAAAGAGCTAGCCTGGAAAGCTGTTGCTCAGCCTCATCTGCCCATGGCACTGCTCGCACAGAGGCACAGAGACTGGGGCTGCTTGCTTGTCTTGCCCCCTCAAACTTCAAATGTACCTTAGGTGGTCCGTGCCGGGCGCTTCCGGCAGCCCTGCTCTGAAAATGCGAACGTCTGCAGATAGCTCGCAGCCAGAAAGAGCTAGCCTGGAAAGCTGTTGCTCAGCCTCATCTGCCCATGGCACTGCTCACACAGAGGCACAGAGACTGGGGCTGCTTGCTTGTCTTGCCCCCTCAAACTTCAAATGTACCTTAGGTGGTCCGTGCCAGACGCCTCCGGCAGCCCTGCTCCGAAAATGCGAACGTCTGCAGATAGCTGGCAGGCAGAAAGAGCTAGCCTGGAAAGCTGTTGCTCAGCCTCATCTGCCCATGGCACTGCTCGCACAGAGGCACAGAGACTGGGGCTGCTTGCTTGTCTTGCCCCCTCAAACTTCAAATGTACCTTAGGTGGTCCGTGCCGGGTGCTTGCAGCAGCCCTGCTCCGAAAATGCGAACGTCTGCAGATAGCTCGCAGGCAGAAAGAGCTAGCCTGGAAAGCTGTTGCTCAGCCTCATCTGCCCATGGCACTGCTCGCACAGAGGCACAGAGACTGGGGCTGCTTGCTTGTCTTGCCACCTCAAACTTCAAACGTAGCTTAGGTGGTCCCTGCCGTGCGCATCCGACAGCGCTACTCCGAAAATGCGAACGTCTGCAGATAGCTCGCAGGCAGAAAGAGCTAGCCTGGAAAGCTGTTGCTCAGCCTCATCTGCCCATGGCACTGCTCGCACAGAGGCACAGAGACTGGGGCTGCTTGCTTGTCTTGCCCCCTCAAACTTCAAATGTAGCTTAGGTGGTCACTGCTGGGCGCCTCCGGCAGCCCTGCTCCGAAAATGCGAACGTCTGCAGATAGCTCGCAGGCAGAAAGAGCTAGCCTGGAAAGCTGTTGCTCAGCCTCATCTGCCCATGGCACTGCTCGCACAGAGGCACAGAGACTGGGGCTGCTTGCTTGTCTTGTCCCCTCAAACTTCAAACGTAGCTTAGGTGGTCTGTGCTGGGGGACTCCGGCAGCCCTGCTCCGAAATTTCGAACGTCTGCAGATAGCTCGCAGGCAGAAAGAGCTAGCCTGGAAAGCTGTTGCTCAGTCTCATCTGCCCATGGCACTGCTCGCACAGAGGCACAGAGACTGGGGCTGCTTGCTTGTCTTGTCCCCTCAAACTTCAAACGTAGCTTAGTTAATCTGTGCTGGGCGCCTCCGGCAGCCCTACTCCGAAAATGCGAACGTCTGCAGATAGCTCGCAGGCACAAAGAGCTAGCCTGGAAATCTGTTGCTCAGCCTCATCTGCCCATGGCACTGCTCGCACAGAGGCACAGAGACTGGGGCTGCCTGCTTGTCTTGCCCCCTCAAACTTCAACCGTAGCTTAGGTGGTCCGTGCCGGGTGTTTGCGGCAGCGCTGCTCCGAAAATGCGAACGTCTGCAGATAGCTCGCAGGCAGAAAGAGCTAGCCTGGAAAGCTGTTGCTCAGCCTCATCTGCCCATGGCACTGCTCGCACAGAGGCACAGAGACTGGGGCTGCTTGCTTGTCTTGCCACCTCAAACTTCATACGTAAATTTGGGTGTCCGTGACTGGCGCCTCCTGCAACCTGCTCCCAAAATGCGAACGTCTACAAAGACCTCTCAGCCAGGACAAGCTAGCAAGGAAAGCTGTTGCTCAGCCTCATCTGCCCATGGCACTGCTTGCACAGAGGCACAGAGACTGTGGCTGCTCGCTTGTCTTGCCCCCTCAAACTTCAAACATAGCTTAGGTGGTCTGTGCCGGGCGCCTCCGGCAGCCCTGCTCCGAAAATGCGAACGTCTGCAGATAGCTCGCAGGCAGAAAGAGCTAGCCTGGAAAGCTGTTGCTCAGCCTCATCTGCCCATGGCACTGCTCGCACAGAGGCACAGAGACTGGGGCTGCTTGCTTGTCTTGCCCCCTCAAACTTCAAATGTACCTTAGGTGGTCCGTGCCGGGCGCTTCCGGCAGCCCTGCTCTGAAAATGCGAACGTCTGCAGATAGCTCGCAGCCAGAAAGAGCTAGCCTGGAAAGCTGTTGCTCAGCCTCATCTGCCCATGGCACTGCTCACACAGAGGCACAGAGACTGGGGCTGCTTGCTTGTCTTGCCCCCTCAAACTTCAAATGTACCTTAGGTGGTCCGTGCCAGACGCCTCCGGCAGCCCTGCTCCGAAAATGCGAACGTCTGCAGATAGCTGGCAGGCAGAAAGAGATAGCCTGGAAAGCTGTTGCTCAGCCTCATCTGCCCATGGCACTGCTCGCACAGAGGCACAGAGACTGGGGCTGCTTGCTTGTCTTGCCCCCTCAAACTTCAAATGTACCTTAGGTGGTCCGTGCCGGGTGCTTGCAGCAGCCCTGCTCCGAAAATGCGAACGTCTGCAGATAGCTCGCAGGCAGAAAGAGCTAGCCTGGAAAGCTGTTGCTCAGCCTCATCTGCCCATGGCACTGCTCGCACAGAGGCACAGAGACTGGGGCTGCTTGCTTGTCTTGTCCCCTCAAACTTCAAACGTAACTTACGTGGTCCGTGCCGGGCGTCTCCCGCAGCCCTGCTCCGAAAATGCGAACGTCTGCAGATAGCTCGCAGGCAGAAAGAGCTAGCCTGGAAAGCTCTTGCTCAGCCTCATCTGCCAATGGCACTGCTCGCACAGAGGCACAGAGACTGGGGCTGCTTGCTTGTCTTGTCCCCTCAAACTTCAAACGTAACTTACGTGGTCCGTGCCGGGCGTCTCCCGCAGCCCTGCTCCGAAAATGCGAACGTCTGCAGATAGCTCGCAGGCAGAAAGAGCTAGCCTGGAAAGCTGTTGCTCAGCCTCATCTGGCCATGGCACTGCTCGCACAGAGGCACAGAGACTGGGGCTGCTTGCTTGTCTTGCCCCCTCAAACTTCAAACGTAGCTTATGTGTTCCGTGCTGGGCGCCTCTGGCAGCCCTGCTCCGAATATGCGAACGTCTGCAGATAGCTCGCAGGCAGAAAGAGCTAGCCTGGAAAGCTCTTGCTCAGCCTCATCTGCCCATGGCACTGCTCGCACAGAGGCACAGAGACTGGGGCTGCTTGCTTGTCTTGCCCCCTCAAACTTCAAACGTAGCTTAGGTGGTCTGTGCTGGGCGCCTCCGGCAGCCCTGCTCCGAAAATGCGAACGTCTGCAGATAGCTCGCAGGCAGAAAGAGCTAGCCTGGAAAGCTGTTGCTCAGCCTCATCTGCCCATGGCACTGCTCGCACAGAGGCACAGAGACTGGGGCTGCTTGCTTGTCTTGCCCCCTCGAACTTCAAATGTAGCTTAGGTGGTCACTGCTGGGCGCCTCCGGCAGCCCTGCTCCGAAAATGCGAATGTCTGCAGATAGCTCGCAGGCAGAAAGAGCTAGCCTGGAAAGCTGTTGCTCAGCCTCATCTGCCCATGGCACTGCTCGCACAGAGGCACAGAGACTGGGGCTGCTTGCTTGTCTTGTCCCCTCAAACTTCAAACGTAGCTTAGGTGGTCTGTGCTGGGGGACTCCGGCAGCCCTGCTCCGAAATTTCGAACGTCTGCAGATAGCTCGCAGGCAGAAAGAGCTAGCCTGGAAAGCTGTTGCTCAGTCTCATCTGCCCATGGCACTGCTCGCACAGAGGCACAGAGACTGGGGCTGCTTGCTTGTCTTGTCCCCTCAAACTTCAAACGTAGCTTAGTTAATCTGTGCTGGGCGCCTCCGGCAGCCCTACTCCGAAAATGCGAACGTCTGCAGATAGCTCGCAGGCACAAAGAGCTAGCCTGGAAATCTGTTGCTCAGCCTCATCTGCCCATGGCACTGCTCGCACAGAGGCACAGAGACTGGGGCTGCCTGCTTGTCTTGCCCCCTCAAACTTCAACCGTAGCTTAGGTGGTCCGTGCCGGGTGTTTGCGGCAGCGCTGCTCCGAAAATGCGAACGTCTGCAGATAGCTCGCAGGCAGAAAGAGCTAGCCTGGAAAGCTGTTGCTCAGCCTCATCTGCCCATGGCACTGCTCGCACAGAGGCACAGAGACTGGGGCTGCTTGCTTGTCTTGCCCCCTCAAACTTCAAACGTACCTTAGGTGGTCCGTGCCGGGTGCTTGCGGCAGCGCAGCTTTTAAAATGCGAACGTCTGGAGATAGCTGGCAGGCAGAAAGAGCTAGCCTGGAAAGCTGTTGCTCAGCCTCATCTGCCCATGGCACTGCTCACACAGAGGTACAGAGACTAGGGCTGCTTGCTTGTCTTGCCACCTCAAACTTCAAACGTAGCTTTGGGAACCGTGCAGGGGGCCTCCGGCAGACCTGCTCCGAAAATGCGAACGTCTGCAGATAGCTCGCAGGCAGAAAGAGCTAGCCTGGAAAGCTGTTGCTCAGCCTCATCTGCCCATGGCACTGCTCGCACAGAGGCACAGAGACTGGGGCTGCTTGCTTGTCTTGCCACCTCAAACTTCAAACGTAGCTTAGGTGGTCCGTGCATGGGGCCTCCGGCAGCCCTGCTTCGAAATTGCGAACATCTGCAGATAGCTCGCAGCCAGAACGAGGTAGCCTGGAAAGCTGTTGCTCAGCCTCATCTGCCCATGGCACTGCTCGCACAGAGGCACAGAGACTGGGGCTGCTTGCTTGTCTTGCCCCCTGAAACTTCAAACGTAGCTTAGGTGGTCCGTGCCAGGCGCCTCCGGCAGCCCTGCTCCGAAAATGCAAACGTCTGCAGATAGCTCGCAGGCAGAAAGAGCTAGCCTGGAAAGCTGTTGCTCAGCCTCATCTGCCCATGGCACTGCTCGCACAGAGGCACAGAGACTGGGGCTGCTTGCTTGTCTTGCCCCCTCAAACTTCAAACGTAGCTTAGGTGGTCCGTGTTGGGGGACTCCCGCAGCCCTGCTCCGAAAATGCGAACGTCTGCAGATAGCTCGCAGGCAGAAAGAGCTAGCCTGGAAAGCTGTTGCTCAGCCTCATCTGGCCATGGCACTGCTCGCACAGAGGCACAGAGACTGGGGCTGCTTGCTTGTCTTGCCCCCTCAAACTTCAAACGTAGCTTAGGTGTTCCGTGCTGGGCGCCTCTGGCAGCCCTGCTCCGAATATGCGAACGTCTGCAGATAGCTCGCAGGCAGAAAGAGCTAGCCTGGAAAGCTCTTGCTCAGCCTCATCTGCCCATGGCACTGCTCGCACAGAGGCACAGAGACTGGGGCTGCTTGCTTGTCTTGCCCCCTCAAACTTCAAACGTAGCTTAGGTGGTCTGTGCTGGGCGCCTCCGGCAGCCCTGCTCCGAAAATGCGAACGTCTGCAGATAGCTCGCAGGCAGAAAGAGCTAGCCTGGAAAGCTGTTGCTCAGCCTCATCTGCCCATGGCACTGCTCGCACAGAGGCACAGAGACTGGGGCTGCTTGCTTGTCTTGCCCCCTCAAACTTCAAATGTAGCTTAGGTGGTCACTGCTGGGCGCCTCACGCAGCCCTGCTCCGAAAATGCGAACGTCTGCAGATAGCTCGCAGGCAGAAAGAGCTAGCCTGGAAAGCTGTTGCTCAGCCTCATCTGCCCATGGCACTGCTCGCACAGAGGCACAGAGACTGGGGCTGCTTGCTTGTCTTGTCCCCTCAAACTTCAAACGTAGCTTAGGTGGTCTGTGCTGGGGGACTCCGGCAGCCCTGCTCCGAAATTTCGAACGTCTGCAGATAGCTCGCAGGCAGAAAGAGCTAGCCTGGAAAGCTGTTGCTCAGCCTCATCTGCCCATGGCACTGCTCGCACAGAGGCACAGAGACTGGGGCTGCTTGCTTGTCTTGTCCACTCAAACTTCAAACGTAGCTTAGTTAATCTGTGCTGGGCGCCTCCGGCAGCCCTGCTCCGAAAATGCGAACGTCTGCAGATAGCTCGCAGGCACAAAGACCTAGACTGGAAATCTGTTGCTCAGCCTCATCTGCCCATGGCACTGCTCGCACAGAGGCACAGAGACTGGGGCTGCCTGCTTGTCTTGCCCCCTCAAACTTCAAACGTAGCTTAGGTGGTCCGTGCCGGGTGTTTGCGGCAGCGCTGCTCCGAAAATGCGAACGTCTGCAGATACCTCGCAGGCAGAAAGAGCTAGCCTGGGAAGCTGTTGCTCAGCCTCATCTGCCCATGGCACTGCTCGCACAGAGGCACAGAGACTGGGGCTGCTTGCTTGTCTTGCCCCCTCAAACTTCAAACGTAGCTTATGTGTTCCGTGCTGGGCGCCTCTGGCAGCCCTGCTCCGAATCTGCGAACGTCTGCAGATAGCTCGCAGGCAGAAAGAGCTAGCCTGGAAAGCTATTGCTCAGCCTCATCTGCCCATGGCACTGCTCGCACAGAGGCACAGAGACTGGGGCTGCTTGCTTGTCTTGCCCCCTCAAACTTCAAACGTAGCTTAGGTGGTCTGTGCTGGGCGCCTCCGGCAGCCCTGCTCCGAAAATGCGAACGTCTGCAGATAGCTCGCAGGCAGAAAGAGCTAGCCTGGAAAGCTGTTGCTCAGCCTCATCTGCCCATGGCACTGCTCGCACAGAGGCACAGAGACTGGGGCTGCTTGCTTGTCTTGCCCCCTCAAACTTCAAATGTAGCTTAGGTGGTCACTGCTGGGCGCCTCCGGCAGCCCTGCTCCGAAAATGCGAACGTCTGCAGATAGCTCGCAGGCAGAAAGAGCTAGCCTGGAAAGCTGTTGCTCAGCCTCATCTGCCCATGGCACTGCTCGCACAGAGGCACAGAGACTGGGGCTGCTTGCTTGTCTTGTCCCCTCAAACTTCAAACGTAGCTTAGGTGGTCTGTGCTGGGGGACTCCGGCAGCCCTGCTCCGAAATTTCGAACGTCTGCAGATAGCTCGCAGGCAGAAAGAGCTAGCCTGGAAAGCTGTTGCTCAGTCTCATCTGCCCATGGCACTGCTCGCACAGAGGCACAGAGACTGGGGCTGCCTGCTTGTCTTGCCCCCTCAAACTTCAGCCGTAGCTTAGGTGGTCCGTGCCGGGTGTTTGCGGCAGCGCTGCTCCGAAAATGCGAACGTCTGCAGATACCTCGCAGGCAGAAAGAGCTAGCCTGGGAAGCTGTTGCTCAGCCTCATCTGCCCATGGCACTGCTCGCACAGAGGCACAGAGACTGGGGCTGCTTGCTTGTCTTGCCACCTCAAACTTCATACGTAAATTTGGGTGTCCGTGACTGGCGCCTCCTGCAACCTGCTCCCAAAATGCGAACGTCTACAAAGACCTCTCAGCCAGGACAAGCTAGCAAGGAAAGCTGTTGCTCAGCCTCATCTGCCCATGGCACTGCTCGCACAGAGGCACAGAGACTGGGGCTGCTCGCTTGTCTTGCCCCCTCAAACTTCAAACATAGCTTAGGTGGTCTGTGCTGGGCGCCTCCGGCAGCCCTGCTCCGAAAATGCGAACGTCTGCAGATAGCTCGCAGGCAGAAAGAGCTAGCCTGGAAAGCTGTTGCTCAGCCTCATCTGCCCATGGCACTGCTCGCACAGAGGCACAGAGATTGAAGCTGCTTGCTTGTCTTGTCCCCTCAAACTTCAAACGTAGCTTAGGTGGTCCGTGCCGGGCGCCTCCGGCAGCCCTGCTCCGAAAATGCGAACGTCTGCAGATAGCTCGCAGGCAGAAAGAGCTAGCCTGGAAAGCTGTTGCTCAGCCTCATCTGCCCATGGCACTGCTCGCACAGAGGCACAGAGACTGGGGCTGCTTGCTTGTCTTGCCCCCTCAAACTTCAAACGTAGCTTAGGTGGTCCGTGCCGGGCGCCTCCGGCAGCCCTGCTCCGAAAATGCAAACGTCTGCAGATAGCTCGCAGGCAGAAAGAGCTAGCCTGGAAAGCTGTTGCTCAGCCTCATCTGCCCATGGCACTGCTCGCACAGAGGCACAGAGACTGGGGCTGCTTGCTTGTCTTGCCCCCTCAAACTTCAAACGTAGCTTAGGTGGTCCGTCTCGGCAGCCTCCGGCAGCCCTGCTCCGAAAATGCGAACGTCTGCAGATAGCTCGCAGGCAGAAAGAGCTAGCCTTGAAAGCTGTTGCTCAGCCTCATCTGCCCATGGCACTGCTCGCACAGAGGCACAGAGACTGGGGCTGCTTGCTTGTCTTGCCACCTCAAACTTCAAACGTAGCTTAGGTGGTCCGTGCATGGGGCCTCCGGCAGCCCTGCTTCGAAATTGCGAACATCTGCAGATAGCTCGCAGCCAGAACGAGGTAGCCTGGAAAGCTGTTGCTCAGCCTCATCTGCCCATGGCACTGCTCGCACAGAGGCACAGAGACTGGGGCTGCTTGCTTGTCTTGCCCCCTGAAACTTCAAACGTAGCTTAGGTGGTCCGTGCCAGGCGCCTCCGGCAGCCCTGCTCCGAAAATGCGAACGTCTGCAGATAGCTCGCAGGCAGAAAGAGCTAGCCTGGAAAGCTGTTGCTCAGCCTCATCTGCCCATGGCACTGCTCGCACAGAGGCACAGAGACTGGGGCTGCTTGCTTGTCTTGTCCCCTCAAACTTCAAACGTAACTTACGTGGTCCGTGCCGGGCGTCTCCCACAGCCCTGCTCCGAAAATGCGAACGTCTGCAGATAGCTCGCAGGCAGAAAGAGCTAGCCTGGAAAGCTGTTGCTCAGCCTCATCTGGCCATGGCACTGCTCGCACAGAGGCACAGAGACTGGGGCTGCTTGCTTGTCTTGCCCCCTCAAACTTCAAACGTAGCTTATGTGTTCCGTGCTGGGCGCCTCTGGCAGCCCTGCTCCGAATATGCGAACGTCTGCAGATAGCTCGCAGGCAGAAAGAGCTAGCCTGGAAAGCTCTTGCTCAGCCTCATCTGCCCATGGCACTGCTCGCACAGAGGCACAGAGACTGGGGCTGCTTGCTTGTCTTGCCACCTCAAAATTCAAACGTAGCTTAGGTGGTCTGTGCTGGGCGCCTCCGGCAGCCCTGCTCCGAAAATGCGAACGTCTGCAGATAGCTCGCAGGCAGAAAGAGCTAGCCTGGAAAGCTGTTGCTGAGCCTCATCTGCCCATGGCACTGCTCGCACAGAGGCACAGAGACTGGGGCTGCTTGCTTGTCTTGCCCCCTCAAACTTCAAATGTAGCTTAGGTGGTCTGTGCTGGGGGACTCCGGCAGCCCTGCTCCGAAAATTCGAACGTCTGCAGATAGCTCGCAGGCAGAAAGAGCTAGCCTGGAAAGCTGTTGCTCAGTCTCATCTGCCCATGGCACTGCTCGCACAGAGGCACAGAGACTGGGGCTGCTTGCTTGTCTTGCCCCCTCAAACTTCAAACGTAGCTTAGTTAATCTGTGCTGGGCGCCTCCGGCAGCCCTGCTCCGAAAATGCGAACGTCTGCAGATAGCTCGCAGGCACAAAGAGCTAGCCTGGAAATCTGTTGCTCAGCCTCATCTGCCCATGGCACTGCTCGCACAGAGGCACAGAGACTGGGGCTGCCTGCTTGTCTTGCCCCCTCAAACTTCAAACGTAGCTTAGGTGGTCCGTGCCGGGTGTTTGCGGCAGCGCTGCTCCGAAAATGCGAACGTCTGCAGATACCTCGCAGGCAGAAAGAGCTAGCCTGGAAAGCTGTTGCTCAGCCTCATCTGCCCATGGCACTGCTCGCACAGAGGCACAGAGACTGGGGCTGCTTGCTTGTCTTGCCACCTCAAACTTCATACGTAAATTTGGGTGTCCGTGACTGGCGCCTCCTGCAACCTGCTCCCAAAATGCGAACGTCTACAAAGACCTCTCAGCCAGGACAAGCTAGCAAGGAAAGCTGTTGCTCAGCCTCATCTGCCCATGGCACTGCTCGCACAGAGGCACAGAGACTGGGGCTGCTCGCTTGTCTTGCCCCCTCAAACTTCAAACATAGCTTAGGTGGTCTGTGCTGGGCGCCTCCGGCAGCCCTGCTCCGAAAATGCGAACGTCTGCAGATAGCTCGCAGGCAGAAAGAGCTAGCCTGGAAAGCAGTTGCTCAGCCTCATCTGCCCATGGCACTGCTCGCACAGAGGCACAGAGATTGGGGCTGCTTGCTTGTCTTGTCCCCTCAAACTTCAAACGTAGCTTAGGTGGTCCGTGCCGGGCGCCTCCGGCAGCCCTGCTCCGAAAATGCGAACGTCTGCAGATAGCTCGCAGGCAGAAAGAGCTAGCCTGGAAAGCTGTTGCACAGCCTCATCTGCCCATGGCACTGCTCGCACAGAGGCACAGAGACTGGGGCTGCTTGCTTGTCTTGTGCCCTCAAACTTCAAACGTAGCTTAGGTGGTCCGTGCCGGGCGCCTCCGGCAGCCCTGCTCCGAAAATGCAAACGTCTGCAGATAGCTCGCAGCCAGAAAGAGCTGGCCTCGAAAGCTGTTGCTCAGCCTTATCTGCCCATGGCACTGCTCGCACAGAGGCACAGAGACTGGGGCTGCTTGCTTGTCTTGCCCCCTCAAACTTCAAACGTAGCTTAGGTGGTCTGTGCTGGGCGCCTCCGGCAGCCCTGCTCCGAAAATGCGAACGTCTGCAGATAGCTGGCAGGCAGAAAGAGCTAGCCTGGAAAGCTGTTGCTCAGCCTCATCTGCCCATGGCACTGCTCGCACAGAGGCACAGAGACTGGGGCTGCTTGCTTGTCTTGCCCCCTCAAACTTCAAACGTACCTTTTAGGGTCCGTGCCGGGCGCTTGCGGCAGCCCTGCTCCGAAAATGCGAACGTCTGCAGATAGTTGGCAGCCAGAAAGAGCTAGCCTGGAAAGCTGTTGCTCAGCCTCATCTGCCCATGGCACTGCTCACACAGAGGCACAGAGACTGGGGCTGCTTGCTTGTCTTGCCCCCTCAAACTTCAAATGTATCTAAGGTGGTCCGTGCCAGGCGCCTCCGGCAGCCCTGCTCCGAAAATGCGAACGTCTGCAGATAGCTGGCAGGCAGAAAGAGCTAGCCTGGAAAGCTGTTGCTCAGCCTCATCTGCCCATGGCACTGCTCGCACAGAGGCACAGAGACTGGGGCTGCTTGCTTGTCTTGCCCCCTCAAACTTCAAATGTACCTTAGGTGGTCCATGCCGGGTGCTTGCAGCAGCCCTGCTCCGAAAATGCGAACGTCTGCAGATAGCTCGCAGGCAGAAAGAGTTAGCCTGGAAAGCTGTTGCTCAGCCTCATCTGCCCATGGCACTGCTCGCACAGAGGCACAGAGACTGGGGCTGCTTGATTGTCTTGCCCCCTCAAACTTCAAACGTATCTTAGGTGGTCCGTGCCGGGCGCATCCGGCAGCGCTACTCCGAAAATGCGAACGTCTGCAGATACCTCGCAGGCACAAAGAGCTAGCCTGGAAAGCTGTTGCTCAGCCTCATCTGCCCATGGCACTGCTCGCACAGAGGCACAGAGACTGGGGCTGCTTGCTTGTCTTGTCCCCTCAAACTTCAAATGTAGCTTAGGTGGTCCGTGCCGGGCGTCTCCCGCAGCCCTGCTCCGAAAATCCGAACGTCTGCAGATAGCTCGCAGGCAGAAAGAGCTAGCCTGGAAAGCTGTTGCTCAGCCTCATCTGCCCATGGCACTGCTCACACAGAGGCACAGAGACTGGGGCTGCTTGCTTGTCTTGCCCCCTCAAACTTCAAATGTAGCTTAGGTGGTCCGTGCCGGGCGCCTGTGGCAGCCCTGCTCCAAAAATGCGAACGTCTGCAGATAGCTCGCAGGCAGAAAGAGCTAGCCTGGAAAGCTGTTGCTCAGCCTCATCTGCCCATGGCACTGCTGGCACAGAGGCACAGAGACTGGGGCTGCTTGCTTGTCTTGCCCCCTCAAACTTCAAACGTACCTTTTAGCGTCCGTGAAGGGCGCTTCCGGCAGCCCTGCTCCGAAAATGCGAACGTCTGCAGATAGTTGGCAGCCAGAAAGAGCTAGCCTGGAAAGCTGTTGCTCAGCCTCATCTGCCCATGGCACTGCTCGCACAGAGGCACAGACACTGGGGCTGCTTGCTTGTCTTGCCCCCTCAAACTTCAAACCTATCTTTTGGCTGTTTGTGCCGGGCGCTACCGGCAGCCCTGCTCCGAAAATGCGAACGTCTGCAGATAGCGCGCAGGCAGAAAGAGCTAGCCTGGAAAGCAGTTGCTCAGCCTCATCTGCCCATGGCACTGCTCACACAGAGGCACAGAGACTGGGGCTGCTTGCTTGTCTTGCCCCCTCAAACTTCAAATGCAGCTTAGGTGGTCCGTGCCAGGAGCCTCAGGCAGCCCTGCTCCGAAATTTCGAACGTCTGCAGATAGCTCGCAGGCAGAAAGAGCTAGCCTGGAAAGCTGTTGCTCAGCCTCATCTGCCCATGGCACTGCTCGCACAGAGGCACAGAGACTGGGGCTGCTTGCTTCTCTTGCCCCCTCAAACTTCAAACGTACCTTTTAGGGTCCGTGCCGGGAGCCTCCGGCAGCCCTGCTCCGAAAATGCGAACGTCTGCAGATAGCTCGCAGCCAGAAAGAGCTAGCCTGGAAAGCTGTTGCTCAGCCTCATCTGCCCATGGCACTGCTCGCACAGAGGCACAGAGACTGGGGCTGCTTGCTTGTCTTGCCCCCTCAAACTTCAAATGTACCTTAGGTGGTCCATGCCGGGTGCTTGCAGCAGCCCTGCTCCGAAAATGCGAACGTCTGCAGCTAGCTCGCAGGCAGAAAGAGCTAGCCTGGAAAGCTGTTGCTCAGCCTCATCTGCCCATGGCACTGCTCGCACAGAGGCACAGAGACTGGGGCTGCTTGCTTGTCTTGCCCCCTCAAACTTCAAACGTAGCTTAGGTTGTCCCTGCCGTGCGCATCCGACAGCGCTACTCCGAAAATGCGAACATCTGCAGATAGCTCGCAGGCAGAAAGAGCTAGCCTGGAAAGCTGTTGCTCAGCCTCATCTGCCCATGGCACTGCTCGCACAGAGGCACAGAGACTGGGGCTGCTTGCTTGTCTTGCCCCCTCAAACTTCAAACGTAACTTACGTGGTCCGTGCCGGGCGCTTCCGGCAGCCCTGCTCCGAAAATGCGAACGTCTGCAGATAGCTCGCAGGCACAAAGAGCTAGCCTGGAAAGCTGTTGCTCAGCCTCATCTGCCAATGGCACTGCTCGCACAGAGGCACAGAGACTGGGGCTGCTTGCTTGTCTTGTCCCCTCAAACTTCAAACGTAACTTACGTGGTCCGTGCCGGTTGTCTCCCGCAGCCCTGCTCCGAAAATGCGAATGTCTGCAGATAGCTCGCAGCCAGAAAGAGCTAGCCTGGAAAGCTGTTGCTCAGCCTCATCTGCCCATGGCACTGCTCGCACAGAGGCACAGAGACTGGGGCTGCTTGCTTGTCTTGTCCCCTCAAACTTCAAACGTAGCTTAGGTGTTCCGTGCCGGGCGCCTCCGGCAGCCCTGCTCCGAAAATGCGAACGTCTGCAGATAGTTGGCAGCCAGAAAGAGCTAGCCTGGAAAGCTGTTGCTCAGCCTCATCTGCCCATGGCACTGCTCGCACAGAGGCACAGAGACTGGGGCTGCTTGCTTGTCTTGCCCCCTCAAACTTCAAACGTACCTTTTAGGGTCCGTGCCTGGCGCTTCCGGCAGCCCTGCTCCGAAAATGCGAACGTCTGCAGATAGTTGGCAGCCAGAAAGAGCTAGCCTGGAAACCTGTTGCTCAGCCTCATCTGCCCATGGCACTGCTCGCACAGAGGCACAGAGACTGGGGCTGCTTGCTTGTCTTGCCCCCTCAAACTTCAAATGTACCTTAGGTGGTCCGTGCCGGGTGCTTGCAGCAGCCCTGCTCCGAAAATGCGAACGTCTGCAGATAGCTGGCAGGCAGAAAGGGCTAGCCTGGAAAGCTGTTGCTCAGCCTCATCTGCCCATGGCACTGCTCGCACAGAGGCACAGAGACTGGGGCTGCTTGCTTGTCTTGCCCCCTCAAACTTCAAATGTACCTTAGGTGGTCCGTGCCGGGTGCTTGCAGCAGCCCTGCTCCGAAAATGCGAACGTCTGCAGATAGCTCGCAGGCAGAAAGAGCTAGCCTGGAAAGCTGTTGCTCAGCCTCATCTGCCCATGGCACTGCTCGCACAGAGGCACAGAGACTGGGGCTGCTTGCTTGTCTTGCCCCCTCAAACTTCAAACGTAGCTTAGGTGGTCCCTGCCGTGTGCATCCGACAGCGCTACTCCGAAAATGCGAACGTCTGCAGATAGCTCGCAGGCAGAAAGAGCTAGCCTGGAAAGCTGTTGCTCAGCCTCATCTGCCCATGGCACTGCTCGCACAGAGGCACAGAGACTGGGGCTGCTTGCTTGTCTTGTCCCCTCAAACTTCAAACGTAACTTACGTGGTCCGTGCCGGGCGTCTCCCGCAGCCCTGCTCCGAAAATGCGAACGTCTGCAGATAGCTCGCAGGCACAAAGAGCTAGCCTGGAAAGCTCTTGCTCAGCCTCATCTGCCAATGGCACTGCTCGCACAGAGGCACAGAGACTGGGGCTGCTTGCTTGTCTTGTCCCCTCAAACTTCAAACGTAACTTACGTGGTCCGTGCCGGGCGCCTCCGGCAGCCCTGCTCCGAAAATGCGAACGTCTGCAGATAGCTCGCAGCCAGAAAGAGCTAGCCTGGAAAGCTGTTGCTCAGCCTCATCTGCCCATGGCACTGCTCGCACAGAGGCACAGAGACTGGGGCTGCTTGCTTGTCTTGCCCCCTCAAACTTCAAACGTAGCTTAGGTGTTCCGTGCCGCGCGCCTCCGGCAGCCCTGCTCCGAAAATGCGAACGTCTGCAGATAGCTCGCAGGCAGAAATAGTTAGCCTGGAAAGCTGTTGCTCAGCCTCATCTGCCCATGGCACTGCTCGCACAGAGGCACAGAGACTGGGGCTGCTTGCTTGTCTTGCCCCCTCAAACTTCAAACGTACCTTTTAGGGTCCGTGCCGGGCGCTTCCAGCAGCCCTGCTCCGAAAATGCGAACGTCTGCAGATAGTTGGCAGCCAGAAAGAGCTAGCCTGGAAAGCTGTTGCTCAGCCTCATCTGCCCATGGCACTGCTCGCACAGAGGCACAGAGACTGGGGCTGCTTGCTTGTCTTGCCCCCTCAAACTTCAAATGTACCTTAGGTGGTCCGTGCCGGGCGCTTCCGGCAGCCCTGCTCTGAAAATGCGAACGTCTGCAGATAGCTCGCAGGCAGAAAGAGCTAGCCTGGAAAGCTGTTGCTCAGCCTCATCTGCCCATGGCACTGCTCACACAGAGGCACAGAGACTTGGGCTGCTTGCTTGTCTTGCCCCCTCAAACTTAAAATGTAGCTAAGGTGGTCCATGCCAGGCGCCTCCGGCAGCCCTGCTCCGAAAATGCGAACGTCTGCAGATAGCTCGCAGGCAGAAAGAGCTAGCCTGGAAAGCTGTTGCTCAGCCTCATCTGCCCATGGCACTGCTCGCACAGAGGCACAGAGACTGGGGCTGCTTGCTTGTCTTGCCACATCAAACTTCAAATGTACCTTAGGTGGTCCGTGCCGGGTGCTTGCAGCAGCCCTGCTCCGAAAATGCGAACGTCTGCAGATAGCTCGCAGGCAGAAAGAGCTAGCCTGGAAAGCTGTTGCTCAGCCTCATCTGCCCATGGCACTGCTTGCACAGAGGCACAGAGACTGGGGCTGCTTGCTTGTCTTGCCCCCTCAAACTTCAAATGTACCTTAGGTGGTCCGTGCCGTGCGAATCCGGCAGCGCTACTCCGAAAATGCGAACGTCTGCAGATAGTTCGCAGGCAGAAAGAGCTAGCCTGGAAAGCTGTTGCTCAGCCTCATCTGCCCATGGCACTGCTCGCACAGAGGCACAGAGACTGGGGCTGCTTGCTTGTCTTGCCCCCTCAAACTTCAAATGTAGCTTAGGTGGTCCGTGCCGGGCGTCTCCCGCAGCCCTGCTCCGAAAATGCGAACGTCTGCAGATACCTCGCAGGCAGAAAGAGCTAGCCTGGAAAGCTGTTGCTCAGCCTCATCTGCCCATGGCACTGCTCGCACAGAGGCACAGAGACTGGGGCTGCTTGCTTGTCTTGCCACCTCAAACTTCAAACGTACCTTTTAGGGTCCGTGCCGGGCGCTACCGGCAGCCCTGCTCCGAAAATGCGAACGTCTGCAGATAGCTCGCAGGCAGAAAGAGCTAGCCTGGAAAGCTGTTGCTCAGCCTCATCTGCCCAAGGCACTGCTCACACAGAGGCACAGAGACTGGGGCTGCTTGCTTGTCTTGCCCCCTCGAACTTCAAACATATCTTTTGGCTGTTTGTGCCGGGCGCTACCGGCAGCCCTGCTCCGAAAATGCGAACGTCTGCAGATAGCTCGCAGACAGAAAGAGCTAGCCTGGAAAGCTGTTGCTCAGCCTCATCTGCCCATGGCACTGCTCGCACAGAGGCACAGAGACTGGGGCTGCTTGCTTGTCTTGTCCCCTCAAACTTCAAACGTACCTTTTAGGGTCCGTGCCGGGCGCCTCACGCAGCCCTGCTCCGAAAATGCGAACGTCTGCAGATAGCTCGCAGGCAGAAAGAGCTAGCCTGGAAAGCTCTTGCTCAGCCTCATCTGCCCATGGCACTGCTCGCACAGAGGCACAGAGACTGGGGCTGCTTTCTTGTCTTGTCCCCTCGAACTTCAAACGTAGCTTAGGTGTTCCGTGCCGGGCGCATCCAGCAGCCCTGCTCCGAAAATGCGAACGTCTGCAGATACATCGCAGGCAGAAAGAGCTAGCCTGGAAAGCTGTTGCTCAGCCTCATCTGCCCATGGCACTGCTCGCACAGAGGCACAGAGACTGGGGCTGCTTGCTTGTCTTGCCCCCTCAAACTTCAAACGTACATTTTAGGGTCCGTGCCGGGCGCTTCCAGCAGCCCTGCTCCGAAAATGCGAACGTCTGCAGATAGTTGGCAGGCAGAAAGAGCTGGCCTGGAAAGCTGTTGCTCAGCCTCATCTGCCCATGGCACTGCTCGCACAGAGGCACAGAGACTGGGGCTGCTTGCTTGTCTTGTCCCCTCGAACTTCAAACGTAGCTTAGGTGTTCCGTGCCGGGCGCCTCCGGCAGCCCTGCTCCGAAAATGCGAACATCTGTAGATACCTCGCAGGCAGAAAGAGCTAGCCTGGAAAGCTGTTGCTCAGCCTCATCTGCCCATGGCACTGCTCGCACAGAGACACAGAGACTGGGGCTGCTTGCTTGTCTTGCCCCCTCAAACTTCAAACGTAGCTTAGGTGGTCCGTGTCGGGTGCCTCCGGCAGCCCTGCTCCGAAAATGCGAACGTCTGCAGATAGCTGGCAGGCAGAAAGAGCTAGCCTGGAAAGCTGTTGCTCAGCCTCATCTGCCCATGGCACTGCTCGCACAGAGGCACAGAGACTTGGGCTGCTTGCTTGTCTTGCCCCCTCAAACTTCAAACGTAGCTTAGGTGGTCCGCGCCGAGCGCCTCCGGCAGCGCTACTCCGAAAAAGCGAACGTCTGCAGATACCTCGCAGGCAGAAAGAGCTAGCCTGGAAAGCTGTTGCTCAGCCTCATCTGCCCATGGCACTGCTCGCACAGAGGCACAGAGACTGGGGCTGCTTGCTTGTCTTGCCCCCTCAAACTTCAAATGTACCTTAGGTGGTCCGTGCCGGGCGCTTCCGGCAGCCCTGCTCTGAAAATGCGAACGTCTGCAGATAGCTCGCAGCCAGAAAGAGCTAGCCTGGAAAGCTGTTGCTCAGCCTCATCTGCCCATGGCACTGCTCACACAGAGGCACAGAGACTGGGGCTGCTTGCTTGTCTTGCCCCCTCAAACTTCAAATGTAGCTTAGGTGGTCCGTGCCGGGCGCCTCCGGCAGCGCTGCTCCGAAAATGCGAACGTCTGCAGATAGCTGGCAGGCAGAAAGAGCTAGCCTGGAAAGCTGTTGCTCAGCCTCATCTGCCCATGGCACTGCTCGCACAGAGGCACAGAGACTGGGGCTGCTTGCTTGTCTTGCCCCCTCAAACTTCAAATGTACCTTAGGTGGTCCGTGCCGGGTGCTTGCAGCAGCCCTGCTCCGAAAATGCGAACGTCTGCAGCTAGCTCGCAGGCAGAAAGAGCTAGCCTGGAAAGCTGTTGCTCAGCCTCATCTGCCCATGGCACTGCTCGCACAGAGGCACAGAGACTGGGGCTGCTTGCTTGTCTTGCCCCCTCAAACTTCAAACGTAGCTTAGGTGGTCCCTGCCGTGCGCATCCGACAGCGCTACTCCGAATATGCGAACGTCTGCAGATAGCTCGCAGGCAGAAAGAGCTAGCCTGGAAAGCTGTTGCTCAGCCTCATCTGCCCATGGCACTGCTCGCACAGAGGCACAGAGACTGGGGCTGCTTGCTTGTCTTGTCCCCTCAAACTTCAAACGTAACTTACGTGGTCCGTGCCGGTTGTCTCCCGCAGCCCTGCTCCGAAAATGCGAACGTCTGCAGATAGCTCGCAGGCAGAAAGAGCTAGCCTGGAAAGCTCTTGCTCAGCCTCATCTGCCCATGGCACTGCTCGCACAGAGGCACAGAGACTGGGGCTTCTTTCTTGTCTTGTCCCCTCAAACTTCAAACGTAGCTTAGGTGTTCCGTGCCGGGCGCCTCCGGCAGCCCTGCTCCGAAAATGCGAATGTCTGCAGATAGCTCGCAGGCAGAAAGAGCTAGCCTGGAAAGCTGTTGCTCAGCCTCATCTGCCCATGGCACTGCTCGCACAGAGGCACAGAGACTGGGGCTGCTTGCTTGTCTTGCCCCCTCAAACTTCAAATGTACCTTAGGTGGTCCGTGCCGGGTGCTTGCAGCAGCCCTGCTCCGAAACTGCGAACGTCTGCAGATAGCTGGCAGGCAGAAAGAGCTAGCCTGGAAAGCTGTTGCTCAGCCTCATCTGCCCATGGCACTGCTCGCACAGAGGCACAGAGACTGGGGCTGCTTGCTTCTCTTGTCCCCTCAAACTTCAAACGTAACTTACGTGGTCCGTGCCGGGCGTCTCCCGCAGCCCTGCTCCGAAAATGCGAACGTCTGCAGATAGCTCGCAGGCAGAAAGAGCTAGCCTGGAAAGCTGTTGCTCAGCCTCATCTGCCCATGGCACTGCTCGCACAGAGGCACAGAGACTGGGGCTGCTTGCTTGTCTTGTCCCCTCAAACTTCAAACGTAGCTTAGGTGGTCCGTGCCGGGCGCCTCCGGCAGCCCTGCTCTGAAAATGCAAACGTCTGCAGATAGCTCGCAGGCAGAAAGAGCTAGCCTGGAAAGCTGTTGCTCAGCCTCATCTGCCCATGGCACTGCTCGCACAGAGGCACAGAGACTGGGGCTGCTTGCTTGTCTTGTCCCCTCAAACTTCAAACGTAGCTTAGGTGTTCCGTGCCGCGCGCCTCCGGCAGCCCTGCTCCGAAAATGCGAACGTCTGCAGATAGTTCGCAGGCAGAAAGAGCTAGCCTGGAAAGCTGTTGCTCAGCCTCATCTGCCCATGGCACTGCTCGCACAGAGGCACAGAGACTGGGGCTGCTTGCTTGTCTTGCCCCCTCAAACTTCAAATGTAGCTTAGGTGGTCCGTGCCGGGCGTCTCCCGCAGCCCTGCTCCGAAAATCCAAACGTCTGCAGATACCTCGCAGGCAGAAAGAGCTAGCCTGGAAAGCTGTTGCTCAGCCTCATCTGCCCATGGCACTGCTCGCACAGAGGCACAGAGACTGGGGCTGCTTGCTTGTCTTGCCACCTCAAACTTCAAACGTACCTTTTAGGGTCCGTGCCGGGCGCTACCGGCAGCCCTGCTCCGAAAATGCGAACGTCTGCAGATAGCTCGCAGGCAGAAAGAGCTAGCCTGGAAAGCTGTTGCTCAGCCTCATCTGCCCAAGGCACTGCTCGCACAGAGGCACAGAGACTGGGGCTGCTTGCTTGTCTTGTCCCCTCGAACTTCAAACATATCTTTTGGCTGTTTGTGCCGGGCGCTACCGGCAGCCCTGCTCCGAAAATGCGAACGTCTGCAGATGGCTCGCAGACAGAAAGAGCTAGCCTGGAAAGCTGTTGCTCAGCCTCATCTGCCCATGGCACTGCTCGCACAGAGGCACAGAGACTGGGGCTGCTTGCTTGTCTTGCCCCCTCAAACTTCAAACGTACCTTTTAGGGTCCGTGCCGGGCGCCTCCGGCAGCCCTGCTCCGAAAATGCGAACGTCTGCAGATAGCTCGCAGGCAGAAAGAGCTAGCCTGGAAAGCAGTTGCTCAGCCTCATCTGCCCATGGCACTGCTCGCACAGAGGCACAGAGACTGGGGCTGCTTTCTTGTCTTGTCCCCTCGAACTTCAAACGTAGCTTAGGTGTTCCGTGCCGGGCGCCTCCAGCAGCCCTGCTCCGAAAATGCGAACGTCTGCAGATAGCTGGCAGGCAGAAAGAGCTAGCCTGGAAAGCTGTTGCTCAGCCTCATCTGCCCATGGCACTGCTCGCACAGAGGCACAGAGACTGGGGCTGCTTGCTTGTCTTGCCCCCTCAAACTTCAAACGTACATTTTAGGGTCCGTGCCGGGCGCTTCTGGCAGCCCTGCTCCGAAAATGCGAACGTCTGCAGATAGTTGGCAGCCAGAAAGAGCTAGCCTGGAAAGCTGTTGCTCAGCCTCATCTGCCCATGGCACTGCTCGCACAGAGGCACAGAGACTGGGGCTGCTTGCTTGTCTTGCCCCCTCAAACTTCAAACCTATCTTTTGGCTGTTTGTGCCGTGCGCATCCGACAGCCCTGCTCCGAAAATGCGAACTTCTGCAGACAGCTCGCAGGCAGAAAGAGCTAGCCTGGAAAGCTGTTGCTCAGCCTCATCTGCCCATGGCACTGCTCGCACAGAGGCACAGAGACTTGGGCTGCTTGCTTGTCTTGACCCCTCAAACTTCAAACGTAGCTTAGGTGGTCCGTGCCGGGCGCCTCCGGTAGCCCTGCTCCGAAAATGCGAACGTCTGCAGATAGCTGGCAGGCAGAAAGAGCTAGCCTGGAAAGCTGTTGCTCAGCCTCATCTGCCCATGGCACTGCTCGCACAGAGGCACAGAGACTGGGGCTGCTTGCTTGTCTTGCCCCCTCAAACTTCAAATGTAGCTTAGGTGGTCCGTGCCAGGAGCCTCCGGTAGCCCTGCTCCGAAAATGCGAAAGTCTGCAGATAGCTCGCAGGCCGAAAGAGTTAGCCTGGAAAGCTCTTGCTCAGCCTCATCTGCCCATGGCACTGCTCGCATAGAGCCACAGAGACTGGGGCTGCTTGCTTGTCTTGCCCCCTCAAACTTCAAACATAACTTAGGTGGTCCGTGAAGGGCGTCTCCCGCAGCCCTGCTCCGAAAATGCGAACGTCTGCAGATACCTCGCAGCCAGAAAGAGTTAGCCTGGAAAGCTGTTGCTCAGCCTCATCTGCCCATGGCACTGCTCGCACAGAGGCACAGAGACTGGGGCTGCTTGCTTGTCTTGCCCCCTCAAACTTCAAACGTACCTTTTAGGGTCCGTGCCGGGCGCTTCCAGCAGCCCTGCTCCGAAAATGCGAACGTCTGCAGATAGTTGGCAGCCAGAAAGAGCTAGCCTGGAAAGCTGTTGCTCAGCCTCATCTGCCCATGGCACTGCTCGCACAGAGGCACAGAGACTGGGGCTGCTTGCTTGTCTTGCCCCCTCAAACTTAAAATGTAGCTAAGGTGGTCCGTGCCAGGCGCCTCCGGCAGCCCTGCTCCGAAAATGCGAACGTCTGCAGATAGCTCTCAGGCAGAAAGAGCTAGCCTGGAAAGCTGTTGCTCAGCCTCATCTGCCCATGGCACTGCTCGCACAGAGGCACAGAGACTGGGGCTGCTTGCTTGTCTTGCCACCTCAAACTTCAAATGTACCTTAGGTGGTCCGTGCCGGGTGCTTGCAGCAGCCCTGCTCCGAAAATGCGAACATCTGCAGATAGCTTGCAGGCAGAAAGAGCTAGCCTGGAAAGCTGTTGCTCAGCCTCATCTGCCCATGGCACTGCTCGCACAGAGGCACAGAGACTGGGGCTGCTTGCTTGTCTTGCCACCTCAAACTTCAAACGTACCTTTTAGGGTCCGTGCCGGGCGCTACCGGCAGCCCTGCTCCGAAAATGCGAACGTCTGCAGATAGCTCGCAGGCAGAAAGAGCTAGCCTGGAAAGCTGTTGCTCAGCCTCATCTGCCCAAGGCACTGCTCGCACAGAGGCACAGAGACTGGGGCTGCTTGCTTGTCTTGTCCCCTCGAACTTCAAACATATCTTTTGGCTGTTTGTGCCGGGCGCTACCGTCAGCCCTGCTCCGAAAATGCGAACGTCTGCAGATAGCTCGCAGACAGAAAGAGCTAGCCTGGAAAGCTGTTGCTCAGCCTCATCTGCCCATGGCACTGCTCGCACAGAGGCACAGAGACTGGGGCTGCTTGTATGTCTTGCCACCTCAAACTTCAAACGTACCTTTTAGGGTCCGTGCCGGGCGCCTCACGCAGCCCTGCTCCGAAAATGCGAACGTCTGCAGATAGCTCGCAGGCAGAAAGAGCTAGCCTGGAAAGCAGTTGCTCAGCCTCATCTGCCCATGGCACTGCTCGCACAGAGGCACAGAGACTGGGGCTGCTTTCTTGTCTTGTCCCCTCGAACTTCAAACGTAGCTTAGGTGTTCCGTGCCGGGCGCCTCCAGCAGCCCTGCTCCGAAAATGCGAACGTCTGCAGATAGCTGGCAGGCAGAAAGAGCTAGCCTGGAAAGCTGTTGCTCAGCCTCATCTGCCCATGGCACTGCTCGCACAGAGGCACAGAGACTGGGGCTGCTTGCTTGTCTTGCCCCCTCAAACTTCAAACGTACATTTTAGGGTCCGTGCCGGGCGCTTCTGGCAGCCCTGCTCCGATAATGCGAACGTCTGCAGATAGTTGGCAGCCAGAAAGAGCTAGCCTGGAAAGCTGTTGCTCAGCCTCATCTGCCCATGGCACTGCTCGCACAGAGGCACAGAGACTGGGGCTGCTTGCTTGTCTTGCCCCCTCAAACTTCAAACCTATCTTTTGGCTGTTTGTGCCGGGCGCCTCCGACAGCCCTGCTCCGAAAATGCGAACTTCTGCAGACAGCTCGCAGGCAGAAAGAGCTAGCCTGGAAAGCTGTTGCTCAGCCTCATCTGCCCATGGCACTGCTCGCACAGAGGCACAGAGACTGGGGCTGCTTGCTTGTCATGTCCCCTCAAACTTCAAACGTAGCTTAGGTGGTCCGTGCCGAGCGCATCCGGTAGGGCTCCTCCGAAAATGCGAACGTCTGCAGATACCTCGCAGGCACAAAGAGCTAGCCTGGAAAGCTGTTGCTCAGCCTCATCTGCCCATGGCACTGCTCGCACAGAGGCACAGAGACTGGGGCTGCTTGCTTGTCTTGCCCCCTCAAACTTCAAATGTAGCTTAGGTGGTCCGTGCCAGGAGCCTCCGGCAGCCCTGCTCCGAAAATGCGAACGTCTGCAGATAGCTCGCAGGAAGAAAGAGCTAGCCTGGAAAGCTGTTGCTCAGCCTCATCTGCCCATGGCACTGCTCGCACAGAGGCACAGAGACTGGGGCTGCTTGCTTGTCTTGCCCCCTCAAACTTCAAACGTACCTTTTAGGATCCGTGCCGGGCGCTTCCGGCAGCCCTGCTCCGAAAATGCGAACGTCTGCAGATAGCTCGCAGGCAGAAAGAGCTAGCCTGGAAAGCAGTTGCTCAGCCTCATCTGCCCATGGCACTGCTCGCACAGAGGCACAGAGACTGGGGCTGCTTGCTTGTCTTGTCCCCTCAAACTTCAAACGTAACTTACGTGGTCCGTGCCGGGCGTCTCCCGCAGCCCTGCTCCGAAAATGCGAACGTCTGCAGATAGCTCGCAGGCAGAAAGAGCTAGCCTGGAAAGCAGTTGCTCAGCCTCATCTGCCCATGGCACTGCTCGCACAGAGGCACAGAGACTGGGGCTGCTTTCTTGTCTTGTCCCCTCGAACTTCAAATGTAGCTTAGGTGGTCCGTGCCAGGAGCCTCCGGCAGCCCTGCTCCGAAAATGCGAACGTCTGCAGATAGCTCGCAGGCAGAAAGAGCTAGCCTGGAAAGCTGTTGCTCAGCCTCATCTGCCAATGGCACTGCTCGCACAGAGGCACAGAGACTGGGGCTGCTTGCTTGTCTTGCCCCCTCAAACTTCAAACGTAACTTACGTGGTCCGTGCCGGGCGTCTCCCGCAGCCCTGCTCCGAAAATGCGAACGTCTGCAGATAGCTCGCAGGCAGAAAGAGCTAGCCTGGAAAGCAGTTGCTCAGCCTCATCTGCCCATGGCACTGCTCGCACAGAGGCACAGAGACTGGGGCTGCTTGCTTGTCTTGTCCCCTCAAACTTCAAACGTAGCTTAGCAGGTCCGTGCCGGGCGCCTCCGGCAGCCCTGCTCCGAAAATGCGAACGTCTGCAGATAGTTGGCAGCCAGAAAGAGCTAGCCTGGAAAGCTGTTGCTCAGCCTCATCTGCCCATGGCACTGCTCGCACAGAGACACAGAGACTGGGGCTGCTTGCTTGTCTTGCCCCCTCAAACTTCAAACCTATCTTTTGGCTGCTTGTGCCGGGCGCTACCGGCAGCCCTGCTCCGAAAATGCGAACGTCTCCAGATAGCTCGCAGGCAGAAAGAGCTAGCCTGGAAAGCTGTTGCTCAGCCTCATCTGCCCATGGCACTGCTCGCACAGAGGCACAGAGACTGGGGCTGCTTGCTTGTCTTGCCCCCTCAAACTTCAAACGTAGCTTAGGTGGTCCGTGCCGTGTGCTTGCAGCAGCCCTGCTCCGAAAATGCGAACGTCTCCAGATAGCTCGCAGGCAGAAAGAGCTAGCCTGGAAAGCTGTTGCTCAGCCTCATCTGCCCATGGCACTGCTCGCACAGAGGCACAGAGACTGGGGCTGCTTGCTTGTCTTGCCCCCTCAAACTTCAAACGTACCTTAGGTGGTCCGTGCCGTGCACATCCGGCAGCGCTACTCCGAAAATGCGAACGTCTGCATATAGCTGGCAGGCAGAAAGAGCTAGCCTGGAAAGCTGTTGCTCAGCCTCATCTGCCCATGGCACTGCTCGCACAGAGGCACAGAGACTGGGGCTGCTTGCTTGTCTTGCCCCATCAAACTTCAAATGTACCTTTTAGTGTCCGTGCCGAGCGCTTCCGATAGCCCTGCTCTGAAAATGCGAACGTCTGCAGATAGCTCGCAGGCAGAAAGAGCTAGCCTGGAAAGCTGTTGCTCAGCCTCATCTGCCCATGGCACTGCTCGCACAGAGGCACAGAGACTGGGGCTGCTTGCTTGTCTTGCCCCCTCAAACTTCAAATGTAGCTAAGGTGGTCCGTGCCAGGCGCCTCCGGCAGCCCTGCTCCGAAAATGCAAACGTCTGCAGATAGCTGGCAGGCAGAAAGAGCTAGCCTGGAAAGCTGTTGCTCAGCCTCATCTGCCCATGGTACTGCTCGCACAGAGGCACAGAGACTAGGGCTGCTTGCTTGTCTTGCCCCCTCAAACTTCAAACGTACCTTAGGTGGTCCGTGCCGGGTGCTTGCGGCAGCGCAGCTTTTAAAATGCGAACGTCTGGAGATAGCTCGCAGGCAGAAAGAGCTAGCCTGGAAAGCTGTTGCTCAGCCTCATCTGCCCATGGCACTGCTTGCACAGAGGCACAGAGACTGGGGCTGCTTGCTTGTCTTGCCCCCTCAAACTTCAAACATAGCTTAGGTGGTCCGTGCCAGGAGTCTCCGGCAGCCCTGCTCCGAAAATGCGAACGTCTGCAGGTAGCTCGCAGGCAGAAAGAGCTAGCCTGGAAAGCTCTTGCTCAGCCTCATCTGCCCATGGCACTGCTCGCACAGAGGCACAGAGACTGGGGCTGCTTGCTTGTCTTGCCCCCTCAAAATTCAAACGTAGCTTAGGTGGTCCGTGCCGGGCGTCTCCCGCAGCCCTGCTCCGAAAATGCGAACGTCTGCAGATAGCTCGCAGGCAGAAAGAGCTAGCCTGGAAAGCAGTTGCTCAGCCTCATCTGGCCATGGCACTGCTCGCACAGAGGCACAGAGACTGGGGCTGATTGCTTGTCTTGTCCCCTCGAACTTCAAACGTAGCTTAGGTGTTCCGTGCCGGGCGCCTCCGGCAGCCCTGCTCCGAAAATGCGAACGTCTGCAGATACCTCGCAGGCAGAAAGAGCTAGCCTGGAAAGCTGTTGCTCAGGCTCATCTGCCCATGGCACTGCTCGCACAGAGGCACAGAGACTGGGGCTGCTTGCTTCTCTTGCCCCCTCAAACTTCAAACGTACCTTTTAGGGTCCGTGCCGGGCGCTTCCGGCAGCCCTGCTCCGAAAATGCGAACGTCTGCAGATAGTTGGCAGCCAGAAAGAGCTAGCCTGGAAAGCTGTTGCTCAGCCTCATCTGCCCATGGCACTGCTCGCACAGAGGCACAGAGACTGGGGCTGCTTGCTTGTCTTGCCCCCTCAAACTTCAAACCTATCTTTTGGCTGCTTGTGCCGGGCGCTACCGGCAGCCCTGCTCCGAAAATGCGAACGTCTGCAGATAGCTCGCAGGCAGAAAGAGCTAGCCTGGAAAGCTATTGCTCAGCCTCATCTGCCCATGGCACTGCTCGCACAGAGGCACAGAGACTGGGGCTGCTTGCTTGTCTTGCCCCCTCAAACTTCAAATGTAGCTTAGGTGGTCCGTGCCAGGAGCCTCAGGCAGCCCTGCTCCGAAAATGCAAACGCCTGCAGATACCTCGCAGGCAGAAAGAGCTAGCCTGGAAAGCTGTTGCTCAGCCTCATCTGCCCATGGCACTGCTCGCACAGAGGCACAGAGACTGGGGCTGCTTGCTTGTCTTGCCCCCTCAAACTTCAAACGTAGCTTAGGTGGTCCGTGCCGAGCGCTTCCGGCAGCCCTGCTCCGAAAATGCGAACGTCTGCAGACAGCTCGCAGGCAGAAAGAGCTAGCCTGGAAAGCTGTTGCTCAGCCTCATCTGCCCATGGCACTGCTCGCACAGAGGCACAGAGACTGGGGCTGCTTGCTTGTCTTGCCCCCTCAAACTTCAAATGTACCTTAGGTGGTCCGTGCCGAGCGCATCCGGCAGCGCTACTCCGAAAAAGCGAACGTCTGCAGATACCTCGCAGGCAGAAAGAGCTAGCCTGGAAAGCTGTTGCTCAGCCTCATCTGCCCATGGCACTGCTCACACAGAGGCACAGAGACTGGGGCTGCTTGCTTGTCTTGACCCCTCAAACTTCAAATGTACCTTAGCTGGTCCGTGCCGGGCGCTTCCGGCAGCCCTGCTCCGAAAATGCGAACGTCTGCAGATAGCTCGCAGGCAGAAAGAGCTAGCCTGGAAAGCTGTTGCTCAGCCTCATCTGCCCATGGCACTGCTCGCACAGAGGCACAGAGACTGGGGCTGCTTGCTTGTCTTGTCCCCTCAAACTTCAAACGTAGCTTAGGTGGTCCGTGCCGGGCGCCTCCGGCAGCCCTGCTCCGAAAATGCGAACGTCTGCAGACAGCTAGCAGGCAGAAAGAGCTAGCCTGCAAAGCTGTTGTTCAGCCTCATCTGCCCATGGCACTGCTCGCACAGAGGCACAGAGACTTGGGCTGCTTGCTTGTCTTGCCCCCTCAAACTTCAAACCTATCTTTTGGCTGTTTGTGCCGGGCGCTACCGGCAGCCCTGCTCCGAAAATGCGAACGTCTGCAGATAGCTCGCAGGCAGAAAGAGCTAGCCTGGAAAGCTCTTGCTCAGCCTCATCTGCCCATGGCACTGCTCGCACAGAGGCACAGAGACTGGGGCTGCTTACTTGTCTTGCCCCCTCAAACTTCAAACGTAGCTTAGGTGGTCCGTGCCGGGCGCTTTCGGCAGCTCTGCTCCGAAAATGCGAACGTCTGCAGATAGCTCGCAGGCAGAAAGAGCTAGCCTGGAAAGCTGTTGCTCAGCCTCATCTGCCCATGGCACTGCTCGCACAGAGGCACAGAGACTGGGGCTGCTTGCTTGTCTTGCCCTCTCAAACTTCAAACGTAGCTTAGGTGGTCCGTGCCGGGCGCTTCCGGCAGCCCTGCTCCGAAAATGCGAACGTCTGCAGATTGCTCGCAGGCAGAAAGAGCTAGCCTGGAAAGCTGTTGCTCAGCCTCATCTGCCCATGGCACTGCTTGCACAGAGGCACAGAGACTGGGGCTGCTTGCTTGTCTTGCCCCCTCAAACTTCAAACCTATCTTTTGGCTGTTTGTGCCGGGCGCTACCGGCAGCCCTGCTCCGAAAATGCGAACGTCTGCAGATAGCTGGCAGCCAGAAAGAGCTAGCCTGGAAAGCTGTTGCTCAGCCTCATCTGCCCATGGCACTGCTCGCACAGAGGCACAGAGACTGGGGCTGCTTGCTTGTCTTGTCCCCTCAAACTTCAAACGTAGCTTAGGTGGTCCGTGCCGGGCGCCTCCGGCAGCCCTGCTCCAAAAATGCGAACGTCTGCAGAGAGCTAGCAGGCAGAAAGAGCTAGCCTGGAAAGCTGTTGCTCAGCCTCATCTGCCCATGGCACTGCTCGCACAGAGGCACAGAGACTGGGGCTGCTTGCTTGTCATGTCCCCTCAAAATTCAAACATAGCTTAGGTGGTCCGTGTCGAGCGCATCCAGCAGCGCTACTCCGAAAATGCGAACGTCTGCAGATACCTCGCAGGCACAAAGAGCTAGCCTGGAAAGCTGTTGCTCAGCCTCATCTGCCCATGGCACTGCTCGCACAGAGGCACAGAGACTGGGGCTGCTTGCTTGTCTTGCCCCCTCAAACTTCAAATGTAGCTTAGGTGGTCCGTGCCAGGAGCCTCAGGCAGCCCTGCTCCGAAAATGCAAACGTCTGCAGATACCTCGCAGGCAGAAAGAGCTAGCCTGGAAAGCTGTTGCTCAGCCTCGTCTGCCCATGGCACTGCTCGCACAGAGGCACAGAGACTGGGGCTGCTTGCTTGTCTTGCCCCCTCAAACTTCAAACGTAGCTTAGGTGGTCCGTGCCGAGCGCTTCCGGCAGCCCTGCTCCAAAAATGCGAACGTCTGCAGACAGCTCGCAGGCAGAAAGAGCTAGCCTGGAAAGCTGTTGCTCAGCCTCATCTGCCCATGGCACTGCTCGCACAGAGGCACAGAGACTGGGGCTGCTTGCTTGTCATGTCCCCTCAAACTTAAAACGTAGCTTAGGTGGTCCGTGCCGAGCGCATCCGGCAGCGCTACTCCGAAAAAGCGAACGTCTGCAGATAGCTCGCAGGCAGAAAGAGTTAGCCTGGAAAGCTGTTGCTCAGCCTCATCTGCCCATGGCACTACTCGCACAGAGGCACAGAGACTGGGGCTGCTTGCTTGTCTTGCCCCCTCAAACTTCAAACGTAGCTTAGGTGGTCCGTGCCAGGAGCCTCCGGCAGCCCTGCTCCGAAAATGCGAACGTCTGCAGATAGCTCGCAGGCAGAAAGAGCTGGCCTGGAAAGCTCTTGCTCAGCCTCATCTGCCCATGGCACTGCTCGCACAGAGGCACAGAGACTGGGGCTGCTTGCTTGTCTTGACCCCTCAAACTTCAAATGTACCTTAGCTGGTCCGTGCCGGGCGCTTCCGGCAGCCCTGCTCCGAAAATGCGAACGTCTGCAGATAGCTCGCAGGCAGAAGGAGCTAGCCTGGAAAGCTGTTGCTCAGCCTCATCTGCCCATGGCACTGCTCGCACAGAGGCACAGAGACTGGGGCTGCTTGCTTGTCTTGCCCCCTCAAACTTCAAATGTAGCTTAGGTGGTCCGTGCCGGGCGCCTCCGGCAGCCCTGCTCCGAAAATGCGAACGTCTGCAGATAGCTCGCAGGCAGAAAGAGCTAGCCTGGAAAGCTGTTGCTCAGCCTCATCTGCCCATGGCACTGCTCGCACAGAGGCACAGAGACTGGGGCTTCTTGCTTTTCTTGCCCCCTCAAACTTCAAATGTAGCTTAGGTGGTCCGTGCCGGGCGCCTCCGGCAGCCCTGCTCCGAAAATGCGAACGTCTGCAGATAGCTCGCAGGCAGAAAGAGCTAGCCTGGAAAGCTGTTGCTCAGCCTCATCTGCCCATGGCACTGCTCGCACAGAGGCACAGAGACTGGGGCTGCTTGCTTGTCTTGTCCCCTCAAACTTCAAACGTAGCTTAGGTGGTCCGTGCCGGGCGCCTCCGGCAGCCCTGCTCCGAAAATGCAAACGTCTGCAGATAGCTCGCAGGCAGAAAGAGCTAGCCTGGAAAGCTGTTGTTCAGCCTCATCTGCCCATGGAACTGCTCGCACAGAGGCACAGAGACTGGGGCTGCTTGCTTGTCTTGCCCCCTCAAACTTCAAACCTATCTTTTGGCTGTTTGTGCCGGGCGCTACCGGCAGCCCTGCTCCGAAAATGCGAACGTCTGCAGATAGCTCGCAGCCAGAAAGAGCTAGCCTGGAAAGCTGTTGCTCAGCCTCATCTGCCCATGGCACTGCTCGCACAGAGGCACAGAGACTGGGGCTGCTTGCTTGTCTTGCCCCCTCAAACTTCAAACGTAGCTTAGGTGGTCCGTGCCGGGTGCTTGCAGCAGCCCTGCTCCGAAAATGCGAACGTCTGCAGATAGCTCGCAGCCAGACAGAGCTAGCCTGGAAAGCTGTTGCTCAGCCTCATCTGCCCATGGCACTGCTCGCACAGAGGCACAGACACTGGGGCTGCTTGCTTGTCTTGCCCCCTCAAACTTCAAATGTAGCTTAGGTGGTCTGTGCCGGGCGCCTCCGGCAGCCCTGCTCCGAAAATGCGAACGTCTGCAGATAGCTCGCAGGCAGAAAGAGCTAGCCTGGAAAGCTGTTGCTCAGCCTCATCTGCCCATGGCACTGCTCGCACAGAGGCACAGAGACTGGGGCTGCTTGCTTGTCTTGCCCCCTCAAACTTCAAATGTACCTTAGGTGGTCCGTGCCGAGCGCTTCCGGCAGCCCTGCTCCGAAAATGCGAACGTCTGCAGATCGCTCGCAGGCAGAAGGAGCTAGCCTGGAAAGCTGTTGCTCAGCCTCATCTGCCCATGGCACTGCTCGCACAGAGGCACAGACACTGGGGCTGCTTGCTTGTCTTGCCCCCTCAAACTTCAAATGTACCTTAGGTGGTCCGTGCCGAGCGCTTCCGGCAGCCCTGCTCCGAAAATGCGAACGTCTGCAGATAGCTCGCAGGCAGAAAGAGCTAGCCTGGAAAGCTGTTGCTCAGCCTCATCTGCCCATGGCACTGCTCGCACAGAGGCACAGAGACTGGGGCTGCTTGCTTGTCTTGTCCCCTCAAACTTCAAACGTACCTTTTAGGGTCCGTGCCGGGAGCCTCAGGCAGCCCTGCTCCGAAAATGAGAACGTCTGCAGATAGCTCGCAGCCAGAAAGAGCTAGCCTGGAAAGCTGTTGCTCAGCCTCATCTGCCCATGGCACTGCTCGCACAGAGGCACAGAGACTGGGGCTGCTTGCTTGTCTTGTCCCCTCAAACTTCAAACGTAGCTTAGGTGGTCCGTGTCGAGCGCTACTGGCAGCGCTACTCCGAAAATGCGAACGTCTGCAGATACCTCGCAGGCACAAAGAGCTAGCCTGGAAAGCTGTTGCTCAGCCTCATCTGCCCATGGCACTGCTCGCACAGAGGCACAGAGACTGGGGCTGCTTGCTTGTCTTGCCCCCTCAAACTTCAAATGTATCTTCGGTGGTCCTTGCCAGGAGCCTCCGGCAGCCCTGCTCCGAAAATGCGAACGTCTGCAGATAGCTCGCAGCCAGAAAGAGCTAGCCTGGAAAGCTGTTGCTCAGCCTCATCTGCCCATGGCACTGCTCGCACAGAGGCACAGAGACTGGGGCTGCTTTCTTGTCTTGTCCCCTCAAACTTCAAACGTAGCTTAGGTGGTCCGTGCCGGATGCTTGCGGCAGCCCTGCTCCGAAAATGCGAACGTCTGCAGATAGCTCGCAGGCAGAAAGAGCTAGCCTGGAAAGCTGTTGCTCAGCCTCATCTGCCCATGGCACTGCTCGCACAGAGGCACAGAGACTGGGGCTGCTTGCTTGTCTTGTCCCCTCGAACTTCAAACGTAGCTTAGCTGTTCCGTGCCGGGCGCCTCCGGAAGCTCTGCTCCGAAAATGCGAACGTCTGCAGATAGCTCGCAGGCAGAAAGAGCTATCCTGCAAAGCTGTTGCTCAGCCTCATCTGCCCATGGCACTGCTCACACAGAGGCACAGAGACTGGGGCTGCTTGCTTGTCTTGCCCCCTCAAACTTCAAATGTATCTTAGGTGGTCCGTGCCGGGCGCTTCCGGCAGCCCTGCTCCGAAAATGCGAACGTCTGCAGATAGCTCGCAGGCAGAAAGAGCTAGCCTGGAAAGCTGTTGCTCAGCCTCATCTGCCCATGGCACTGCTCGCACAGAGGCACAGAGACTGGGGCTGCTTGCTTGTCTTGCCCCCTCAAACTTCAAACCTATCTTTTGGCTGTTTGTGACGGGCGCTTCCGGCAGCCCTGCTCCGAAAATGCGAACGTCTGCAGATAGCTCGCAGCCAGAAAGAGCTAGCCTGGAAAGCTGTTGCTCAGCCTCATCTGCCCATGGCACTGCTCGCACAGAGGCACAGAGACTGGGGCTGCTTGCTTGTCTTGCCCCCTCAAACTTCAAATGTACCTTAGGTGGTCCTTGCCGGGCGCTTCCGATAGCCCTGCTCTGAAAACGCGAACGTCTGCAGATAGCTCGCAGGCAGAAAGAGCTAGACTGGAAAGCTGTTGCTCAGCCTCATCTGCCCATGGCACTGCTCGCACAGAGGCACAGAGACTGGGGCTGCTTGCTTGTCTTGCCCCCTCAAACTTCAAATGTACCTTAGGTGGTCCGTGCCGGGCGCTTCCGATAGCCCTGCTCCGAAAATGCGAACGTCTGCAGATAGCTCGCAGGCAGAAAGAGCTAGCCTGGAAAGCTGTTGCTCGGCTTCATCTGCCCATGGCTCTGCTCGCACAGAGGCACAGAGACTGGGGCTGCTTGCTTGTCTTGCCCCCTGAAAATTCAAACGTAGCTTAGGTGGTCCGTGCCGGGCGCCTTCAGCAGCCCTGCTCCGAAAATGCGAACGTCTGCAGATAGCTAGCAGGCAGAAAGAGCTAGCCTGGAAAGCTGTTGATCAGCCTCATCTGCCCATGGCACTGCTCGCACAGAGGCACAGAGACTGGGGCTGCTTGCTTGTCTTGCCCCCTCAAACTTCAAACGTAGCTTATGTGGTCCTTGCCGGGCGCCTCCGGCAGTTCTGCTCCGAAAATGCGAATGTTTGCAGATAGCTCGCAGGCAGAAAGAGCTAGCCTGGAAAGCTGTTGCTCAGCCTCATCTGCCCATGGCACTGCTCGCACAGAGGCACAGAGACTGGGGCTGCTTGCTTGTCTTGCCCTCTCAAACTTCAAACGTATCTATTGGCTGTTTGTGCCGGGAGCTTCCGGCAGCCCTGCTCCGAAAATGCGAACATCTGCAGATAGCTCGCAGGCAGAAAGAGCTAGCCTGGAAAGCTGTTGCTCAGCTTCATCTGCCCATGGCACTGATCGCACAGAGGCACAGAGACTGGGGCTGCTTGCTTCTCTTGCCCCCTCAAACTTCAAACGTAGCTTAGGGGGTCCGTGCCGGGTGCCTCCAGCAGCCCTGCTCCGAAAATGCGAACGTCTACAGATAGCTCGCAGGCAGAAAGAGCTAGCCTGGAAAGCTGTTGCTCAGCCTCATCTGCCCATGGCACTGCTCGCACAGAGGCACAGAGACTGGGGCTGTTTGCTTGTCTTGTACCCTCAAACTTCAAACGTAGCTTAGGTGGTCCGTGCCGGGTAATTCCAGCAGCGCTGCTCCGAAAATGCGAACGTCTGCAGAGAGCTCGCAGGCAGAAAGAGCTAGCCTGGAAAGCTGTTGCTCAGCCTCATCTGCCCATGGCACTGCTTGCACAGAGGCACAGAGACTGGGGCTGCTTGCTTGTCTTGCCCCCTCAGACTTCAAATGTAGCTTAGGTTGTCCGTGCCTTGTACTTCCAGCAGCGCTGCTCCGAAAATGCGAACGTCTGCAGATAGCTCGCAGGCAGAAAGAGCTAGCCTGGAAAGCTGTTGCTCAGCCTCATCTGCCCATGGCACTGCTCGCACAGAGGCACAGAGACTGGGGCTGCTTGCTTCTCTTGCCCCCTCAAACTTCAAACGTAGCTTAGGTGGTCTGTGCCGGGCGCCTCCGGCAGCCCTGCTCCGAAAATGCGAACGTCTGCAGATAGCTCGCAGGCAGAAAGAGCTAGCCTGGAAAGCTGTTGCTCAGCCTCATCTGCCCATGGCACTGCTCGCACAGAGGCACAGAGACTGGGGCTGCTTGCTTGTCTTGCCCCCTCAAACTTCAAACGTAGCTTAGGTGGTCTCTGCCTGGCACCTCCGGCAGCCCTGCTCCGAAAATGCGAACGTCTGCAGATAGCTAGCAGGCAGAAAGAGCTAGCCTGGAAAGCTGTTGCTCAGCCTCATCTGCCCATGGCACTGCTCGCACAGAGGCACAGAGACTGGGGCTGCTTGCTTGTCTTGCCCCCTCAAACTTCAAATGTACCTTAGGTGGTCCGTGCCGGGAGATTCCGGCAGCCCTGCTCCGAAAATGCGAACATCTGCAGATAGCTCGCAGGCAGAAAGAGCTAGCCTGGAAAGCTGTTGCTCAGCTTCATCTGCCCATGGCACTGCTCGCACAGAGGCACAGAGACTGGGGCTGCTTGCTTGTCTTGTCCCCTCAAAATTCAAACGTAGCTTAGGTGGTCCGTGCCGGATGCTTGCGGCAGCCCTGCTCCGAAAATGCGAGAGTCTGCAGATAGCTAGCAGGCAGAAAGAGCTAGCCTGGAAAGCTGTTGCTCAGCCTCATCTGCCCATGGCACTGCTCGCACAGAGGCACAGAGACTGGGGCTGCTTGCTTGTCTTGCCACCTCAAACTTCAAACGTAGCTTAGGTGGTCTGTGCCTGGCACCTCCGGCAGCCCTGCTCCGAAAATGCGAGAGTCTGCAGATAGCTAGCAGGCAGAAAGAGCTAGCCTGGAAAGCTGTTGCTCAGCCTCATCTGCCCATGGCACTGCTCGCACAGAGGCACAGAGACTGGGGCTGCTTGCTTGTCTTGCCCCCTCAAACTTCAAACGTAGCTTATGTGGTCCTTGCCGGGCGCCTCCGGCAGTTCTGCTCCGAAAATTCGAGAGTCTGCAGATAGCTCGCAGGCAGAAGGAGCTAGCCTGGAAAGCTGTTGCTCAGCCTCATCTGCCCATGGCACTGCTCGCACAGAGGCACAGAGACTGGGGCTGCTTGCTTGTCTTGCCCCCTCAAACTTCAAATGTACCTTAGGTGGTCCGTGCCGAGCGCTTCCGGCAGCCCTGCTCCGAAAATGCGAACGTCTGCAGATCGCTCGCAGGCAGAAGGAGCTAGCCTGGAAAGCTGTTGCTCAGCCTCATCTGCCCATGGCACTGCTCGCACAGAGGCACAGACACTGGGGCTGCTTGCTTGTCTTGCCCCCTCAAACTTCAAATGTACCTTAGGTGGTCCGTGCCGAGCGCTTCCGGCAGCCCTGCTCCGAAAATGCGAACGTCTGCAGATAGCTCGCAGGCAGAAAGAGCTAGCCTGGAAAGCTGTTGCTCAGCCTCATCTGCCCATGGCACTGCTCGCACAGAGGCACAGAGACTGGGGCTGCTTGCTTGTCTTGTCCCCTCAAACTTCAAACGTACCTTTTAGGGTCCGTGCCGGGAGCCTCAGGCAGCCCTGCTCCGAAAATGAGAACGTCTGCAGATAGCTCGCAGCCAGAAAGAGCTAGCCTGGAAAGCTGTTGCTCAGCCTCATCTGCCCATGGCACTGCTCGCACAGAGGCACAGAGACTGGGGCTGCTTGCTTGTCTTGTCCCCTCAAACTTCAAACGTAGCTTAGGTGGTCCGTGTCGAGCGCTACTGGCAGCGCTACTCCGAAAATGCGAACGTCTGCAGATACCTCGCAGGCACAAAGAGCTAGCCTGGAAAGCTGTTGCTCAGCCTCATCTGCCCATGGCACTGCTCGCACAGAGGCACAGAGACTGGGGCTGCTTGCTTGTCTTGCCCCCTCAAACTTCAAATGTAGCTTCGGTGGTCCTTGCCAGGAGCCTCCGGCAGCCCTGCTCCGAAAATGCGAACGTCTGCAGATAGCTCGCAGGCAGAAAGAGCTAGCCTGGAAAGCTGTTGCTCAGCCTCATCTGCCCATGGCACTGCTCGCACAGAGGCACAGAGACTGGGGCTGCTTTCTTGTCTTGTCCCCTCAAACTTCAAACGTAGCTTAGGTGGTCCGTGCCGGATGCTTGCGGCAGCCCTGCTCCGAAAATGCGAGAGTCTGCAGATAGCTCGCAGGCAGAAAGAGCTAGCCTGGAAAGCTGTTGCTCAGCCTCATCTGCCCATGGCACTGCTCGCACAGAGGCACAGAGACTGGGGCTGCTTGCTTGTCTTGCCCCCTCAAACTTCAAATGTAGCTTCGGTGGTCCTTGCCGGGAGCCTCCGGCAGCCCTGCTCCGAAAATGCGAACGTCTGCAGATAGCTCGCAGGCAGAAAGAGCTAGCCTGGAAAGCTGTTGCTCAGCCTCATCTGCCCATGGCACTGCTCGCACAGAGGCACAGAGACTGGGGCTGCTTGCTTCTCTTGCCCCCTCAAACTTCAAACGTAGCTTAGGGGATCCGTGCCCGGTGTCTCCGGCAGCCCTGCTCCGAAAATGCGAACGTCTGCAGATAGCTCGCAGCCAGAAAGAGCTAGCCTGGAAAGCTCTTGCTCAGCCTCATCTGCCCATGGCACTGCTCACACAGAGGCACAGAGACTGGGGCTGCTTGCTTGTCTTGCCCCCTCAAACTTCAAACGTAGCTTAGGTGGTCCGTGCCGGGTACTTCCAGCAGCGCTGCTCCGAAAATGCGAACGCCTGCAGATAGCTCGCAGGCAGAAAGAGCTAGCCTGGAAAGCTGTTGCTCAGCTTCATCTGCCCATGGCACTGCTCGCACAGAGGCACAGAGACTGGGGCTGCTTTCTTGTCTTGTGCCCTCGAACTTCAAACGTAGCTTAGCTGTTCCGTGCCGGGCGCCTCCGGAAGCTCTGCTCCGAAAATGCGAACGTCTGCAGATAGCTCGCAGGCAGAAAGAGCTATCCTGCAAAGCTGTTGCTCAGCCTCATCTGCCCATGGCACTGCTCACACAGAGGCACAGAGACTGGGGCTGCTTGCTTGTCTTGCCCCCTCAAACTTCAAATGTATCTTAGGTGGTCCGTGCCGGGCGCTTCCGGCAGCCCTGCTCCGAAAATTCGAGACTCTGCAGATAGCTCGCAGGCAGAAAGAGCTAGCCTGGAAAGCTGTTGCTCAGCCTCATCTGCCCATGGCACTGCTCGCACAGAGGCACAGAGACTGGGGCTGCTTGCTTGTCTTGCCCCCTCAAACTTCAAACCTATCTTTTGGCTGTTTGTGACGGGCGCTTCCGGCAGCCCTGCTCCGAAAATGCGAACGTCTGCAGATAGCTCGCAGCCAGAAAGAGCTAGCCTGGAAAGCTGTTGCTCAGCCTCATCTGCCCATGGCACTGCTCGCACAGAGGCACAGAGACTGGGGCTGCTTGCTTGTCTTGCCCCCTCAAACTTCAAATGTACCTTAGGTGGTCCTTGCCGGGCGCTTCCGATAGCCCTGCTCTGAAAATGCGAACGTCTGCAGATAGCTCGCAGGCAGAAAGAGCTAGACTGGAAAGCTGTTGCTCAGCCTCATCTGCCCATGGCACTGCTCGCACAGAGGCACAGAGACTGGGGCTGCTTGCTTGTCTTGCCCCCTCAAACTTCAAATGTACCTTAGGTGGTCCGTGCCGGGCGCTTCCGATAGCCCTGCTCCGAAAATGCGAACGTCTGCAGATAGCTCGCAGGCAGAAAGAGCTAGCCTGGAAAGCTGTTGCTCGGCTTCATCTGCCCATGGCTCTGCTCGCACAGAGGCACAGAGACTGGGGCTGCTTGCTTGTCTTGCCCCCTGAAAATTCAAACGTAGCTTAGGTGGTCCGTGCCGGGCGCCTTCAGCAGCCCTGCTCCGAAAATGCGAACGTCTGCAGATAGCTCGCAGGCAGAAAGAGCTAGCCTGGAAAGCTGTTGCTCAGCCTCATCTGCCCATGGCACTGCTCGCACAGAGGCACAGAGACTGGGGCTGCTTGCTTGTCTTGCCCTCTCAAACTTCAAACGTAGCTTACGTGGTCCTTGCCGGGCGCCTCCGGCAGTTCTGCTCCGAAAATGCGAATGTTTGCAGATAGCTCGCAGGCAGAAAGAGCTAGCCTGGAAAGCTGTTGCTCAGCCTCATCTGCCCATGGCACTGCTCGCACAGAGGCACAGAGACTGGGGCTGCTTGCTTGTCTTGCCCTCTCAAACTTCAAACGTATCTATTGGCTGTTTGTGCCGGGAGCTTCCGGCAGCCCTGCTCCGAAAATGCGAACATCTGCAGATAGCTCGCAGGCAGAAAGAGCTAGCCTGGAAAGCTGTTGCTCAGCTTCATCTGCCCATGGCACTGCTCGCACAGAGGCACAGAGACTGGGGCTGCTTGCTTCTCTTGCCCCCTCAAACTTCAAACGTAGCTTAGGGGGTCCGTGCCGGGTGCCTCCAGCAGCCCTGCTCCGAAAATGCGAACGTCTACAGATAGCTCGCAGGCAGAAAGAGCTAGCCTGGAAAGCTGTTGCTCAGCCTCATCTGCCCATGGCACTGCTCGCACAGAGGCACAGAGACTGGGGCTGTTTGCTTGTCTTGTACCCTCAAACTTCAAACGTAGCTTAGGTGGTCCGTGCCGGGTAATTCCAGCAGCGCTGCTCCGAAAATGCGAACGTCTGCAGAGAGCTCGCAGGCAGAAAGAGCTAGCCTGGAAAGCTGTTGCTCAGCCTCATCTGCCCATGGCACTGCTTGCACAGAGGCACAGAGACTGGGGCTGCTTGCTTGTCTTGCACCCTCAGACTTCAAATGTAGCTTAGGTTGTCCTTGCCTTGTACTTCCAGCAGCGCTGCTCCGAAAATGCGAACGTCTGCAGATAGCTCGCAGGCAGAAAGAGCTAGCCTGGAAAGCTGTTGCTCAGCCTCATCTGCCCATGGCACTGCTCGCACAGAGGCACAGAGACTGGGGCTGCTTGCTTCTCTTGCCCCCTCAAACTTCAAACGTAGCTTAGGTGGTCTGTGCCGGGCGCCTCCGGCAGCCCTGCTCCGAAAATGCGAACGTCTGCATATAGCTCGCAGGCAGAAAGAGCTAGCCTGGAAAGCTGTTGCTCAGCCTCATCTGCCCATGGCACTGCTCGCACAGAGGCACAGAGACTGGGGCTGCTTGCTTGTCTTGCCCCCTCAAACTTCAAACGTAGCTTAGGTGGTCTGTGCCTGGCACCTCCGGCAGCCCTGCTCCGAAAATGCGAACGTCTGCAGATAGCTAGCAGGCAGAAAGAGCTAGCCTGGAAAGCTGTTGCTCAGCCTCATCTGCCCATGGCACTGCTCGCACAGAGGCACAGAGACTGGGGCTGCTTGCTTGTCTTGCCCCCTCAAACTTCAAATGTACCTTAGGTGGTCCGTGCCGGGAGATTCCGGCAGCCCTGCTCCGAAAATGCGAACATCTGCAGATAGCTCGCAGGCAGAAAGAGCTAGCCTGGAAAGCTGTTGCTCAGCTTCATCTGCCCATGGCACTGCTCGCACAGAGGCACAGAGACTGGGGCTGCTTGCTTGTCTTGCCCCCTCAAAATTCAAACGTAGCTTAGGTGGTCCGTGCCGGATGCTTGCGGCAGCCCTGCTCCGAAAATGCGAGAGTCTGCAGATAGCTCGCAGGCAGAAAGAGCTAGCCTGGAAAGCTGTTGCTCAGCCTCATCTGCCCATGGCACTGCTCGCACAGAGGCACAGAGACTGGGGCTGCTTGCTTGTCTTGCCCCCTCAAACTTCAAACGTAGCGTATGTGGTCCTTGCCGGGCGCCTCCGGCAGTTCTGCTCCGAAAATTCGAGAGTCTGCAGATAGCTCGCAGGCAGAAGGAGCTAGCCTGGAAAGCTGTTGCTCAGCCTCATCTGCCCATGGCACTGCTCGCACAGAGGCACAGAGACTGGGGCTGCTTGCTTGTCTTGCCCCCTCAAATTTCAAACGTATCTATTGGCTGTTTGTGCCGGGCGCTTCCGGCAGCCCTGCTCCGAAAATGCGAACGTCTGCAGATAGCTCGCAGGCAGAAAGAGCTAGCCTGGAAAGCTGTTGCTCAGCCTCATCTGCCCATGGCACTGCTCGCACAGAGGCACAGAGACTGGGGCTGCTTGCTTCTCTTGCCCCCTCAAACTTCAAACGTAGCTTAGGGGGTCCGTGCCCGGTGTCTCCGGCAGCCCTGCTCCGAAAATGCGAACGTCTGCAGATAGCTCGCAGGCAGAAAGAGCTAGCCTGGAAAGCTCTTGCTCAGCCTCATCTGCCCATGGCACTGCTCGCACAGAGGCACAGAGACTGGGGCTGCTTGCTTGTCTTGCCCCATCAAACTTCAAACGTAGCTTAGGTGGTCCGTGCCGGGTAATTCCAGCAGCGCTGCTCCGAAAATGCGAACGTCTGCAGATAGCTCGCAGCCAGAAAGAGCTAGCCTGGAAAGCTGTTGCTCAGCCTCATCTGCCCATGGCACTGCTTGCACAGAGGCACAGAGACTGGGGCTGCTTGCTTGTCTTGCCCCCTCAAACTTCAAATGTAGCTTAGGTGGTCCGTGCCGGGCGCTTCCGGCAGCCCTGCTCCGAAAACGCGAACGGTTTCAGATAGCTCGCAGGCAGAAAGAGCTAGCCTGGAAAGCTGTTGCTCAGCCTCATCTGCCCATGGCACTGCTCGCACAGAGGCACAGAGACTGGGGCTGCTTGCTTGTCTTGCCCCCTCAAACTTCAAACGTAGCTTAGGTGGTCTGTGCCTGGCACCTCCGGCAGCCCTGCTCCGAAAATGCGAGAGTCTGCAGATAGCTAGCAGGCAGAAAGAGCTAGCCTGGAAAGCTGTTGCTCAGCCTCATCTGCCCATGGCACTGCTCGCACAGAGGCACAGAGACTGGGGCTGCTTGCTTGTCTTGTACCCTCAAACTTCAAAAGCAACTTAGGTGGTCTGTGCCGGGCGCCTCCGGCAGCCCTGCTCCGAAAATGCGAACGTCTGCAGATAGCTCGCAGGCAGAAAGAGCTAGCCTGGAAAGCTGTTGCTCAGCTTCATCTGCCCATGGCACTGCTCGCACAGAGGCACAGAGACTGGTGCTGCTTGCTTGTCTTGCCCCCTCAAAATTCAAAGGTAGCTTAGGTGGTCCGTGCCGGATGCTTGCGGCAGCCCTGCTCCGAAAATGCGAACGTCTGCAGATAGCTGGCAGGCAGAAAGAGCTAGCCTGGAAAGCTGTTGCTCAGCCTCATCTGCCCATGGCACTGCTCGCACAGAGGCACAGAGACTGGGGCTGCTTGCTTGTCTTGACCCCTCAAACTTCAAACGTAGCTTATGTGGTCCTTGCCGGGCGCCTCCGGCAGTTCTGCTCCGAAAATGCGAACGTCTGCAGATAGCTCGCAGGCAGAAAGAGCTAGCCTGGAAAGCTGTTGCTCAGCCTCATCTGCCCATGGCACTGCTCGCACAGAGGCACAGAGACTGGGGCTGCTTGCTTGTCTTGCCCCCTCAAACTTCAAATGTACCTTAGGTGGTCCGTGCCGGGCGCCTCCGGCAGCCCTGCTGTAATAATGCGAACGTCTGCAGATAGCTCGCAGGCAGAAAGAGCTAGCCTGGAAAGCTGTTGCTCAGCCTCATCTGCCCATGGCACTGCTCGCACAGAGGCACAGAGACTGGGGCTGCTTGCTTGTCTTGTCCCCTCAAACTTCAAAAGCAACTTAGGTGGTCTGTGCCGGGCGCCTCCGGCAGCCCTGCTTCGAAAATGCGAACGTCTGCAGATAGCTCGCAGGCAGAAAGAGCTAGCCTGGAAAGCTGTTGCTCAGCCTCATCTGCCCATGGCACTGCTTGCACAGAGGCACAGAGACTGGGGCTGCTTGCTTGTCTTGCCCCCTCAAACTTCAAACGTATCTTAGGTGGTCTGTGCCTGGCGCCTCCGGCAGCCCTGCTCCAAAAATGCGAATGTCTGCAGATAGCTAGCAGGCAGAAAGAGCTAGCCTGGAAAGCTGTTGCTCAGCCTCATCTGCTCATGGCACTGCTCGCACAGAGGCACAGAGACTGGGGCTGCTTGCTTGTCTTGCCCCCTCAAACTTCAAACGTAGCTTAGGTGGTCCGTGCCGGGCGCCTCCGGCAGCGCTGCTCCGAAAATGCGAACGTCTGCAGATAGCTCGCAGGCAGAAAGAGCTAGCCTGGAAAGCTGTTGCTCAGCCTCATCTGCCCATGGCACTGCTCGCACAGAGGCACAGAGACTGGGGCTGCTTGCTTCTCTTGCCCCCTCAAACTTCAAACGTATCTATTGGCTGTTTGTACCGGGCGCTTCCGGCAGCCCTGCTCCGAAAATGCGAACGTCTGCAGATAGCTCGCAGGCAGAAAGAGCTAGCCTGGAAAGCTGTTGCTCAGCCTCATCTGCCCATGGCACTGCTCGCACAGAGGCACAGAGACTGGGGCTGCTTGCTTCTCTTGCCCCCTCAAACTTCAAACGTAGCTTAGGTGGTCCGTGCCGGGCTCCTCAGGCAGCCCTGCTCCGAAAATGCGAACGTCTGCAGATAGCTCGCAGCCAGAAAGAGCTAGCCTGGAAAGCTGTTGCTCAGCCTCATCTGCCCATGGCACTGCTCGCACAGAGGCACAGAGACTGGGGCTGCTTGCTTGTCTTGCCCCCTCAAACTTCAAACGTAGCTTAGGTGGTCCGTGCCGGGCGCCTCCGGCAGCCCTGCTCCGAAAATGGGAACGTCTGTAGATAGCTCGCAGGCAGAAAGAGCTAGCCTGGAAAGCTGTTGCTCAGCCTCATCTGCCCATGGCACCGCTCGCACAGAGGCACAGATACTGGGGCTGCTTGCTTGTCTTGCCCCCTCAAACTTCAAACGTAGCTTAGGTGGTCCGTGCCGGGTACTTCCAGCAGCGCTGCTCCGAAAATGCGAACGTCTGCAGATAGCTCGCAGGCAGAAAGAGCTAGCCTGGAAAGCTGTTGCTCAGCCTCATCTGCCCATGGCACTGCTTGCACAGAGGCACAGAGACTGGGGCTGCTTGCTTGTCTTGCCCCCTCAAACTTCAAATGTAGCTTAGGTGGTCCGTGCCGGGCGCTTCCGGCAGCCCTGCTCCGAAAACGCGAACGGTTTCAGAGAGTTCGCAGGCAGAAAGAGCTAGCCTGGAAAGCTGTTTCTCAGCCTCATCTGCCCATGGCACTGCTCGCACAGAGGCACAGAGACTGGGGCTGCTTGCTTGTCTTGCCACCTCAAACTTCAAACGTAGCTTAGGTGGTCTGTGCCTGGCACCTCCGGCAGCCCTGCTCCGAAAATGCGAGAGTCTGCAGATAGCTAGCAGGCAGAAAGAGCTAGCCTGGAAAGCTGTTGCTCAGCCTCATCTGCCCATGGCACTGCTCGCACAGAGGCACAGAGACTGGGGCTGCTTGCTTCTCTTGCCCCCTCAAACTTCAAATGTACCTTAGGTGGTCCGTGCCGGGCGATTCCGGCAGCCCTGCTCCGAAAATGCGAACGTCTGCAGATAGCTCGCAGGCAGAAAGAGCTAGCCTGGAAAGCTGTTGCTCAGCTTCATCTGCCCATGGCACTGCTCGCACAGAGGCACAGAGACTGGGGCTGCTTGCTTGTCTTGCCCCCTCAAAATTCAAATGTAGCTTAGGTGGTCCGTGCCGGATGCTTGCGGCAGCCCTGCTCCGAAAATGCGAGAGTCTGCAGATAGCTCGCAGGCAGAAAGAGCTAGCCTGGAAAGCTGTTGCTCAGCCTCATCTGCCCATGGCACTGCTCGCACAGAGGCACAGAGACTGGGGCTGCTTGCTTGTCTTGTACCCTCAAACTTCAAAAGCAACTTAGGTGGTCTGTGCCGGGCGCCTCCGGCAGCCCTGCTCCGAAAATGCGAACGTCTGCAGATAGCTCGCAGGCAGAAAGAGCTAGCCTGGAAAGCTGTTGCTCAGCCTCATCTGCCCATGGCACTGCTCGCACAGAGGCACAGAGACTGGGGCTGCTTGCTTGTCTTGCCCCCTCAAACTTCAAATGTACCTTAGGTGGTCCGTGCCGGGCGATTCCGGCAGCCCTGCTCCAAAAATGCGAACGTCTGCAGATAGCTCGCAGGCAGAAAGAGCTAGCCTGGAAAGCTGTTGCTCAGCTTCATCTGCCCATGGCACTGCTCGCACAGAGGCACAGAGACTGGGGCTGCTTGCTTGTCTTGCCCCCTCAAAATTCAAAGGTAGCTTAGGTGGTCCGTGCCGGATGCTTGCGGCAGCCCTGCTCCGAAAATGCGAACGTCTGCAGATAGCTGGCAGGCAGAAAGAGCTAGCCTGGAAAGCTGTTGCTCAGCCTCATCTGCCCATGGCACTGCTCGCACAGAGGCACAGAGACTGGGGCTGCTTGCTTGTCTTGACCCCTCAAACTTCAAACGTAGCTTATGTGGTCCTTGCCGGGCGCCTCCGGCAGTTCTGCTCCGAAAATGCGAACGTCTGCAGATAGCTCGCAGGCAGAAAGAGCTAGCCTGGAAAGCTGTTGCTCAGCCTCATCTGCCCATGGCACTGCTCGCACAGAGGCACAGAGACTGGGGCTGCTTGCTTGTCTTGCCCCCTCAAACTTCAAATGTACCTTAGGTGGTCCGTGCCGGGCGCCTCCGGCAGCCCTGCTGTAATAATTCGAACGTCTGCAGATAGCTAGCAGGCAGAAAGAGCTAGCCTGGAAAGCTGTTGCTCAGCCTCATCTGCCCATGGCACTGCTCGCACAGAGGCACAGAGACTGGGGCTGCTTGCTTGTCTTGCCCCCTCAAACTTCAAAAGCAACTTAGGTGGTCTGTGCCGGGCGCCTCCGGCAGCCCTGCTCCGAAAATGCGAACGTCTGCAGATAGCTCGCAGGCAGAAAGAGCTAGCCTGGAAAGCTGTTGCTCAGCCTCATCTGCCCATGGCACTGCTCGCACAGAGGCACAGAGACTGGGGCTGCTTGCTTGTCTTGCCCCCTCAAACTTCAAATGTACCTTAGGTGGTCCGTGCCGGGCGATTCCGGCAGCGCTACTCCAAAAATGCGAACGTCTGCAGATAGCTCGCAGGCAGAAAGAGCTAGCCTGGAAAGCTGTTGCTCAGCTTCATCTGCCCATGGCACTGCTCGCACAGAGGCACAGAGACTGGGGCTGCTTGCTTGTCTTGCCCCCTCAAAATTCAAAGGTAGCTTAGGTGGTCCGTGCCGGATGCTTGCGGCAGCCCTGCTCCGAAAATGCGAACGTCTGCAGATAGCTGGCAGGCAGAAAGAGCTAGCCTGGAAAGCTGTTGCTCAGCCTCATCTGCCCATGGCACTGCTCGCACAGAGGCACAGAGACTGGGGCTGCTTGCTTGTCTTGACCCCTCAAACTTCAATCGCAGCTTATGTGGTCCTTGCCGGGCGCCTCCGGCAGTTCTGCTCCGAAAATGCGAACGTCTGCAGATAGCTCGCAGGCAGAAAGAGCTAGCCTGGAAAGCTGTTGCTCAGCCTCATCTGCCCATGGCACTGCTCGCACAGAGGCACAGAGACTGGGGCTGCTTGCTTGTCTTGCCCCCTCAAACTTCAAATGTACCTTAGGTGGTCCGTGCCGGGCGCCTCCGGCAGCCCTGCTGTAATAATGCGAACGTCAGCAGATAGCTCGCAGGCAGAAAGAGCTAGCCTGGAAAGCTGTTGCTCAGCCTCATCTGCCCATGGCACTGCTCGCACAGAGGCACAGAGACTGGGGCTGCTTGCTTGTCTTGTCCCCTCAAACTTCAAAAGCAACTTAGGTGGTCCGTGCCAGGCGACTCCGGCAGCCCTGCTCCGAAAATGCGAACGTCTGCAGATAGCTCGCAGCCAGAAAGAGCTAGCCTGGAAAGCTGTTGCTCAGCCTCATCTGCCCATGGCACTGCTTGCACAGAGGCACAGAGACTGGGGCTGCTTGCTTGTCTTGCCCCCTCAAACTTCAAACGTATCTTAGGTGGTCTGTGCCTGGCGCCTCCGGCAGCCCTGCTCCAAAAATGCGAATGTCTGCAGATAGCTAGCAGGCAGAAAGAGCTAGCCTGGAAAGCTGTTGCTCAGCCTCATCTGCTCATGGCACTGCTCGCACAGAGGCACAGAGACTGGGGCTGCTTGCTTGTCTTGCCCCCTCAAACTTCAAACGTAGCTTAGGTGGTCCGTGCCGGGCGCCTCCGGCAGCGCTGCTCCGAAAATGCGAACGTCTGCAGATAGCTCGCAGGCAGAAAGAGCTAGCCTGGAAAGCTGTTGCTCAGCCTCATCTGCCCATGGCACTGCTCGCACAGAGGCACAGAGACTGGGGCTGCTTGCTTCTCTTGCCCTCTCAAACTTCAAACGTATCTATTGGCTGTTTGTACCGGGCGCTTCCGGCAGCCCTGCTCCGAAAATGCGAACGTCTGCAGATAGCTCGCAGGCAGAAAGAGCTAGCCTGGAAAGCTGTTGATCAGCCTCATCTGCCCATGGCACTGCTCGCACAGAGGCACAGAGACTGGGGCTGCTTGCTTCTCTTGTCCCCTCAAACTTCAAACGTAGCTTAGGTGGTCCGTGCCGGGCTCCTCAGGCAGCCCTGCTCCGAAAATGCGAACGTCTGCAGATAGCTCGCAGCCAGAAAGAGCTAGCCTGGAAAGCTGTTGCTCAGCCTCATCTGCCCATGGCACTGCTCGCACAGAGGCACAGAGACTGGGGCTGCTTGCTTGTCTTGCCCCCTCAAACTTCAAACGTAGCTTAGGTGGTCCGTGCCGGGCGCCTCCGGCAGCCCTGCTCCGAAAATGGGAACGTCTGTAGATAGCTCGCAGGCAGAAAGAGCTAGCCTGGAAAGCTGTTGCTCAGCCTCATCTGCCCATGGCACCGCTCGCACAGAGGCACAGAGACTGGGGCTGCTTGCTTGTCTTGCCCCCTCAAACTTCAAATGTACCTTAGGTTGTCCGTGCCGGGTACTTCCAGCAGCGCTGCTCCGAAAATGCGAACGTCTGCAGATAGCTCGCAGGCAGAAAGAGCTAGCCTGGAAAGCTGTTGCTCAGCCTCATCTGCCCATGGCACTGCTTGCACAGAGGCACAGAGACTGGGGCTGCTTGCTTGTCTTGCCCCCTCAAACTTCAAATGTAGCTTAGGTGGTCCGTGCCGGGCGCTTCCGGCAGCCCTGCTCCGAAAACGCGAACGGTTTCAGAGAGCTCGCAGGCAGAAAGAGCTAGCCTGGAAAGCTGTTGCTCAGCCTCATCTGCCCATGGCACTGCTCGCACAGAGGCACAGAGACTGGGGCTGCTTGCTTGTCTTGTCCCCTCAAACTTCAAAAGCAACTTAGGTGGTCTGTGCCGGGCGCCTCCGGCAGCCCTGCTCCGAAAATGCGAACGTCTGCAGATAGCTCGCAGCCAGAAAGAGCTAGCCTGGAAAGCTGTTGCTCAGCCTCATCTGCCCATGGCACTGCTTGCACAGAGGCACAGAGACTGGGGCTGCTTGCTTGTCTTGCCCCCTCAAACTTCAAACGTATCTTAGGTGGTCTGTGCCGGGCGCCTCCGGCAGCCCTGCTCCAAAAATGCGAATGTCTGCAGATAGCTAGCAGGCAGAAAGAGCTAGCCTGGAAAGCTGTTGCTCAGCCTCATCTGCTCATGGCACTGCTCGCACAGAGGCACAGAGACTGGGGCTGCTTGCTTGTCTTGCCCCCTCAAACTTCAAACGTAGCTTAGGTGGTCCGTGCCGGGCGCCTCCGGCAGCGCTGCTCCGAAAATGCGAACGTCTGCAGATAGCTCGCAGGCAGAAAGAGCTAGCCTGGAAAGCTGTTGCTCAGCCTCATCTGCCCATGGCACTGCTCGCACAGAGGCACAGAGACTGGGGCTGCTTGCTTCTCTTGCCCTCTCAAACTTCAAACGTATCTATTGGCTGTTTTTACCGGGCGCTTCCGGCAGCCCTGCTCCGAAAATGCGAACGTCTGCAGATAGCTCGCAGGCAGAAAGAGCTAGCCTGGAAAGCTGTTGCTCAGCCTCATCTGCCCATGGCACTGCTCGCACAGAGGCACAGAGACTGGGGCTGCTTGCTTCTCTTGTCCCCTCAAACTTCAAACGTAGCTTAGGTGGTCCGTGCCGGGCTCCTCAGGCAGCCCTGCTCCGAAAATGCGAACGTCTGCAGATAGCTCGCAGGCAGAAAGAGCTAGCCTGGAAAGCTGTTGCTCAGCCTCATCTGCCCATGGCACTGCTCGCACAGAGGCACAGAGACTGGGGCTGCTTGCTTGTCTTGCCCCCTCAAACTTCAAACGTAGCTTAGGTGGTCCGTGCCGGGCGCCTCCGGCAGCCCTGCTCCGAAAATGGGAACGTCTGTAGATAGCTCGCAGGCAGAAAGAGCTAGCCTGGAAAGCTGTTGCTCAGCCTCATCTGCCCATGGCACCGCTCGCACAGAGGCACAGAGACTGGGGCTGCTTGCTTGTCTTGCCCCCTCAAACTTCAAACGTAGCTTAGGTGGTCCGTGCCGGGTACTTCCAGCAGCGCTGCTCCGAAAATGCGAACGTCTGCAGATAGCTCGCAGGCAGAAAGAGCTAGCCTGGAAAGCTGTTGCTCAGCCTCATCTGCCCATGGCACTGCTTGCACAGAGGCACAGAGACTGGGGCTGCTTGCTTGTCTTGCCCCCTCAAACTTCAAATGTAGCTTAGGTGGTCCGTGCCGGATGCTTGCGGCAGCCCTGCTCCAAAAATGCGAATGTCTGCAGATAGCTAGCAGGCAGAAAGAGCTAGCCTGGAAAGCTGTTGCTCAGCCTCATCTGCCCATGGCACTGCTCGCACAGAGGCACAGAGACTGGGGCTGCTTGCTTGTCTTGCCACCTCAAACTTCAAACGTAGCTTAGGTGGTCTGTGCCTGGCACCTCCGGCAGCCCTGCTCCGAAAATGCGAGAGTCTGCAGATAGCTAGCAGGCAGAAAGAGCTAGCCTGGAAAGCTGTTGCTCAGCCTCATCTGCCCATGGCACTGCTCGCACAGAGGCACAGAGACTGGGGCTGCTTGCTTCTCTTGCCCCCTCAAACTTCAAATGTACCTTAGGTGGTCCGTGCCGGGCGATTCCGGCAGCCCTGCTCCGAAAATGCGAACGTCTGCAGATAGCTCGCAGGCAGAAAGAGCTAGCCTGGAAAGCTGTTGCTCAGCTTCATCTGCCCATGGCACTGCTCGCACAGAGGCACAGAGACTGGGGCTGCTTGCTTGTCTTGCCCCCTCAAAATTCAAATGTAGCTTAGGTGGTCCGTGCCGGATGCTTGCGGCAGCCCTGCTCCGAAAATGCGAGAGTCTGCAGATAGCTCGCAGGCAGAAAGAGCTAGCCTGGAAAGCTGTTGCTCAGCCTCATCTGCTCATGGCACTGCTCGCACAGAGGCACAGAGACTGGGGCTGCTTGCTTGTCTTGCCCCCTCAAACTTCAAACGTAGCTTAGGTGGTCCGTGCCGGGTAATTCCAGCAGCGCTGCTCCGAAAATGCGAACGTCTGCAGATAGCTCGCAGGCAGAAAGAGCTAGCCTGGAAAGCTGTTGCTCAGCCTCATCTGCCCATGGCACTGCTCGCACAGAGGCACAGAGACTGGGGCTGCTTGCTTCTCTTGCCCCCTCAAACTTCAAACGTAGCTTAGGTGGTCCGTGCCGGGCTCCTCAGGCAGCCCTGCTCCGAAAATGCGAACGTCTGCGGATAGCTAGCAGGCAGAAAGAGCTAGCCTGGAAAGCTGTTGCTCAGCCTCATCTGCCCATGGCACTGCTCGCACAGAGGCACAGAGACTGGGGCTGCTTGCTTGTCTTGCCACCTCAAACTTCAAACGTAACTTAGGTGGTCTGTGCCGGGCGCCTCCGGCAGCCCTGCACTGAAAATGCGAACGTCTGCAGATAGCTCGCAGGCAGAAAGAGCTAGCCTGGAAAGTTGTTTCTCAGCCTTATCTGCCCATGGCACTGCTCGCACAGAGGCACAGAGACTGGGGCTGCTTGCTTGTCTTGTCCCCTCAAACTTCAAATGTAGCTTAGGTGGTCCGTGCCGGGTGCTTGCAGCAGCGCTCCTCCGAAAATGCGAACGTCTGCAGATAGCTCGCAGGCAGAAAGAGCTAGCCTGGAAAGATGTTGCTCAGCCTCATCTGCCCATGGCACTGCTTGCACAAAGGCACAGAGACTGGGGCTGCTTGCTTGTCTTGTCCCCTCGAATTTCAAACGTATCTTTTGGCTGTTTGTGCCGGGCGCTTCCGGCAGCCCTGCTCCGAAAATGCGAGAGTCTGCAGATAGCTCGCAGGCAGAAAGAGCTAGCCCGGAAAGCTGTTGCTCAGCCTCATCTGCCCATGGCACTGCTCGCACAGAGGCACAGAGACTGGGGCTGCTTGCTTGTCTTGTCCCCTCAGACTTCAAATGTAGCTTAGGTGGTCCGTGCCGGATTCTTCCGGCAGCCCTGCTCCGAAAATGCGAACGTCTGCAGATAGCTCGCAGCCAGAAAGAGCTAGCCTGGAAAGCTGTTGCTCAGCCTCATCTGCCCATGGCACTGCTCGCACAGAGGCACAGAGACTGGGGCTGCTTGCTTGTCTTGCCCCCTCAAACTTCAAACGTAGCTTAGGTGGTCCGTGCCGGGCGCCTCCGGCAGCCCTGCTCCGAAAATGGGAACGTCTGTAGATAGCTCGCAGCCAGAAAGAGCTAGCCTGGAAAGCTGTTGCTCAGCCTCATCTGCCCATGGCACCGCTCGCACAGAGGCACAGAGACTGGGGCTGCTTGCTTGTCTTGCCCCCTCAAACTTCAAACGTAGCTTAGGTGGTCTGTGCCGGGCGCCTCCGGCAGCCCTGCTCCGAAAATGTGAACGTCTGCAGATAGCTCGCAGGCAGAAAGAGCTAGCCTGGAAAGCTGTTGCTCAGCCTCATCTGCCCATGGCACTGCTCGCACAGAGGCACAGAGACTGGGGCTGCTTGCTTGTCTTGCCCCCTCAAACTTCAAATGTAGCTTAGGTGGTCCGTGCCGGGCGACTCCGGCAGCCCTGCTCCGAAAATGCGAACGTCTGCAGATAGCTGGCAGCCAGAAAAAGCTAGCCTGGAAAGCTGTTGCTCAGCCTCATCTGCCCATGGCACTGATCGCACAGAGGCACAGAGACTGGGGCTGCTTGCTTGTCTTGCCCCCTCAAACTTCAAAGGTATCTTTTGGCTGTTTGTACTGGGCGCTTCCGGCAGCCCTGCTCTGAAAATGCGAACGTCTGCAGATGAGGCTGAGCAACAGCTTTCCAGGCTAGCTCTTTCTGCCTGCCAGCTATCTGCAGACGTTTGAATTATTACAGCAGGGCTGCCGGAGGCCCCTTGCACGGACCAGCTAAGGTACGTTTGAAGTTTGAGGTGGCAAGACAAGCAAGCAGCCCAAGTCTCTGTGCCTCTGTGTGAGCAGTGCCATGGGCAGATGAGGCTGAGCAACAGCTTTCCAGGCTAGCTCTTTCTGGCTGCCCGCTATCTGCCTAATCTAGGGTTGACTGCCTCCCTAAGCAAGGCATCCGGTATTCGAGGCACTATCCCAGCTATATAAAGGGAGTCAGTTACAACATTTAAAGGTTCATTTAACCAATTACTTAAAGCCCAGACCACGGCAGTCAGCTCTAAATTTTGCAGCCAGTCTCCATCCTGTCCTTGTATCATATGATGACACCACTGGCCCCCTTCTTGCCAAACACAAACTGCCTTATGCAGCCTCCTGCCTGCATCTGTATACACTGCGATTCCTTTGGCCAGCGGCTTCTCCTGAACTCTGGACTTCTCAACCCATAGATTACGCTTCAAGAACTGCCACAATCTCCCTTTCGGCTGTCGGGAATGTATCCTCCCACCATAGCCTAACAGAGCTTCCTGTATGGGTAGAGCATGCCTCAACCACCATTCCAAATCTGCTGCTTTGACTCGTATACTGATGTCCTGTGGCTCTTCCCCCGCTATTTCCACTATCCTCATCCTACCTTTTCTGATTAGCTCTCCCACAGCTTCTGATCATGTCTGTGTACTAGTCTTCAGCTGCACACTTAAAAACACCCATTCTAGTATGTAAAATGGATCATCGCCCCTAATAGGCTTGTCAGTGGCAAAATCAGGACTATTCAACGATGATGTACAGGAATGAGTCTCCCCCTTCTTGTTTTGCCACTGACAAACAAGGGCATATGGTGACTCAGCAGGGTTACAAATAAGCAAGGAAACAGGTAGGGTTAGCAATCGCCTAGCAGTCCAGGCTGTTTGAAGCTTCTGTACGATGTGTTGCAAAGCTGCTTGCTGCTTCTGTGATAGGGTGACTGCTGTGCTGGGATGCGAGCCACGTAGTAGTAATGTCAATGGTGCAATGCCAGCATTGGAAATACCAGCACAGTTGCGCACCCACTGGATATCTCCAAGCAAAGTCTGTACATCAGTCAATGTGCGCAAATTTGTCGCTAGCTCCACCTTTTGTGGTTGGGTCTTAGCGTCAGAGATGCACCACCCCAAATACTTCCATGGTGCAAACCGCTGAACCTTTTCTGGGGCAATAACAAGGCCCTTGCTGGCTAAAACAGTACTCAGCTGTGTCAAGGAATTGTCATTGAACGCTTCCTGTTGACAGCAGAGGATGTCATCCATATAACGATAAATGATTGTATTCGGCCATTGCTCCCTGAGTGAAGTTAAGGCCCAAGCCACTTAAAGTTGACACAGCGTGGGTGAATTTCTCATGCCTTGCGGCAAGACAACCCATTCATATCGCTCTGAAGGTGCTGCTTTGTTGGTTACCGGTATCGAAAAGGCAAACTGTTGAGTGTCTCGGGAATGTAAAGGTATAGTGAAAAAGCAGTCTTTTAGGTCAACAATGATCACGTGCCAATCCGACGGAAGCATAGCAGGTGATGGCATTCCAGGTTGTACGGCTCCCATGGGTTGCATTTGCTCATTAATCTTACGTAGGTCGTGTAAGAGGCGCCATTTGCTGCTCTTTTTCGGAATGACGAAAATGGGGGTATTCCATGGGCTGACTGAACGCTTGATGTGGCCTGCAGCGAGTTGCTCTGCTACCAATTGCCTTGTTATTTGCAGTCGCTCTTCTGCCATGGGCCACTGGTCAACCCACATGGGTTCGTTGGAAAGCCAGGTTAGCGGTGGGTTGGGCAACTGCTCGCCAGTGCCCATAACTAAAAAGGGGTAGTAGTTAGTACAACTCCAATTTGACTCAAAGCGTCTCACCCAATTAGGGCTGAAAGGGTTTTGGGCAGCTGCATGACATAGACCTTTAAACTGAACTCCTGTCCTTCAGGAAAGGTTATTTGCACAGGGTATTGGCTCATCATGGGAGCGGAGCGTCCCCCCACACCTGCGATAGCCGTTGTGGGAACACTTAGTGGCCACTCCTCCGGCCAAACACGCATACTTACAATTGTGATGTCAGCTCCGGTGTCTAGCATGGCATAGATTTGTACTGATGCATTTTTCTGACTCAACACAACGCGCACATTAGGCCGATGGTCCATCTTCGTAGTAAAACAAACTGCAGGGTCTGTGGAATCAAGACTTCGGTTTTCACGGGAAGTCTTTGTTAAAGAATGGTCGATTGAGCTGCCTATCACTAGGACCTGCGCTGTCTTACTGCCTTTTGGAACAAACAAAGGAGGACAAAGGGTATGGACCATGATATGAATCTGGTCTGCATAGTTTGCATCGATAACCCTAGGAACAATTAGTAGTCCCTTAACACCAGCAGAAGAACGTCCCACTAAAAGTCCTTTCATTCTGCTATTTGAATTAATCCTTGGCTCGACCGCATTGCTAGGGATCTCATGTACGGTCGTGTCGTTAAGTACAACGTCTATTGTGGTTTCCAAGTCGATTTCCAAGCTGCCTCTGGTTGCGGCTTGAGGCTGTTGTGAAAAACTCTTACTTTGCCCGGAGGATTCATTTGTTTCCACACGCAGCCTCTGTCCGCGCTCCTCCTCTCGTTTCCCGAACATACTTTTGTGGCGTGGGTATCCTTTTGACATTTCTCACACCAGACGGTGCTACAGCAGCAACGTCTGATGTGCCCCTTTGCCCCACACCGATAACAAATACGACGGTCTGAGGATTGCGCCTGCAGATGACTGTTTTTTTGCACCGCAGCTGCAAGTGGCTGGACAACTTCTCTGACCGCGCCTTGCACGGCAGCAGCGACCTTCGCCTGTTGCTTTTGTGCTCCAGCCTTCTCGACCCTGGACAGCATGTCTTCAACTCCCGCCCCTCTCAGCAGACCTGCCAGAAGCTGTTTTGTAGCCTTATTGGCGTTGTCAAAGGCTAACACACGAAACATTTGCTGCTTGCTTTCCTCATTTAAATCTGGATGATTCATTAACGCATCATACAGCCGGTCGATGAAGTTGCTGTAAGTTTCAGTGGCTCCTTGCACTACAGTTCCGAAAGGTGGAGCGGACAAACCAGGCAGTGCAAAGAAAGCTTCCAGGGCAAGACGTGCTGACAATTGAAGCACATGGGCGGGGAAGGTCAATTGCCGCTCCAGGTTAGCATAAACTCCTTGTCCGGTAAGTATGTCCACTGTTACTCCATGGTAAGGATCTTGTTGGTCCTGATGTCGCATCGCCTCATCCATAGCCCGTTGTGCCCACACTGCTCCCCACAACAAGAACTGAGTAGGAGTGAGTAACAATTGCATTAAATTTCGACAGTCATGCGGACACATCAGGTCAGCAGAGTAAATCCAGGTAACAATTTGTCGAGTGGCCTCAGATCTCACCCCATATTGAGATATAGTATTACGGGCCTGTTGTAAAATTTTCCAGTCATGTGGTTCCCATTTGCTTTGACCATTAACCTGTACCACAGGATAGGCTAACGCTTGTGTACCTCCCATAGTGGTGGCAATGTTCCACTGTCCATCTAGGATGGCATCCCTTATAACACCGCTCCAGTGGGCAGGTGTGATCGATGCCAGAGGCCCAGCTAAACATTTCAGAGAGGAAGCCTCATTTTCCCAGTGGGGGGAGTTGGCAGCGATTGACATATGCTGGAACTGCGAGCTCATGTCTTGAAGACGCTGCAAAACTGACTGCAAAACATCGCATGCTGTTTTTCCTTGCAATTCGCTCTGGCCACCATCAGAGGGACTCAGGAGTGGAGACGCCTTGCTAGAGGGCGGCAACGGAGGATAGAGAGGAGGGGCCGATGTTGTAAGCCGCGCCCCTTCTCCCTCCCCCTCTGGGGGTAGTGCTAGCTGCTCCTCCCCTCTTCCGGAAGGCAGTTGTACTTCCGCGCCCGACTCCTCCCCTCTCCCCGGGGGCGGTCATACTACCGCGTCCGGCTTACATTTCCACTTGATCTCTTTAGCGGTAACTTCCGGTGAGGCCCCCCCTCTTTGCCCGGACCAGAATCACGCTCCACACTCGCCCGAATCTCGGCAATTGTGTTACAGGTGATCCCAGTCATCCCTCTAACGGCAGGTAGCCCGAAAACCCGTGATAATGTCCCAGGCTTAGGCGCGTGATCTTTCCCGGGCTCCAGAGTTAGCATCTGAGCTGCAGCACACGCCACCTCTCATTCAGCTTTCATGGCTTTTAAGGTCTGTAATACTGTTCACCAGAGCTCACAGATGGCTTTTATCTCCTTTACTTCCTTTTCCTCCCCTGTTATTGTCCTTTCCCACATTGTCTCTCCTAACTCTTGCCATTCGAGACAGAAAACAGTAGCGGGGTATCCACAAAGTGACCCCTTCGCTGCCCCAGTTTAATCAACTTCATGAGTTGGTTTGCCGTTGCGTCTATTCCTCTCTTAGAGAGTATACCGATGAGCAACGTTGCCGCAACCTCTATCTCCATGGTTGCAACCACGGCCTCCAAGTTCAAATTTAGCTGCGCCAGGCAGTCCCAGTGGGACTTGATTAATTCCTGAGAGGCGGCCATCCATGTCTGCCCTGCGCCTCTGCGCACAGGCAGGACCCTCCCAGCCGTTGTTCCCACCCCCCCCGTCTAGCTGCTCACCACAGTCTCAGGGATTCCTGCAGGGGAAACCATACATCCTCTGCTACCAAATGTTGGCATAGGTTACGGATCCATTGTAACGATGTCACCCCAATATGAGTATGATCGTTCACCTTTATTAGTCAGCAAAACAAGGTTTATATAGCAAAGCAATTGCAGCATCTGATTGGTTAGACCCCTAATCCATATATAGGCAAAACTACTGCAACTCGTTGTGATTGGTGCAGAGCTGCATCTCGATGTGGAAGCAGTGCTGTGGCAGGAAATGACAGCTTGGCAGGAAGGAAGAGACAGTGTGGCAGGAAACGGCGACGTGACGGTCCCCCTGCTCCAGTGTCCCGAGCTCGTCGTTCTACCTTCCCAACAGGGTTTCGTGTCCACTGCTCCCAAGGCTCACCTCCAGATCAGAACCTGGGTTGCTCAACGGCACCAAGCTATGTCCCCTCTCGTCCAGCCAGGACTCCACAGGGGACGGCATGGTAGCGGGTGGCAGCGGGCAGCAGGCAGCAAGCGGAGACCATCCAACGGCAGCAATGTGCCTGCCAAACGACCTAGACCCTTGGGGGACGCCGGGGGCAAAGGTCCTTCACGCAGTGGGAGGGGACAGGTTGTGTCGGGAGACCAACATGGAGTAGCCAACGAGCACGGCTACCCATAGCCCAGCGGTCCAGCAGCGGCCCCCGCAGCACCCACGCGCAGACGAGATCTGGAGGCAGAGACCTGCACCCCCCCGCTCCAGTCCCGGCCCTGTCCCACATTCCTCTTTCTTGCTTCATTCATTAAAAGACTTGGATGTTGGCTTTGCAGAGCCTCTCTCTGGCTGCGGTTGTTTGCACAGCGATCCCTCCTCCTTTGATGCTCCCGCTGTGTTCTGTGCTCAGTGCTGTGGGACCTTCGCCAGCATCGGCTCCTTGTTGCCCGCCATTCCCTGGAGGAAGCCCGGCCTCCCCGCTGACGGTGTGGTCTTCTGGAGTAGGATGGGACATCCCATGCAGGGCTTAAGCTCACCCCTCATGGCCATCCCTCCTCCTTTGGTGGTCCCACTGTGTTTGGTGCCAAGTGCTGTGGGATCTCCGCCGGCATCGGCTCCTTGTAGCCCGCCATTCCCTGGAGGAAGCCCGGCCTCCCCACTGATGGTGTGGTCTTCTGGAGTAGGATGGGACATCCCATGCAGGGCTTAGAGCTCACCCCTCATGGCGATCCCTCCTCCTTTGGTGCTCCTGCTGTGTTCTGTGCTGAGTGCTGTGGGACCTCCGCCGGGATCGGCTCCTTGTTGCCTGCCGTTCCCTGGAGGAAGCCTGGCCTCCCCGCTGACGGTGTTGTCTTCTCCTTGAATAAGCTGGGACATTCCCTGCAGGGCTTAGAGCTCGCCCCTCATGGCCATCCCTCCTCCTGTGCTGCTCCCGCTGTGTTGGGCCCTGAGCTCTGCGGGACCTCCGCCGGGATCGGTTCCTTGTTGCCCGCCGTTCCCTGGAGGAAGCCCGGCCTCCCCGCTGACGGTGTTGTCTTCTCCTTGAATAAGCTGGGACATCCCCTGCAGGGCTTAGAGCTCGCCCCTCATGGCCATCCCTCCTCCTGTGCTGCTCCCGCTGTGTTGGGCCCTGAGCTCTGCAGGACCTCCGCCGGGATCGGTTCCTTGTTGCCCGCCGTTCCCTGGAGGAAGCCCGGCCTCCCCGCTGACGGTGTTGTCTTCTCCTTGAATAAGCTGGGACATCCCCTGCAGGGCTTAGAGCTCGCCCCTCATGGCCATCCCTCCTCCTGTGCTGCTCCCGCTGTGTTGGGCCCTGAGCTCTGCGGGACCTCCGCCGGGATCGGTTCCTTGTTGCCCGCCGTTCCCTGGAGGAAGCCCGGCCTCCCCGCTGACGGTGTTGTCTTCTCCTTGAATAAGCTGGGACATCCCCTGCAGGGCTTAGAGCTCGCCCCTCATGGCCATCCCTCCTCCTGTGCTGCTCCCGCTGTGTTGGGCCCTGAGCTCTGCGGGACCTCCGCCGGGATCGGCTGCTTGTCGCCCACCGATCCCTGGAGGAAGCCCGGCCTCCCCGCTGACGGCGCTCGCTCCTCCCCAAGGAGGCTGGGACATCCTGCTCAGGCCTTGGACCTTGGTGCTCAGAGTCACGAGCAGAGTCCTGAGCCCTGCTCCGCTGCCGTCTCCTGCTGCTCGAGGGGTCGTAGCCCTGGCTGTGCCGATCCCTGCTGTGGCCATTGCGGTGCCGCCTCGGGGACCTGCTCTGGCCACTCTCTGGGGCCCTGGCGTGGTCACCACGGTGGTCTGTGCTGGAAAAGCTGTGGTGACGGCGGCCTGGGGAATGACGCTGCCTCCTTTCTGCAGCGCGGGGCCGAGATCTCCCTCCTCGAGCACGGCTGGCAGAGCTGTTGTGCTGCCTGATGTCGTGCACCTCGTAGTTACTGGCTCCCACCTTGTGGTAGATGTAGGAGAAAGTCTGCTGGCAGATGGGACAGACAGCTCGGATGCAGGACCACTGCAGTATGCAGGGAAAACAGAAACTGTGGCTGCACCAGCCCAAAGAGGCTTCGTCGTTAATGGTGTCCAGGCAGATGGGGCATATTAGATCCTCAGAGGGATCCTCAGAAGCATTCTGTGGTGTGGCCTGGGGCACCTGGCTGCTGCTGTAGGTGCTGTCTCCTGCCAAGTCCTCCTGCGACGCCATCTCGCACTGCAAACAAAAGAGACACAAAGCTCATGGCCTGCTCTGGAGACACAGCCTGTGGGAAGCAGCAAAGCTGGAGTTGCCTTCCCTGCCTCGGGGCCATTCTTGTGCTGCCGCCAGCGCCAGGGACCATCCCGGGGCAGACAAGTGACACTGGGGTGTCCCTGCGTGTCCCTGCTCTGAGGGCGGGGTGGTGACGGACCTCTCGGACACGTGCAGGCAGGGGCTGGGAAGGCAGGAGAGTGGTTCCTGGCTGCTCAGCAGCAGCAGCCTGAGCCTGGGGCCGTGGCGGGTCAGGACCAGCGCCCCGGGCCCTGCTGGTGTCCCCGTCTGGCAGATCCTCTCTGTGCCCTCAGAAGGGAGCCTGCAGATGGGGGTCCTTCGTCCCTGCACCCGCAGACGTCTGTCCCCGACGGACAAGGACAGCATTGTGGCCCTTCAGGGCTGGCCACGCCCCAAAAGGATTGATGTCACGGCGATCAGTGACTCTCTGGTGACATCACAAATCTTTTCAGGGACCGTACCCAGAAGACACATGCTCCAGTCTCTAGGGACTAGATGACCTCTAAAGGTCCCTTCAACCCAAAAGCTCCAGGTCAGCACATGCATTTGTGCAACGCATCTCAAGCCGACCTAGCTAGTGGGTATCAGAGTGTATGCCCTCACGCAGGAGTTTTTTTCACTCTTGCTTTGCAGTTATCTTGTAATTGCTCTCACTTACCCCCTCCTTTGCCCCCTTTTTAGGGTTGCAAGAAGAATGTTTTCAGAAGAGTTTAGGTTACTAGTTTCTTTGACTTGATCTAGCACAGGTGAGACGACACAGTTTATCAAAACCTACCCTGTCTCAGTGCTTGGCCCAGTGCAGAGCGGCATCGCTGCTCTGGGGTTTTCCTGGAGGTGGCAGAACCTCGAGACTGCCCCAGGATGATGCAGACTGGATTTCAGCTGTTTTATGTAAAGTCCAAACTGCAACAATTCAACTTCAATGTTTTCCTTTGTTTACAGAGAAAGTCCTCTGGTAAAGTGATTGGGAGGAAGGTTACTCAGGCATAAAGACTCGGTGAGGGAGGCTCTCCAATACCAAACTTCTGCAAACTTTGGTGTTTTCTGTCTGCTTTCTGAACTGGTTGCTGTGTGTGTGGCTGGGAGGTCCAGATGGAAGGGCTGAGGGGTGCAGGATCACCTGAAAAGCTGAAAAGTTTGGCTGCTCGGCACGCCTGGCAAGCCTGTGTGAGTTCAGTCTTCTCAACGGCTCAGCACACGCCCAGATCTGTGGGGTTTTTCAAAGGGAGAGAAAAAAGTCCAGTGGTCACCCCAGCACAGCCTCTGTGCTAAACTTCATGTCCCTGTTCCTGAAATGCGAAGCAGTTCAGAGTTTCTTAACAAAAGTTTTAGGAAATCTTTGAATATACCTAAAGTAGCCTATGTTCCCTATGACTCATTCTTAGAAGTGACAGCCGGTTTTGTTCTGTTATTCTCAAAAATTAACCGGAGGCGCAGTGTATTGTAGAGTCATATTCCATTGAAAATATTTTGGCAAACTTGGAGTAACTGAAAATGTGGCCTTAAGACAGGAAGTGTTGACCATCCATAACAAACCAAGCGCGTTGATGGCAATACGACAAAAAATAAAACACAGTATCCACCTGCTACAGCATTAACTAAAGCTAGAAAATGCTAGCACTTATTCTGGCCCTGCAGTTTTAATTCTGCTCTGTGCTTCCCATGTGGTCACTTGGCAGGAACAGACAGGGATCATGTAAACACCGTACCCGAGCGCGTGCACACGCAGAAGAAAAGCTGAGGTTTTGTGAATCGCTTGATGTAGAAGTGCTCGGCCATGTGCCTTCAGCCTGCTTTAGAGTGTTTGTTGTGATTTTTGTCGGATTGTTTGTCCTCTCATTTCTGTGGTACAGAATTTACTTTTTATTCTGTACAGTCTTTTCTGCTGCTTGAGCAGAAGGGCAGAAACCTGCCACCGTGAGGAGCACAACAGAGATTTCTAACAACTAAGCTAAAGAAGTAATAGCTCTTTGAAATTATACATTTTCTGCTCTCCCAAACGAGGCAAGCATTAGACCGTCAGGAAACTGGAAGCTGGTCCCGCTTCTGAACTGTATGTACAGAAGCAGAAGTCTGTCAGTATTTCTGGAAAGACTGGTAGCTGGTCATTCTGTTCACTTCTGGTTTTGTCTCGATGGGACAGCATCGGTTAATTTTCCCCACTCATTCTGAGTGTCCTTACAGGCCTTGACCAATCCTGTACCTTTTCTGCCATGCAGACCAGCTCTTTGTGGAGTCTGTAAAGCAACCCAGGGCAGGTTTTCTTCAGTGCACTTACAAAAAAAATGATCCAACCTGTCAAATCAGGAACAATAGGAAGATCATGGACACGGTATTTTCTGTATAGTGATCGTATGGTTTACAGTGATTTAGTTAAGAAAATCAAATGGGACAAAAATAGACCCCTGAGAGTGGCATTTTGAGGAAAATTGCTATGTTGCCAAGAGCTAAGTACCAGCAACGAGAAGGCAAGGGAATCCCCCGTTTCTGCGCCCCTGCCACCCACTCAATAAATCCCCAGGTTACACCAACTGATGAGTTGCATAAGGACAGAGATGATTACTTTTCTGTAGTTCAGCGAAAAAATTCAGCACATGCCTGTAAAATCATAAATCTGTTTACTAAATTGTATTCCTCTTACAGAAATAAGTAATCGAGTGTGTTAACTTTCTCTCCCATTCCTACATGCTGTGACTTCATGTGGGGAAAATACAGTACAAGTAATATCTCAATTTTCTCTAGATTGCACTTTTTAATTTTTAGTTCACGTTTCAGGAACAAGTAAGCTGAGATGGACTGGCCAGAAGCCCAGCTACGGAGCTCCAACAGAAGTTCATGTGTTGAGACTCCAGCCTTTCGTGTGTTCAGCCCCAGTGCTCATCCCTGATGTCAGTGTCTGTCCAGTCAATGGGGAAACCCCACTCCACTTTTGTATGTCCTTGTGCAAAGGTCTAAAAACGCCAAATAAAAGCAAAGCAGCTACTTAGAAAAGTTTAAGGCCTCAGTATAGAAATCACAGGTTCTTGGTGAGCCCCAAGCAAGACCGCGTTATTTCATCAGCTCCCGCTTGTACGTGCCCCTGGGTGTCTGCTCGGTCACTGTGCCTTTTGCTTGGAGTGTTTTGGTTTTCAGCTGCTTGTTAGGGAGAGCTTTCGTTGAGAAACATGGGATGATCTTGTGTTTGTGAAGTAACGGATGCTACTAACACCAGTGTTTAAGGTGACTTCTTAGCTGAAATAATTGGACAGAGGCTGAACCAGGGAGCCCACCAAAAGTTCCTTATTGGAACTAAGTTTTGGTACTGTTGTGCACTTTATTTCAAGGCTTTCCCTGACACCATGTCAAATTCTTTTTCAACACTTCATAACTCCTTAAAACATCTCTAAGAAGCTTTTTAAAAGCTCTCCTTTACCAGATGAAGAACCTAAGGCATAGAGATTAATGGTTTATGAAGGTTCAGGCAGAAATTCTGTGGCATTACCAGAAACAGAGGGCAAATTCCCTGAAAATGTGCGATTGTGTTGTTTGACCCTTTTTGTGTGGAGCCATGTTGTCCGTGCTTGCCATGGGGATTCCCGGTACGTATTAGTTACTGCATCGGGGTAAGGGTTGTTGTATCTAACTCTAGAGACTGTAACTGAAACCAACTGCTGATTTTTAAGCCACTGCATGTATGTGATGCCCCGTTATTCTTTCTCACTGATTTTTTAGGCTTGCAAATTAAAAAACTTTTCCTTTCAGACCTTGAGTAATTTCTTTAAAAGCAAAAGAAAAAAAAACATAAATTTGTTTCTTGCTTGGTTTTGGTTCTCCACAAAAAAGTCTCGCTAACAATGTCAGCACACGGTGCAGTGCCACAGGACTCTCAGACTCGAGTGAACACCTTACTGAGTGCTGATGGACAAGTTCTTCTGCCTCACCAGTGTGGGGGTGGGTGAGGCCCCTTCACACTTTCTGCTTCATCTGCCTCTTGTTCCCCACCACAGTCTTCACCAGGGCCAGGGTGTGCTGAGGGATGAGCTGTCTGGCCGGCAGCGAAAGAGGCCAGGAGCAACACTGTCTGCTCAGCACGCTCACGGCGCTGCACATCTGAAGGACACCGTGGGTTTGGGCTTGTTGTTCCAGCTTTATTGAGAGAGAGTCGTGATCCAGAGAGGAGCTGCACCTCTGCCTGGCTCAGCAGCATCAGCAGCACAGCGCTCGCAGGGTCCATCCCGACCTCGGCTGCACCCTGGGAGAGAGCAAGATGTGGATGGTCTGGTCTGCCAGGGCACGGACGGAGGGTTCACTGTCTTCCTCCAAGGTCTGCAGGGCTGTGACCAACAGAAACAGAGCCGAGATGAGCCCCCGTGCCTGCAGAGACCCCCAGGCATCCCCTCCAGACCACGCTCCCTACTCACCGCTGCAGATCTCACAGAGCATCTCCTTGCTCTGGTCCCTGGAGGGGAGGCTGCTCCGTCTGGAGAAGAGGGCCGCGCGGCAAGCCCTAGGCAAAAAGCTCTGTCAGACCCCCTGCTCCCCAGCACGCTCCCAGCAGCGCAGCCCCCGGCCCTGTCATCTGGGCTGCATAGCCTCCCCCCATCAGCAGGGTGACCCCCCGGAAGAGCAGAAGCCAAGGGGGGGGCTGAGCAAGGTGCCACCAAGCCCACCGGCGTGGGCAGGGGGGCAGAGGGAGGCCCAGGCCCTGCACAGGGCAGCCGGGGCTCCGGCAGCCCCAGGGCTGCTCCTCGCTGCCAGCGCAGCAGTGGGGGCTGGGGCCAGGCTGCCCAGAGACGGACTGGGGGCTGTGGCTCACCGATTAACCTGACGGCCGCCTCTTGCACAGAGGCCTGGGCATCCCGCAAGTACGGCAGGCTCTGATCCAGGTATTCCTCAGCCCTGCTCCTGTCCTGCACCAGCTGCAGAGAGAAACGGGCATGGGCACGTCGCAGAGCCTCCCCGGCCAGCCGGAGCAGGCCCTCCTCCAGCACCCCCTGTTGCTGAGACCTGGGGGAGCAGCCCTCACCCAGCCTGGGCCCTGAGGGTTGTCCTCACCAAGCACTTGCCGATCCTCCATGTCTGCTGGGTCCGCACCAGGTGCTTGAGCTGGTTCCAACTGAGGAGCTCTGCCTCAGCCAGGAGGGCTTCCCTGGAGGCCTGCAGAGCAGCAGAAGCTGGGAGAAGGCACCACGGTCTGGGGAAGGAGACCTGGTGTCCCCCTCCTCTTGGCTTTATCCCTGGGGCGATCCCACCCTTAGGAAGCTGGGACGTGCCCTGGCCCACATGCCTGGGGCTCTCTTCCCTGCACCGCTGCTGAGCTTTGACAGCTGTACCTTGGCCACGCTCTGCGTTTGGTCGCTCATGCGGAAGAACAGCGGGAGCAGGCCCATTCGCGCATTCGTCTTCATCCGTCTCTTGTTGTTCCCCAGCACAGTCTTCATCAGGTCTCTGAAGAGGCAGATGGAGATCTCTCTCAGCTGGCTGAGCTCCTGGTAGGGAGAAGCACAACAGGACTTCAGCAACAGCAGCTCTCTGCCCACAGTGAGCAGTAGTGTTGGGATGGCTGATGGGAGGGCAGATGCTCCGGGGTCGTATTCTGCACACTGGAGCTGTGGGCCAGACCTGCAGCCAAGGCTGAATTGCCCTGGGCTCGTTAAAGGCCACTCCAGAGTCTCCTCCAGGCAGTGTCTGTGCCTCAGAGCGCTCTCCCAGACACCCAGCACTCCCCACCAGTGCACCAGCCATGCTGGGGACGAGCTCCCCACGGAGGGGCTGAGGAGGAGACTGGGGGCTACTCCTCAGCAATGCCTATGGGTCATGCCCCAAAGGCTCAGCCTCAGCCCCTTGCCACAGGGTCTGGGGAGAACGTATGTTCCTGCCCTGCAGCACAGCTGGGGAGCCCTCGGGGCTCTGGGAGCAGCTGCCAGGGAGCAGCTGGGCTGGGCTGCAGAACCCACAAGCCAACCCACAGAAGCCCAAGGCAGAAAGGAGAGGAGAAGACCCTGCTCCAAGCGCTGCTCGCAGGGCTGGGCTGAAGGGCAGCTGCCCTTGCTCAGTGCCCATCTGCGGGGCTCGGGCTCCCCCATCAGCCTCACCTCGTCAAAGAGGGGCAGGAGCTTCTCTGCCAGCTGCACAGCGATGGGGCTGGCCTCCGTCTTCTTCAGGCGACGCATTATGTTCTGGATGACAGCCAGGGCCTTTGTCTTGATATGTGCGTCGCCCTTCTGCAGGATCTTCATCATGTCTGGCAGGAAGACCTGCATTTTTCTGGCCTGTATGCAAAAGAGAACTCCCTTTTTACGAAAAGGTCCGTGCCAGGAAAGGTCGCCAGGCAGGCACTGGGCCCCACCACGGCAAGGAGGGCGCTTGGAGCAGTCACCCCACCATCTGACTCCCAGCCAAGGCCAAGCCACCACCTTACCCACTGCCCCAGCCCCTGGCTGCTAACATGGCTCCCCTTGACTGTGCGCTGCTCACCACCTCGCTTCTCTGCGACAGTGTGGCCAGGCCTGTGAGCACCAGGGAGAGCATCAGCAGGCTTGGATGCCTCAGGAACCTCCAGACTTTGTACTCTGGAGAACAGTCCTCATCTTCTGAATCACTGGAGGCCAGCAGCTGAAAGAAACGCAGCAGTGAGCGACCGGCAGAGCTGGCGGGGCAGTGTGCAGCTCCTGGTTCCCACAGGCAGCGCAGGACACAAGCATCGGGGCTATTTCTGGTAACTCACAGCCAGGCGAAGGATGCAGGTGTCCTCCAGGTACGTGCAGAAGAGCATGTTCTGCCAGCCCTTGAGTTGGATGGATGGATAGATCCTTCAAAACTTTCTCCAAGGTCTGGGGTATGGAGAACATCACCTCCCAGACCGCCAGGGCAGTGCTGCAAGCCAGAGCGCTCTGTCAGCAGGGCTGCCTCGGCCACAGCAGCACGGCCTGGGTAGGGCCCGCAGTACGCAGACCCGGCCTCTCGGGTGGGATGCCCTGGGCAGCAGGACAGGGCTGAGGTGGTGTCCCCGTGGGGCTGGGGAAGTGTGGTGATGGGGCTCTGGGTTGCTGTGGGTCTGGCCGACCCATCCGGGCTGGGAAGCATGGTGTGATGGAGGGCCCTGCTCCCCGGGGGGGTCCTGCAGTGTTCCTGGGGTCCGGCAACCAGAGAGTCTCCAGGCCCCTCTGCCCGCGGGGAGCAAGGCCTCCTGTCAGCCACCAGGTGAATCAGACATTCGAGGCTGTGCTGGGCTGGGGCTGTGGTGATGTTTTCAAGGTCCTCCCGGCTCCAGCGGGGAGCTCCCCCCCCCCCCGGTGCGGCCAGCAGGCAGCAGAGCCCCCAGTGCCCGCCCCAGGGCCCCACTCCCCTCATGGGCAGCCCCAGCCCTCACCTCAGCCGGGGCCTGCAGCAGAGCCTGCCCCTCCCACACAACATGGCCGCTGGCATCCCCTGCCCCGGGACTACAGCTCCCAGCATGCCCCGGGAACCAACATGGCCACCCAGCAGCCCCTGCCCCAGGGCAGGCCCCAGGCCTACAGCTCCCAGCATGCCCGGGGCGCTCCTTCCTGCAGCCTGGCCCTGGGGAGCAGGGAGGAGGAGAAGCAGGGGGAAGAAGAGGGGGGAGGAGCAGGGGGAGGGCAGAGAGGAACAGAGAGGGCTGGTTTAGGGCTGGGGCAGGCAGGGACGGCAGACACACAGACGGAAGGGGAGAGCGGGGGGGGAGCAGGGCAGGGGCTGGGGGAAGGGCAAACCCTGGCCAGGAGCCGGCCCAGGGACGGAGGGGAAGGGGCTGGGGTGCGGGGAGAGGAATGGGGACAGGGACAGAGGGAGAGGGAGAGAAGGGGAAGGGCAGGAGGAGGACAGAGGGACGGACAGACACGGGCAGGGCGAGGGGCCGAGGCGGGGGGCAGAGCGGCAGAAGAGGCCCCGGGAGAGCAGAGGGACAGAGAGACGGGACAGGGAGCAGGGCAGAGGGACGGAGAAAAGAGAAGAACAGTTGAGGAACAGGGAAGAGCAGGGCTGAAGTGGTTTGGGGTTTGAAGGGCAGTAAGAAGAACGCCTTGTTTTCAACAGCAGGCAGATAGCCAGGCCGATGACAACTGGTGTGCAGAGCTGAGCTGGGGCTGAGCTGGAGCTCCCTCCAGGTCCAGAGGACACCGAGCTCCAGCTGGGCTGTGCGGAGGGGAAGGTGCTCAGGGGTGGCGTTGGAAGAGGAGCGAAGAGCCGATGGCAGCTGCCGTACCCATCCTGCGCAGCCGTCTGCAGCCGTGGTTTTACAGCCCGGTCTTCTCCAGGGCAGTTTGGGTTCCCGTAAAGTACTGATGTGGGGAATTGAAAATTAGTTCAATTTTGCTATAGCTTTAGTTTAATTTTGTTATATAATTTTGCATCTATGTTAAAGTAAGAGTTAAACACTGTTATTCAGTTTAGTTCTGTTCTTTGTAACCTTGCTAACAAGGAATGTTGTGGCTCAAATGTAGCTAACAAGGACTGCTTGTGAGACAGACTAAGAGAAACAAGGACTGATAACCAGAACTTTGTTGTCTGTAAGAAGCAACTCTCTAGCTGAAACTGTTTCTGTGGTTTGGGACTCAGCCAACACAGACAACTCAGGAATTTTTAAGCCAAAGGTGAAAGCACACAGCGAGGAAGACTACGAGTCTTCATCCAGAAGACCCCCACAGACGACCACCAGACGACACTGCGCAAGTGCTAAACGGGGGTGGAGTATGATAATGAATTCCTAGAAATAATTACAATAGTCCAGCCTACTTAGATAAGCTTTGTAATAAATAGGTGCATGCTTCGTGACTCGGTGTGCATGTTAGGAGTAGCGATCCCCCTTGCACCCGGCGCCGCAATAAACATACCTGCTTTATAACTCTCTGAGTTGTGAAGTTTGATTCCGCACGTCAGTAGCTGGGAGCTCTGTTTCTGTGAGCACCTGACTCCATCTCTGGGCACGCAGCAGGGCCTGGGGTCTATCAGAGTGTCGGGGGAGTCGCTGAGCAAACATAGCCAGGGATGAGTTCGTGTGCAAGGCCCCCAGACAGCACAAAAGGGTCCAAGGTCAGCTTTTGGTTGTCACCTGTCTGGTTTGACTGTTGGTCCCAAGCAATGCCTTGGTTAAAAGAGAAGCAACTAACAGAGTTAAAACCCTGCCTTTTTCAGTAAAAAAATGCAGGAAATCAGAGGTGTTTACAAAAGTATATGAAGGATATTTTACCCTCCAGCAGTGTGGGTCCGCTGGTTAATGCGTGAAGCACAAAGAAAGACTTTGGGAAAAGGGCTATAAATCCCCTCTCCTGGGCACTGTCTCACACCCACGGGGCTGGGCTGGCAGAGCCTGGCCGTCTCCCCGGGTCCCAGCATCCCCGCAGTGCTGACCGTTGGGGCTGCTGCCTGTTCTCTCCTGCCGTGCTTACGGCACCCACCGGCTGGGGCTGTCCTCGGGAACAGCAACAGAGCCCAGAAAGGCCCTGGGAGAGGCGGGGGGAGAAGCTCTTCCCCAGGGGTTTGCCACAAACTCTCCAGAGCATCCCTGTTCCAGCCCAGGAGATGCTCGGTGTGCCAGGGGAAGGTGCCGTTGGTCCAAGGGATGAGGCCCTGCAGGGCTCCCATCGGGGTCCTTCGACCTAGCCATCCTCCAGCTGCTGCTCCAGGGGCCGGGGGTCTCATGGAGGTCCTCAGCCAATGTCTAGGTACCCAGGGATACTGGAAACAGGGAAAGACTCATTTACATAAAGTGTTTATATTAATAGCATGTCCCTTTCCCCAGGAAGGTGTTACACACCTGGAGATTGTGTGTAAATATGCACAACCCGGGTTGGTCTTGATGATGGCATTAATGCTTGTTCAAAACAGTGGTGGTGTGATGTGGTGTGGACCAGGATTTCAAAAACACACCACATTTGCCTATTTGCAATCAACAGGCATTTTCCTCAGGAGCGCCAGCTCGGCTTTTGGCAGCCTGACCTCATTGTGCTCCTGTGCCATTTGCCAGCCGGGAACAAGTTAAACCACTATGGAACAAGCCGTGTTTTCAGGGAGTGCCATATTTAACAGCTGTACATTCGGATAAAGCCTTCAGAACCCATTTGTTGTGCTTCGGGTGTCAGATGATGGTAGCTAGCAACTCTGCAATTGCTGTAGCTTTCAGTGTATGCCAGTAAAACAACGGCTGCTTTTCATTACAGTAACAGAAGCTCATGTTTTCAGCAGGCACGAATTGGAAAGGCGAGATGAAGAAGGCCCGAACACACAAACCCCGAGCCTTCAGTTGTCCGTGTCTCAGAGAGTCACCAAGAAGAGCATTTTCTCCTCCTTGTCACACGCAGTTCAGTATCTCAGCTTTCTTGAACTGGTGACTCCGACTCCAGAAGGACTTCCATGTGCCAGCAAAAGTTTACATTCATTCCCAATTACAAACAGCATTTCAACCTGTTCCAAAATCCCACAGAACAGACGTGCACTCTAGCACTTCTACACCCAACTGCAGTCGCACAGCTCATGAAGTCACCTAGATGAGGACTAAGGTCTCAAATTTCTGATTTGAGACAGAGGCCTTCCAAAAGACTCCAAAAAAGGACCGCAGCAGCGGCGGTTCGGGAGAGCGCCTCTGTTGTGGGGTCTGTTTTGTTCTCTGTATTCCCCTTTTCTGTATCGTTGTTGTTCCTGTTCCCTCTGTTTGCTGTTCTGTTAAAGTGCCCTTATCCCGACCCACCAGTTTCTGCCTGTTTCTTTCCATTCTCCTCCGCACCCCGGCGGGGGGAGGGGCGGCCGCGTGGCGCTTTTGTTGCCGGCCACAGCCAGACCAGAACAAGCAGAACATGTGAGGAGGTGATACGACAGGCTCGAGAAGAAAAGCTCAAGAAGGAATTGCAGAGTTGGTAAGCTGCTTTCCTCTTCAGTGGAGGCTTTTTAGCTATGTTGCATTATGGTTGGTATTGGTGTGGGGTACTCAGGTAACTGTTGAGGTATTTATTGTCAGTGAAGGGGCAGGATTCAATAGCTGCTTAATTATGGAAAATACATATACTGTGTTTATATGCTTGTAATTACATAAATATGCCGTCTATCAAAAGCCTTGGCATTTGTATTTACAAAAGGGACAGATGCAGTGTAATTTTTTAAAGAATGCTCTAAATGGTCTCCTGCAGTCTTCATTATCCTAAAAGTGTGTGCGTGTACATGTAAGATACACATGCGTATGCATGTTGTGCTGCTTCCAAATTTTGCAGAACAAAATGCAATCAACTGGATGAGGGTAAACGTGCCAGTTGGCTTGCATTCCAGGGAATGGTTCCAGGCACGAGCCATTTATGTTTGTAGAGATTTTTTTTTGTAGTTTCATGAGGGGACATTGGAAAACATCAGTGCATGGTTGGTGAGGCCTGGGGAAAGTCACTTGTCTTTGGTGTCTCACCATTACCGAAGTTGGTGTCTCTGCAGTGCACAAAGGCTAATGCTTCCCTTTCACAGAATCACAGAATCACAGAATGGTAGGGGGTGGAAGGGACCTCTCATGCCGTGGCTGTTGTGTGAGACATGGGACACAACAGTGACGAGTTATGTCCTATCAAAGTGCTTGCCTGCAGCCCCCTGCGCTGCACTCTGGGGCCCTGCTCCCACGCAGTGGTCTGGACGACGGGGCAGAGTGTACCCTCAGACCGCTGGCAGATGGCACGGACTGGGAGGAGAGGCTCGTGGCCGGAGGGTCGTGCTGCCGAGAGAGGGGCCTGGACAGGCTGGAGAGAGGGGCTGGCAGGAGCCTCGTGCAGCCAAAGCGGGGCCAGAGCCCAGTCCTGCCCCCGGGGAGGAACCAGCCCCTGCCCCAGTCTGTGCTGGGGACACGCAGCTGGAAAGTGGCTGTGCAGAGCCCGGGGGTCATGGTGGGCCCCGAGCCGACGGCGTTGGGGCCAGCAAAGGGCCCTGAGGCAGGGCAGGCTGCCGGCAGCCTGGCACTGGCAGCAGGCGCAGGGGGGTGATCCTTCCCCTCTGCTGTGCCCAGCGCTGGGCTCCCAGTGCCAGGCAGAGGTGGCCATACTGGAGAGAGCCCCATCCCCATCCAAGCCCCGCCCCAGCCCCGCCACAGTGTCCGTTGGGCAGTTGGAGCCAACAGCCCCAGTGCCGGCAGGACGGAGCGGTGCTGGCCCGCAGCAGCGCTGGGAGGAGGCCGGCTCTGGCCGAGCAGCGCTGCCCAGGCACCGGCACCGGCACCCCGCTCCCCAGCCCCGCTGGCGCCGGCCGGCTGCGTCCCCGGCGTCAGACAGCGCTGCGCATGGCGAGGGTCCTCCTGTCCCGGGCGGGATGGGCCAGGCCAGCTGCTGCTGCGGCTCCAGGTGGGCTGCGACGGGGTGCAAGGACGCAGGCACAGCCAGGCCCCTCAGCAGCGGCGTCGCTCATGGCCACCGCGCTCTGCTCTGCAGGGAGGCTCTCACCGACGCCGAGCTGGTGCTGAGCGCAGACGTGCGGCTGAGCCGGTGCCGCAAGAGGAGCGAGAGGCGGCTTCTCCTCCTCCCGGAGGAACTGGTGGTCGCCAAGCTGCGGTAAGATCCTGAGAGCCCGGCTGCCTTTCCCCCATCGTGGCCCTGGGAGCAGGGCGGGGACACCCTGGCACCATCCCCAGGCCTGGGGACCTCGGTGCTGGATGCCCCAATGTCATTGTCAAGGGCAGGTGGGGACAGGGCTCACCTCAGGGAACCCCAGGGCGGCCACCTCCAGCTCACTGCCATCCTCTCCTCTCTGCAGAAGTGGCACCACCATGCACCCACAGCTGCACCTGGCCCTGGAGCAGCTGTGGGTGCTGAGCGGGGAGACAGAGGCAGTAGTGGAGGCAGAGGAGGAGCAAGAGGAAGGCAGCAATGAGGACAGGACCTCCCTCATCTTCATCTGGCCTACCGGCTCCTGCATGGCCAATTTCCGGTGAGTCGTGTTGCCAGATCCCGTGGCTGGGCTGGAGAGGTTCCCAGCCATGCCCAGCCATGCTACCAATGGTCTCTGCCCTCCGTGCAGAACCTGGGCAGGGAGGGATCGGGGGACGATTCGATGTCATGCATGCCTGAGTCACCTTTTGGTCCCCAGAAGGGAAGGGCAAAAGCAGCTGCTCTGGCAGGACAGAGGGAGCCAGGCCTCAGGCAGCACCTCTGTGTTGCCCCACGGGGCTTTGTCCTGCCCTGCGTCCTTCCCCCATGGCAGGGCTACGTGGGCGCTCGCCTCTGCCTGGGGGCTGGGGGTCATTGGGGCCTGACGCTGTTTCTCCTCTCTCTCTGCAGCTCCCGGGCGCTGAAGGAGCTCTGGGTGGGCACGCTGCTGGGGTAAGCCGGGGGGATGCTCCAGGCGCAGCCGGATGGGGGAACACAGCTCCCCAGCTGGGGAGAAGGACACCCACAGCTGCCGGCAGCTCTGGGGCAGAGCTGCCTGACAAGAGAGAATAAGAGGCTTGGGGCTCACCCAGCTCTTTATCTTTCCCTTCCTGATGCACAGGACACCAGAAGGAGCCAAGAGAGCCCGAGTGACCCATCTCCCATCAGTTAAGCACCTCAGGAAGGAGCTGAGCTGCCGCCATGCCGTGAGTGTCTCTCTGGTTTGGGCTCTGTCCCTGAGCACTGGTCCTCCAGCCAAGCAGCAGAAGCATCACTGCTCACCTTCCACTCCTCATCTCTTGCCCAGTGGAGGACATTCAGTGCCAGGAGCCTGGAGAGGCTGATGGAGGGCCAGGCAAAGGTGAGAACGGCTGCCTTTCACCCACCTCTGCCTCTGCCGGCGTTCCAGGGATGTGTGGCCAGTGGGGTTAGCTTATGCGGGAGGGAGCAAGGGAGGGAGGGTCCTGTGGTGCAACTCAAGGAACTAAGAGGGTTGGGGAGCACCAGGAGCGCCGGCACCTCCTTGCTGGCAATGCCAGGAAGACATCTGCTGCATGGGGCAGAGGGCCTGGCAGGGTGGAGGGTGCTGGCTCTGCCATGCTCAGGCTGCTGGTGCCGGGTGGCAGCTCCCGTGGCCCTTTCTGCTGTGGGGCTTCTCTAAGCACAGCCTGGATTTTGCAGGCTGATCCCAAGCAAGGGCTTCCGACAGCACCATCTGGCAATGCAGGGGGACTTTGCGGCTCAGCAGGTGGGTTTTGGAAAGAAAGGCAACCTCCTGCAAGTGGTTGAGCTGTGCTCACTTGTCCCTTGAGTGTCACCATGCAGGTTTGGCACCCGACGGGAGGAGATCAGCCGGAGGAGCAAGGGCACGCGCTGGGCAGTGACTGCTGGAGGTGGTTCTGCGAGGACACGGAGCCTCTGGTGCTGCGCAGAGCTTGGAGGAGGGCAGGGCGAGGGCTGGGCCAGGCTGTCCCGGTGGCATGCCGGCTCGGGAGGCTCCGAGCCGGAGCCGCTGAGCCGGAGCGGTTCCAGCTGCCCGCTCCCTGCCCGTCCTGCCGCCCCGCTCAGCACCGCGCTGCAGGCAGGGCCGGGCAGGCTGCGGGAGCGCTGGGCTGGCGGTCGCCACTGACGGGCTCTTGCTCTGTTTTCCTTTGCAGCAGGAGGGAGCAGCGGGAGGAGGAGGAGGGGGCTGCCCTGGCCCTTGGCTCTGCGGCGGAGCCCGGCCGCTGCCCCGGCGCCCGGGCAGGCAGGCTGCGGCTGCAGCAGGGCGGTCTTTGGGCTGCCCCTGGCAGCCCTGTGCGGGGAGGACAGCACGCTGCCCCAGCCCCTGCAGGTGAGGCAGGCGGGACAGGGGGTCCCCAGCCCTCCCTCCTGCTGCAGAGAGGCAGTGTCCCCAGGAGCTCTGGGACTGCAGGACTGAATTTTTCAGCCCCAGCTAGGAGCCAGCTCTGGGGCAGAGCTCTGGCCGTGGCCACCACTGTCAGAAGGCAGCTCCTCAGCCAAGCAGCTGTCCTCCTGCCGCTCCTGCAGGAGCTGCTGGCTGTGCTGCGGCAGGAAGGGCCGTTGACAGAGGGGATATTCCGCAGAGCTGCCAGCGGGACCGCCCTTCGGCAGCTGAAGGAGGCCCTGGACCACGGCGTAGACATCGACTTGTCAAGCCAGCCTGTGCTGCTGCTGGCCGTCCTCTTGAAAGTGAGCACTTCTGACGTGCAACTGGAGGAGCTCCTGGCTGGCCTGGAGCGTTCAGAGGCTCAGCTGCATCCCTTGGTATTGCAGGACTTCCTGCACAGCATCCCCGCCAAGCTCCTCGTGAACGACCTCTACAAGGAGTGGATGGCAGTCATGGAGCAGCCAAGAAAGGAGGAGAAGATGGCAGAGCTGAAAGCGTAAGTGTGGGCAGCAGCCTGCCTGTTGCTCAGGAGTCCTGACTGCTGGCTGAGAGCCCCTGAAGAGCTGTGCAATGTAGCTGCTGGACCTCCTGCCTTGGGCAAGCCTGGCGGATGGCTGTGGGCAACATGGGCTTCACTGACCTTGTGTCCCCTTCCCTCAGCGTGGCCAGCAAGTTGCCTGCAGCCAATCTCCTCCTCCTGAAGCAGCTGCTGTGCCTCCTCCAGCACATCGGCCACCACACAGCCACCAGCAGGATGACCTTCAGCAACCTGGCCATCTGCATTGCGCCAAACCTGCTGAGCCCACCCAACGAGGAGCTGCTCCTTCTGGAAGCCGTTCTGGAGGTGACGGAGAAGGTACGCTCTATTGACCAGCCGGCTGCAGCCTTGTCAGCCCATCACGGCTGGGCTGCTCAGAGGTCTCTGGGTGCCGCCTCCCTAGAGCAAGTGCTGGTGGGTGGGGGTCTGCCTGGAAGAGCAGCCCCACAGCCACAGCCTTCTTTGCAGAGGCAAGGGTCAGGAGTGGGAAAGGCTGCTTGGTCCGTTTTCAGGCAGCTGGGTTGAGGCCAAGGGTTTGATGTGTGCAGGTGAAGGTGCTGGTGGAGTTCATGATGGAGAACTGCAGGGAACTCTTTGGGGAGGAGACAACTGACCTTTCCTGTCCAGCAGCCAAAGCGTCACCAGCCCCCACGGAGAGATCCAGAGGTAAGAGGAGGGACTGAGCGTTGTCTCGGGCTGGGACCTGGGACACCAGAAACCTCGGCATCATTTCTGGTGGGGCTGGGCATCTAGTGTTGTCCTCTGAGCCCTCCTTCTCCGCTGGCCTCTGTTTGGCCACTGCCTCTCGGGGTGTGAACAGTTTGCTCTGAAGATGAGCTGAAGCCTGCAGACAGAGCATCAGAGGGCTGAAAACATCAGTGGTGGAGGGCTTTGGGTGTGTTTTGCTTGAGCTGGTTTTTACTTCCAAGCAGTCACTTCGCTGCATGTGCTTTTTCCTTCTAGATCTGCGTTTGGGAGAGCAAAGCATCCCTGCAGTCCAAGCAGACAGCGAGCACCAGGCAGAAGCCTTGCCGCAGGCACAACCGTCTCTGCTCAGCGTCCTCAAAGCAGCTGGGAGAGACAGGGCAGTGGGATCTGACACAGGAGAGGTGTGTCAGGTCCCCAAATACTGGGACAGCATGTCTGGCGTAGGAGGGCAGTGTCTGATGAGGCCAAGTCACTGCTGTGCCTCTGCCTGGCAGGAGAGCTGGTGTGTCTTTGGGTTATACCTCCAGCCCACCCAGATGATACACAGTAAGGAAAGCTGGCCAGGCTGTTTCTCACATGCTGTGGGCACGTGCTTAATCAGACAAAATGGCCACCAAAATAGCCAGAAAAAGACAGAGGGGAGTAGCTGGCAACTTCAGAGGCCTTTTCCGCAGGTGCTACTTGGTCAGAGCTTCATCAAGTCTATTCTGGGGGGGCGGGGGAACTGTGCGAGATGGAGCCAGCCAAAGGGACCTCCTCTGGAGAGCTGAGGTAGCCATTTGGCAAGCAGGTGCTTACCACTCCAGGTCATCTCCTGCCACCTGCCAACTTCAACATTTCTGTTGTAGGCACCTCCAGCTTTGCCCTCAGCCACCCCTGAGAGCGCAGCAGAGTCCCTGGAGCGTCCAGAAGAACCGGCAAGCAGTTCAGAGGATGGAAGGTAAAAAGAGCTCACTCTGGTTAAAATCAGAAGCGACTGCAGTGGGTCATGGCTTCCCCTAACTAATACTGCTGTGGGATGGAAAGGTTTGCAGGCTTTCCCCAGAACAAATAAAACAGAAGAAACGGAAAGAGAAAAAAGGCCTGGGGAGAGGGGCGTGAAAGCCACGTGGAAGAGAAGAAGAGGAAGAGAGAAAAAGTATTGCGGGATGGATGAGTGAAAAGATGCAGGGAGGTGCAGAAGGTCAGGAAGCCCAGGTGTGTGCTGGGCTCATCTGCCCATCTTTCCCAGCTCTGAACGCTGCTCTGAGGCAGTGCAGCTCACTGGCGAGGGACGGCGAGGGCTGGTGCTGCGCAGGGTTTGGGAAGAGCCCCACGGCAGCTCCCGGGGGCTCCCGACGGAGCCCTGCTGCCTGGCACAGGGGCACGGGGCCTCTCTGCGCACGCACAGCTCTGCGAGGGCATCGCCCGTGGGGACAAGATGCCAGAGCCACCGCGCAGCCACTGCCACAACAGCTCTGTCTGCTGGGCGACAAGGAGCCAATCCCGGCGGAGGTCCCGCAGCCCTGCCGGGCGAAGGGCCTGGTAGCACACCCTACCAAGAAGGGTACTGCTGCATGCCCTACTACTAGGGTCAGAAATGATACTACTTTACACCAAAACTACTCCTACAACCAACTGCAAAAATAATGCAACCAGAAGGCTTGGGGCCAAGGATCTATTCTCCATTACTAAACTCACCTGAAAATCTAAAGGGACTCTTGCAAGGCCTTTTAGGCTCATGACGATAACAGGACAGAAACTTAGATGCTGGTTTTCTCATACTGTTCTGTGTTACACTTGTCTATAAAATGTTGTTCTGAACATTTCATGTGGGTGTGCCTTTTTTCTTTGTATTACATTTCTGCAGTAGGATCAGCTGAAGATTTTACCACTTTTTCTCCTTTCTGCCCTGCTACCAGTGACAACAATGGCTTTCTAGGAAACCTCTTGTCCTTCCACATCACCTTTTTTCTCACAATTTGCCTCAAATATCCCCAGAATACCTTTCCCTCTTATTACCACACTTCTCACAATGTGGCAGTGATGAGTGAAGTCAATTTATGATTTACCTGCTCTGTCACAAAGGCACTGCCGTAATACCAGTCCAAATTTAGTGGCTGGTAGCAAGCCTATGAAAAGCTTATTTTCCTCTCCTTCCTCCTTACAGACTTTAAAAGTAACCCCCAAAGCCTTCACAGAGAGATGTGCCCCTGTGGTACGCTCTGTACGGAGCCTCATGTTTAAGGCCCCGGGTGGGAATCTGCCATCTCTTGTTCCATGAAAGGAATAATCGTCATTGTCGCATCTGCATTTTTCCCATCTCCATGGTTCATCTTGAGAGTATCTTTCTCGGCTCCAAGTTCTAACTCCGCTAGAATGATAGTAACTATTCCTGCCTTGTTCGGTTCTTTCTCTTCTTCGCGATCTATGAAAAGGAATGTTTTCCCGAGCAGCTGACATTGTTTGTCCCATTCTCTTTCCTGATGGGAAGGTCTGTACTTGCTTTCAGTGCAACACTCCTGCTTAGGTGCACTTTGCTGCTTTGTTTGCAGGCTGTGAGAGCACCTCCTCTTGTGGGAAGGATGGTCTGGTTTGCTTCTGCTTTGCTTCTCCTTCTCCCTTTCTTCAGTGTTGGAGTTTTGTCTCTGCTTTTGGTAGTGCCCTTTGTCAGTTTTTTGAGAGTCAAGTATCTTTTCTATCTATTTTCCTATGTTGATCTCCTTCACCTTTTTTATTACTCAGTCCTTCATTTTCTCTAGGAAATTGACTCTCCCAAACTTTATCCAGCTTCCTAATCGAGCAGTCACAAACAGGTGGTTTGCAAAGTTTGACTAGGATTAGTAATGGGTAGTGTGGGTGCTGGTGATTAGTCAAGTCATCTCACACCTGAACAATCCAAGGGTACACGAACCCCGTGTAAAGCCACCTTAGGGTGGCCGGCAGGGCTGGGACATGACATGCACATGACAAAACATTTGCCTCCCTAGTTCTGTTACTTTGCATCCTGTCCTCTGGGCTCGGTCGGCACAGGCCGTTTGTGAATTTTTCATGAAAGCCATTCTGGGCCGACCCGGTGGGCAGGCGGTTTTGCTGGATGAGGTCCAAGCAGTGCCGGACGAAGGTTTGGAGGGGGTGGAGTGAGCTGGGCAGCCGGTGCAGCGCCAGCTCCGGGATTTCGTCGTGTGAGCCGCAGCCGGCAATGCCCGCTCACCGGCTGGGTGCAAACAGAGTCCTCTGCGCTCGGCCAGTCCGTGCCAAGCCCCCGGCGGCAGCCGCAGCACCTCGCCAGGGCTGGCTCCAGCTAGCCGGCGCGGGGCCGTGGTGGTGATGCCGGTGCCGGGGCAGTGATGCCGGCACACGGGCAGGGATGGAGGCCTGCGTCCTCCCGGCGCTGATGCTCATCAGCGTGGTTTCTCGCCCGGACGCCCACCAGCCAGAGCGATGCCCCACGTATGTGTCCTTTTGGTGGCCATCCCCAGCCCAGCTCAGTCATCCACGGGGTGGACAGGGGCTGTGGTAAATCCCCCACCCCACGTCCCGCTGTGCAAACGACCGCAGCCAGAGAGAGGCTCTGCAAATCCAACATCCAAGTCTTTTAATGAATGAAGCAAGAAAGAGGGATGTGGGACAGGGCCGGGACTGGAGCGGGGCGGTGCAGGTCTCTGCCTCCAGATCTCGTCTGCGCGTGGGTGCTGCGGGAGCCACTGCCGGACTGCTGGGCTATGGGTAGCCGTGCTTGTTGGCTACTCCATGTTGGTCTCCCGACACAACCTGTCCCCTCCCACTGCGCGAAGGACCTTTGCCCCCGGCGTCCCCCGAGGGTCTAGGTCGTTTGGCAGGCACGTTGCTGCCGTTGGATGGTCTCTGCTTGCTGCCTGCTGCCCGCTGCCACCCACTACCACGCTGTCCCCGTCCAGCTTCCGCTCTGAGAGGGTTTTGGAGTGTGTGGGCACCTAGCACATCCCCATCTTCTTCTTTTTCTTTGGTGGGGTGTTGTCCTGCGCACAGGTCTCTTGCGCCTTGTGGGTGCTGGCGGGTGCGGGGCGCTTGGTCTGCTTGCTGCCCACTTCTCGCGATCTGGGTACCACCGCCAGGAGACAGCGGCCGGCGACAGCGTCCCGGGGGTTGAAAGCCCACGGGGCTGCCTGCGCTGTGCCTCGTCCATGGGTGGGGCCGGGGAGGGTGGGTGAGGCTGGGGGAGAGCCGGGGGGCTGTGCACGGGACTGAGCAGCGGGAATTGCAGAGGGCTCAGCACAGGACTGTGCAGAAGACTATACAGGGGATCCTGCTGGGGGGTCTCCACAGGACTGTCCTCTGAAGTGTCCTCTGAAGCTTCTGGAGAACTCTCCGGAGAGCTCTGCCTGGAAGTCTGCGAGGGTCCCAGTGGCAGCCAGGTGGGGAGGTCTGCCGCCAGCCCGCCTTGCTTGTCCTTGGGGTCCTGCTCGGGGGAGTCCAGCACCCCCCAGAAGGGGTCAGCGTCCCCCAGCATCACCATGGCCAGGCGGTCCTCGAGCCCTTCGCCATCCACCCCGTACGCCAAGAAGTGAGGGACTTGGTTGCAGGGATCGAGGCTGTCGGGGATGTGGCAGAAGGTGTTTTCATCATCCACCACCATCATCTCTGCCACTTGCTGCTTGTTGCAGCCGCCATCTGCCCTGTGGTGCAAAAGGTGGGAGAGCTCGTTGAGGGAGGCAGTCGAGCTGGGGATGTCGAGGACATGGGGGACGGTGTGTCCTCGCCTCTCCCCAGCCGCGCTGCCACTGCTCGCTGCTTGGGGCAGCTTCCCTCCATCACATACTCAGAGAGGTCAGGGAGCTCGTCACGGGTGTCGGCAGTCGAGCTGGGGACACTGGCCATCAAGGTGGTGTCCTCGCTGTCCCCTAGCCATGCCAAGGCCTCTGGCTCCTCAGAGCAGCCGCCGTCCTCCAGGCACTCCGATAAAGTGCTGGCGAGGCTGTTGGGGAAGTCAAGGACATGAGGGACGGTGTCCTTGCTGTCCCCCAGCCCCGCCACCAGCACTCGCTCCTTGGGGCAGCTGCCCTCTGCCACGTACATGGAGAAGTCGGGGACCAAGCTGAGGACGGCTGTCAAGTCGTCGCCATCGCAGATGGTGTCCTCGCTGTCCCCCAGCCCTGCCACGGCTGCTCGCTCCTTGGGGCAGCTGCCCTCTGTCATGTACTCGGAGAGGCTGGGGAGCTCGTGGTGGAAGGCGGTCAAGCTGGGGCTGTCTGGGACATCCGGGACTGTGGCCTCACCATCTGCAGTATCGAGCCAGGCGAGCATCTGCTTCAGGGTGGTGTCCTCTGCCTGCTCACGAAAGGCCTCGCCAAAGGCAGCTGGCCCCTGCTCAGGAGGGTCCACGGGCTTGGCTGGGGCCACCGTGGTGGTCAGCGCTGCTGAAGAAGCAAGGAAAGCCAAGGCAACCGCCATGCAATGCGAGCTTTGCTCAGTTTGGACGCCCACCTGGGGGCTCTGCCAGTCCCCAAAACTCACCTTTGGGCTTAGTAGTCGTTGCAGGCTGGTGGGGGCTGGCGGCGAGGTCGCTGTCGTTGATGGCCGCCCCATCCTTGTTTGAGGCCTGCGCCGGGTTCTGGGTGCTGCCGGGCAGGGTGTGGAGCAGAGGGGGGCCCTGCAGCCAATGCTGAGCATTCGGGCGGTGGGGTGTCAGGGGTGCGGGGCGAGCAGGGGCGTGCAGAGGACCAGAGCCCTTTGGGCAGAGGGGCTCCCACGGGAGCACGGCCCCCTGCCCCAGCCCCATCGGCCTGTGGGGCACCAGCGTCCCCGTCCCCAGCTGCTGTCCCCAGCCGTGGGCAGGGGCACCGGGAGCAGGCATGGTGGGGAGCTGCAGCACGGTGGGGAGCTGCAGCAGCTGCCCCGCAGCCCCCGGGGGCCCTGGCACCCCATGGCAGACGCTGGCCTGCGCCGGCTGGTAGGGGATGGGGTGGAGCTGGGCAGGCTTAGCAGACACCGGCAGCCCCGGAGCAGAGGGCAGCACGAAGACAGTGAGCGGTGGCGGCATGGCCGGAGCGGTGAAGCTCACAGTGGGCACCTGCGATGGCATCGGCAGCCGGAGAGGGAACTTCTCTGTTGGGAGAAGCGAAGAAGGGAGATGTTGGCAGGCAGAGCCATCCGGGGGATGACCTGGAGGGCAGGAGCACCAGCAGCAGCAGTGCCTGCTGCTGTACCTGCCGGCCTTGTGTGTCACAGTGGGCTTTGTTGAGGGCAAACAGGTTCCGTCCCCATGGCGACCATTCCACCAGCACCTGCTTCAGCCAGCCTTGCGAGCGTTGGATTTTTCCTACCACAACAACGTCCCATCTCAATGATTTCCTATCCTGCTGACGGTTTCCTGTGCTGCATAATGATTTTCCATCCCCAGTGATGAGTTCCCATCCCAACGATGGTTTCCCATCCCCAGGATGATTTTTCACAGAGAAAAAGCAGAGAGAGAGAGAAACATGGCACAAAACACGGGCAGAGACATAGACACAGAGGTTAAGCTATGACCAAAATTTCCCTTTTATGCAAATGTGGTGAATTAGTCACTTTTCTCACTCGTTGGCATCTATCATCGGACAATGGCTGAACCTGGTGAAATCTACCCTGAGAGGCGTCCCAGCGCAGGGGGAGATGCTGGGTCACAGCCCGCTGTGATCCCGGAGACCTCCTGGAGAGGGTCCTGTTTTGGATCGCCATTTCTAGGACAGCAAGATGATTGGCTTTGGTCAGTGTTTTCTTCCTTTTTGGCGACAACCTGTGTGAGGCGATTCTGGAATCTTAGAAGCAACCGTACAATTCCAGTCCTTCCCAGGCTGTACAGCTGTGGCATCTAGCAGATGGGGCTACGATCCAGGCCTCAGGAGTTCCAGGTGTGGTTAGGGACTGCCTGATCGTCCCAAATCACAGCTCTTACAACAAGAGAAGTGCCAGGTCCTCCCATCTGACGGCTTTTGTAACCACGAGAAGAAAAGTGCCGGGACACTGAAGGGAGCCGGAGCCCTGCAAGGCCGGGGCACGATCTTGACAGGAGCTGCTGGGGTGCAGGGCAAGCAGCTGCAGCCGGCTTGTACGGGAAGCCAGGCTTCCACTGAGGCCGTGGTGGCCAGTGTCTTCTTCATGCGCTGCTGGGGAAGCATGGGAAAGGCAGAGCATCCTTAGAGCACCAAGCATAAGGCCGGGTGCCCCACGGGTGCCAGGAGCAGGGCGTTCAGCACTGTGCACGTGCCGAGCTTCAGTCTGGGTCTGGTTGCCAGAGTGCAGGGCAAGAGGGAACTCCTTGAGCCGAGAAGATCCCGGGCAGGGAGTGGGAGAGAAGAAACAGCGTGGGACAACTCTGCTGGGGATGCTGAGATGCCCTGAGTGCTGCAGGGGGATTTCTGATTACTAGAGGAGCGCGATCCTCCCTGCGTGGCATCTTTGCTGGCTCTCGGTCACCCTGTCACTGGCTTTTTGGGGCCGTGGCTGGTGGGACCTGTAGGGCACGTTATGAACATTCCCTTCCCTAAATGTTTAATCCAGCAGTCTTTCTGGTCTGAAAGTGCATTGACTTGGTTTGTCGACATCGATCTCGCTGATGAGTTCACATGACACACTGTAATGAGATGAGGTAGCGGAGTCTTCCTGGACACTTTGGTATTGTTCGCGCTGAAGGAAACCAGTGGAAAGGACAGCCCGGCCCTGGAAAGAAAGGCTTTGCTTCTGGGGAGTTGAGGGCTGTCCACAAAGGCTAAAGGATACCCTGGGTTAACCAAGAGAACGCCATCAGCCTGGCCCCTCTGCCGTGTCTTTGAAAGCCTCCCAGCACCATCTGGCATCACAGACCAGTAACTCTAGCAGGACTGACTCCGGGGATATCTGGATCAATGGAGAAGCAGCGAGAAGGCTGCAAAACTCAAGCTGCTTTGCCAGGTTTGACTAGAATTAGTAATGGGTGGTGTGGGTGGTAGTGATTAGTGGAGTCGGTTTGTACCTGAACGACTGAAGCGTGGAAGAACCCTTTGGAAAGCCACAGTCTGGGTGCCCCGTTGGGGTGGGACACGGTCTTTCCCTGAGACTGCCCCTGGACCCTCCTCTCAAATTGTCCCTCCCCCCATGAACAAATGAAGGGTGCAGAGCAGGAGTGTGTGAGTGATGGGGGGCTTAACAGGAGCGTGTGTTTTGGTTTCGGCTGCCGCCGGCAACAAAAGCACCACGCGGCTGCCCCTCCCCCCGCTGCGGTGCAGAGGAGAATGGAAAGAGGCAGAAAACTGGTGGGTCGGGATAAGGGCAGTTTAACAGAACAGCAAACAGAGGGAACAGGAACAACACCGATACAGATAAGGAGAAAACACGACACAAACTCGCACAACAGACCCTCTCTCCCGGCCAGGACCGGCGCCGCCCCGCCCCCCCCCCCCCCCCCCCCCCGGAACCCAGCATGACGTCACAGGGTATGGAACACCGGGCTCTGTTTGGCCAGGGGGGGTCAGCCCCCACCCCCCCGGCTGTGCCCCTTCCTGGAGTCCGGTGAAAATTAACCCTGTCCTGGCCAAACCCAGGACAGCGTGGCATCTGGCAGAGGGCTTTCAAGCAGCAGCAGGGGCGGCGTGACCCGAGGGGAGCCCCAATCCTTTGACAGCGTTTGTTGGAGGGGAGCAGACATCAGTTCGTCCAGTTCTGGGGGACATTTTTAGGGAGTTTTGTGTGTATTGCTTACACAAATGGCTGCCTGGAGGACAGGATTCTTTTTTCTACTGGAAACGAGGGTAGAAGTATTCGAGGAAGTCTTTGAGTTTCCTGATGAGTTTCTTCTCTCTCTTACTTGCGCGACTGTCACTGTCAAAGTGGAGCACAGAGAAATCGAGCTCGTAAAGTCTGAAGGAAACAGGCAAGGTAGAAAACAGGTTGTGGCCCTTGATGCATGTGTGAAACTCTCAGTTCTCATTTCAAGGACCGAGAAACTCAAAAAACATGGAGAGGGAATCTGCGTGCTGCAGCCCGAGTTTGTCAGCCACCTTCTGCTTTTCCTTAGTCAAACGTGCCAAGATGTTATATACTCCTGAAACTCATCTATTGCATATTTGCTTAGGTTTATCTCTTTCATAACTATCGCCTTTTTATTTTTGCCTTTCAAGACTTTTTCTTACCTTTAATTTTTTGAGCTTTTTGATGCATACAAGATGAGAAAGAAAGCCAATACAAAAGGGAGCTGTCTACTGTATTGACCAGTCAAGTTAATTTCCAGTCACCTGACAGGGCTTCTGATATGCAACACATCAAATTAAAAACATACCAAATCAGGTTTCTTTCTATTGTATGTTATTGATTTTTTTTTCCTGACCTTGTGCTGAACAATGATGTTGGGATGTGCATTATCAGCTTTTGTTATAATACTTTCAGAAACTTTTTCTTTGGTAGAAATGGTTTCAGAATCTGGTGGAGTAAAAAGATTCGCGACCTCAGAGCTAAAAGTTGGGAAGAAACTTCCCTGGATTCTTCATCAGCAAACAGCGCTTCCATCACTGTAGTTTCCAGAAGGGCATAATTCTCAGAAGATTTCTGTCCAATCTGGAAATAAATTATAATCTGACCTCAGAAGATTTAAGGCACAGAGTTAACTCTTCAAACAGTTTTTATGAAAACCAAGGACATCATAGATTTTCATTTACAATAGTAAATAAAGAAATAACAGGGGCTAGAGAACATTTAAAAGTTGAATTGTGTGTGCTTAGTTGGTGCTTCCATTCAAGCAAGCGTTCTGCAAAGCATCCACAGTGAAGTGTAAGAAGTCATGTGCATCCTCCCGACAGCTAAAATTGAAACATTTTCCTATTCCTAATAAATAACAAGGTTATTATATTTATCTCAAATAACATGAAAGAAAGCTCATGTTTCTAAAACCTCTCTTCTTTAAAGTATCAAAATCATTTACATGCATCAAATAATTCTTTGAAAAATTAAAAAATACCAAGACATAAAACCACCTGAAATTACTTACCTTTAGGGGCATTGATAACAGATGTAGGTCTGGTGGCATTGTGAGAGCAACACAGGACCTGATTAACGTGAGTTTCCATCGAGCACATCATACAAAAGCCTTCTTCAGGACCTGAGGAGTGGAAGAAGAAAGCATCTCAGTCTAGTCAAGTATACATTGCTACAAAAAAAACCTAAAATAATAATCTTTAAGTTATAGCACAAGGTCCACTCTCCATGATACATTCTCTTCTCCTAAGGTGTCAATATCCAGAGAGTTCTGCAACACTTTATTACGCAGAACGGTATAGAATAAAAACATCAGTTAAGTATGTAATAAAGTGCATATTGTGATGAGACATCAAAGTAACTATTGCAATGTCATTTTTTTGGCAGTCTGGCAGGAATGTGAACTCCACAAACTGCAGAATAGATGAGGACACAATACTGACATTGATGATACAGCATGAAAAGAGAATGCGTGTAATTTTCAGCACACTGCTGTTAGGTGAGGCTACGTGACACAGAGCTAAGAATCCTCTGGGAGAAAGGCAAAGTTAAAGGAATGTATGTATTCCTATTTCTGCCCTCCTTTTTTTGACAGGATTCTTAACCGAAATCATTTTTATATATGGTAAGAAAACACCGTTAAATTTCTAGGAATAAATACCAAGACACCAGACTGGGAAGCCTACAGGTGCCTTTGTGAAAATACACATATATGGATACGAAAAGAGGTTCCTAGGCTTAAATAAATTGAAGTATAAAAATGCAATTCAAAGCACACAAATTCAAGGGTTTAAAAAATGCCAAATTTTATTTAGGATAAAATCAGCCTAAATTTTCATACAGTCCCATACAAATTTCTCTTTGAGTTCATAGAAGATCAGCTTGTAGTGCTTTCTAGGGTGGTTTGGGGTTGGTTTTTTTATGGGTCAACAGGGAACATCTCATTTATCGCAGTATTAGCATATTACAGTATGTAGGCTGTGAAGACTAACAATATATGACACCAACATTCAGAGCAGGGCCACAAAAATCAGAGGGCTGGAACCCCTCTGCTGTGAGGAGAGGCTGGAAGAGCTGGGGCTGGAGCACAGAAGGCTGCGGGGAGACCTTAGAGCAGCTGCCAGTGCCTGGAGGGGCTGCAAGAAAGCATATATGAGGCCTGTGCTGCTTGAAGCCTGTACTACTACAAACTGATCGAGTCCATATTCAGAGTGTCTCGGTTGCTCACAATATGTCCCTGTTTCTCCAGAAACCCTACAAGCAAGATCAACTGTTTTGAGATATTAGGTTAGTGAGATTGCATCACTGCTAAACGGATGATGCACAGGTGGTGACATAATCCTGAAGTCCGACAACTATGGTGGAACTAAGCCTGTATGTTAATAACACATGAATGTTTTATCTACCTTGTCTTTCCTCGAAATGGGTTTTAAAAATAATGTAATTGTGGTGTGCTAGACATGTTCTGAAATAGCCAACAGCAGAAAAACAGCTGAAAGGGCTCCCTAGCCCTGGTCCCTCAACTTAGCTTTCAGAGGGCTGGGAGACTGAATCCATCCTCAACGAAAAAAAAGCACATTGGCTAACTGGGATTTTCGTGCAGTCACCAGGTTCCTCTTCATCATCTGCAACGAAAAAAAAACAAAAGACAAAACAGTGTTGGCAGTCAGCATCACACCGGTCAATGCCACCTCCTTCCACTACACCCAACTCCTCAAAAGCACCATGGCATTCCACCCACCTGCTCTGCACCGACTCCAAAGTCAGACGCTGCAGCTGCCATCACTTGGAGCACCTGAGATTCCAAGGGACACCAGATCACTATTGCACCTGAGAAATCACTAGCCCCATGCTCCTCCCTGCTACTGCCCCAGCTCACCTCAAATGCTCATCCAATTCCAGCCCGCACAGCACCTGCAAAACCAAAGGTAAATGCTTAACTGAGTTGCCATCTAATACTTTGCTATTAGTCACGGACGTGGCCAACAACTGCCTCACCTCCTCAGACCGCTCATCAGCATGTGGCCTTGCCCCTCTGAGGCTGCGTGCGACACCTGAAAAAAACAAAGCAAAAGGCACATGCTGTGAGATACTGCCCAAAACCGTAGCCTGCCCACACCGATTCCCATCTCCGGCTCCTTTACGTTAGCCACTTGCCTGCCCTGCCTCTGCCATTTACAGGTTGCCACACTGATACTCGGGTACCACCTGTAAAACACAGACAGCAAGGGATGCTGATAACTTCACCAACAACACAACACCTGAAAAATAACTGCTACTTCAGCCCACTAGTCATTGCTCACCCTGTCTGAGTCACCTCCGGTGCCGATACCCTGCTTCGCTCATTGCTTCGCACCTTCAAAATAAAAATAAACCAAAGCCTATAAGCTAGTTGTACAGCCACCAGTCGCATCTTCCCTCTAACACCGCACACCAACCCACCTTCTTACAGTGCTCTGCTCTCCTCTCCTCTGTCACAATTGGCTCGTCCCTCTTCATCTGCACAAGCAAAATCAAACAAGTCACCCAAATGCTGAGCAGTGGCTTAACAAATCCAGAGGTCTTGTTTCCATTTAGGAATACCCTCCAGAGTCCAACTACAGCCTGACACTTTAAAAAAAAAAAAAAAACCCAAAACTTTAAACTCCACATACACAACCTTAACACCTTTGAGATTCAATCTGCTTTACTACTGCTGAACAGCCCCTCCCAGGCAGCTCCAATCATCTCCACAAAGCACTGTTGAAATGACTGTCCACGCAGCTTGCCAACGGCTACTCAATTGGAGACGACTGTACAATCTTTGCCTGAACAGTCTAGGCATTTCAACATAGTAACCGTAGACTCCTGTGAACTCCTGGCTCTACAACCCCGGGCAGAGCAGCTCCAAGACAAACACACATATGGAGACCAACAGTGCACAGAAAACTACAAGCAAGGTGACTCAAAGATGACAGAGAAATCTCAACAAGAAGAATGACTCCCGGACTGAAGACTCTGCAGGGCTGCAGCGGTGAGGCAAGGAGGCTCTATGGCAACCCCAAAGAGAGTCAAATGTAATGGCCTCGTTACAAGAAGTCGAGGTAGACAATATCCACAGCTCTCCCCTCATCTATTCAGCCAGTCATGCCATCATAGAAGGCTATCAGACTGGTCAAGTATGATTTCCCCTTGGTGAATCCATATAGACTACTCCTGATAACCTTCTTTTCCTCCACTTGCTTAGAGATGACATCCAGAATGAGCCTTGCCATCATCTTTCCCGGGGTGGAGGTGAGGCTGACCGGCCTGTAGTTCCCTGGGTCCTCCTTCTTGCCCTTTTTGAAGACTGGAGTGACACTGACTTTCCTCCAGATACGAAACAGAAACTGTTTGAAATTTATTATTCTAATAAGAAAACAAAAGGACCACTCTGGAGCACATGATGGCTTCGGAAAACGTTCTGATAGAACAAGAGGCATCATCACAGGGATTACAGACGTCCTTGAAAACAACAGACAATGCGTTTCCGTCAAAAGAGGATGACGGAGCGTGGTTTCGTGTAGTGAAGTGAGAAAACTGACCAGGACTGCCAACATTGCGAGCCGGGTGGGTAAAAGGTCATTCCGGCACGGGGAGATCGCGACCACCGACCCACAGACCACCTGCCCGAGTAACACCACCTACTGAAAAGAGAAGAACAGAAGAGGACGACTGAGCCTGCGCAATCATTTACATGTGAAGCGAGCAAATTTGCACCAATCATCAAAGAGAATAATAATGAACATGGATAAATAAAATAAATATACATATTTTTGGTCTATATAAACCACATGAAAAAGGCATTGGGTGTGCCCGTTCGGTGGAGTCATCCCCTGTGCCTCCGGCGCTGCAATGAAGAACGCCTGCCTGGCTATCAGGTGTCATGAGGTTTTATCCCCGGATTTTCAGTGACAATCTCGCCGGGCACAGCAGTGAGGCTGACGGGCCCGTAGATCCCCGGGTCTTCCTCTTTTCCCCTGTCAGAAAGGGCTGCGGCTGCCCCGACCCGCGGGCAGGACCTTGGCCTTGTCGGCCTCACACGGTTCGCGCAGGCCTCCGGTGCCGCCATCCCGCCCGCGGCATCGCGCATGCGCGGGAGGGGCCGGGGGCTGCGCGGACGCCGGGTCGCAGGGGCGCGCTTCGGCCTCGGGGCGGCGCCGTTCGCGTTCCCGGCGGGCGGCAGCGTGGGGAGAGGGCGGCCCCTCCGCGCATGCGCGGGGCTCGGGCTGCAGTACCGGCCCCCGGCCGCGGGGTGGCAGTGCTGCCGCGGGGACCCGCCCCCAGCCTCGCTCCCGCAGCTCCCCGGCCCTGCCCGCGGCGTCCCGGAACGGGGTGCGGGGTGAAGACCCCCATTCCCCTTCCCCTTCCCCTTCCCTTTCCCCTCACAGCGTCCCGGACCAGAGTGGGGGGGTACGGACCCCCATTCTCCTTCCCCTTCCCGTCACAGCGCTCTGAGCCGGGGTGCAGAGTGCAGACCCACTTCCCCTCACAGCGTCCCGGACCAGGGTGCGGGGTGAAGACCCCCCTTTCCCTTCCCCTTCCCCTTCCCCTCACAGCGTTCCTAACCGGGGTGGAGGGTGCTGACCCCCTTCCCCTCACAGCATCCCGGATCGGGGTGGGGGGTGTTAACCCCTCTTCCTCTTCCCTTTCCCCTTCCCCTTGCAGCGTCCGGGACCAGGGTGTGGGGTGCGAACCCCTCTGCTCCCTCCCCTCGCAGCACCCCGAGCCGGGGTGTGGACCCCCTTCCCCTCACAGCATCCCAGACGGGGGTGGGGGGTGCAGACCCCTCTGCCCCCTCCCCTCGCAGCGCCCGTATCCTCCGCACCCAGAAGCACCTGAGCAGCTCGAACGTTCCGGTCCTTCGCGTTCAGCTGCTTCGAAATTCAGTCAAATTCGTGGTTTCCGCCTGCACCCCCCACCCCGTTACCGAGGGAGAGGGAGCAGCACGGGGAACCCCCGGAGCGCGTTGGGTTTCCCCCAGAGCAAGGCCCCGGGGATCGCTGTACCCATCTGCCGGCGGCACCAGGGCCAAGCGCAGGACGGCAGCAAGCCCGTAGCTGCCGGAGAGGGTTTTAAAAAATCAGCCAACCCAGCTGGCACCCCGAGAGCAGGCGAGAAGCGACTGAAAGCTGCTCCAGGCGCGAGGGGCAGCCCCGCAGCAGCACGTCCAACAAGCCGACCCGCAGATGGGCGATGGGCGGGCGAGCCTTGGGCTTTGCTGTGGGCTTTGCACCTTTCCTCGCCGCGGCCCGTGCTCCGCTCTCCCAATCCTGCACGCGCACGAGGCTTCCTGCGCAGGGCTTGACACTTGGGTAAGGGACGCTGCACGCCGTTACCACCCTGCAAAGTAATTAGGCACGAAGCAGGGAAAACAAAGAGGTACGCTGGTGTACGTGATGTCCTCAGCAGACAACCACGGAGCACGGGAGGTTCTGTCCCAGCTCTGGGCAGGAGCGTAGCTCTGCGCTCCTTGCCGCTCCTGCCAGCGAGCATCCCAGCAGCCTGCAACACGCAGTACCGGGCAGGCTGGGCGGGCTGTTCTGCCGGCGCGCCGGGTGAGCAGCTCGGTTCCTTTGGCTGCCTAATTCACCGCTTTAAAACAAACACTGCAACACCTGGTTTCTTTAATTCAGCCACCTCTAATGTCCTCTGGCCTGCAAGCCATTTTCGGCCAGCAGCACAGCTGAGATGCAGCACTGGGAGAAATCTAGCTGTCATCTTGCTTTGACGTCAAAAGGCTTTGGCAGCTCGAACCCCTGATTGTTTTGGCATCAAGACTGCAAGGCAAGAAATGCGCCTCTACTTGAACAAGCAAGACAAATATCTGCGCGCAGGGGTACGCGTCTGCCTGGGACTGACGCCTTCTTCTGCTAAAACCAGAGCACGGTTCCTTTGTGAAGAGCCACAGAAGGTGCAGAGTCCCTCTGCTCGCGCTGCGCCGCGTCCCCAGGGGACAGATCGGAGTCGGAGCATGCGGGAGCCTGTTCTCGTCCCAGCCCCTTGCCCTTGAGGAAAGGCTGCTGCCCAAAGGGGAAAAGAATGACTCAGGGTAAAGCTCTCCAGGTGTCCGCGTCCTCTGCTGAGTCGATGACCTCAGCAGCCTGTCACAGAATCCCAGCATGGGGGGGGTTGGGAGGGCCCTCTGGGGATCCCCCAGCCCAACCCCCTGCCCAAGCAGGGTCACCCAGAGCAGGCTGCACAGCACCGCGGCCAGGGGGGTTGGAATATCTCCAGAGGAGACTCCCCAACCCTCTGGGCAGCCTGGCCCAGGGCTCCGGCACCCTCAGAGGGAAGAAGTTCTTCCTCGGCTTCAGCTGGAGCTTCCTCTGCTCCAGTTTGTGCCCGTTGCCCCTTGTCCTGTCGCTGGGCACCACTGGAAAGAGCCTGGCCCCGTCCTCCTGACCCCCCCCTGCAGATATTGATCGGTATTTCTAAGGTCCCCTCGCAGCCTTCTCTTCTCCAGGCTGAACAAGCCCAGCTCCCTCAGCCTCTCCTCAGAGCAGAGATGCTCCAGGCCCCTCCTCATCCTCGCAGCCCTGCGCTGGACTCTCTCCAGTAGCTCCTCATCTTTCTTGAACTGGGGAGCCCAGCACTGGACCCAGCACTGCAGATGGGGCCTCCCCAGGGCAGAGCAGAGGGGGAGGAGAACCTCCCTGACCTGCTGCCCACGTTCCTCGTGATGCACCCCAGGATCCCATCGGCCTTCTGGGCACCCAGGGCACGCTGCTGGCTCAGGGTCACCCTGTCGTCCCCCAGCACTCCCAGTCCCTCTCCACAGAGCTGCTCTCCAGCAGGTCCGCCCCAGCCTGTACTATTCACAAGGCCAAGCCAACAACCTGGGAAGGAGTCACAGGGGGCAGCGGTTTCTGCAACAACCGTACCTTGCAGCCTAGCTGGACAGAGCAAGAGGTGAGAGAAAGGGGTCTGCCAGGTCCCTCGGGACGCAGAATCACTGCAGATTGTGCCATGGCTGTTTCACTCTTCGTCTTTGGCAGAGTTGCTTCCCAGAGGTCGGGAGACAGGGTATGTTTGCTCTGCTGCTTACGGAACAAACAGCACTACAAAGCAGCAGTGAGGAACAAGGATGGCCCGTCAAGATGGTGGGAACAACATGGAGAGCCGAAAGCAGTCGCCAGGCAGGGCTTGCAACCAACCTTGTGTCGCAGCTTAACCCCAGCCGGCAGCTACGCACCACACAGCCGCTCGCTCGCTCTCCCCCCCAGCGGGATGGGGGAGAGAATCGGAAGGGCAAAAGTGAGAAAACTGGTGGGTTGAGATAGAAACAGTTTAATAATTAAAAAGAAACAGCAACAAACTGTAAGGAAAAGAGGGGAAAAAAAAAAACCAGAGAAAAATAAAACCCAGGAGAGACAAGTGATGCAAATGAAAACTATCGCCCAGCACCAACCGCCTGACGTCCAGCCAGTCCCTGAGCAGTGGCCCCCCTGCCCACCTCCCCCCAGTTTTATTGCTGAGCACGACGTCGTGTGGTGTGGAACATCCCTTCGGTCAGCCAGGGTCAGCTGTCCCAGCTGTGTCCCCTCCAGCTTTCTGTGCACCCTGGTGTCGAACTGGAGAGGGGGTGGAGGGGGGAGTGGGGGCACGTGGGAAGAAAACTCACGTGGGAGGGAAACTGGCATGGGGTGTGTTTCAGCAGAAATCATCTGGGGGACAAAGAGACAGGTGGAGGGGGACGGAACGGGGAGACAGACATGGATGGGGGGAGACAGATGGAGTGGGGAGTGATGGACACGGCGTGAGAGAGGGGAGACGGGGCACATCTTGTCAGATGGACCGTCTGGGGCGGCATCACCTTGAAAGCTGCAGGAGGGAAGGGACAGCCATCCCACCCCACCAAGGCTGTGCAGGGCCAAGAGCCTGAAATGGGCGCGGGGACTGTCCCCAAGCCAGGCTGGGCGTTGTGACCGGGCAGGTGCCGGCGTTGGTAGCACAGACCCAGCTCAGACGCCATACAGACCCCCTCATCCTCGCTGTCCTGCAGCTCCCACCAGATGAGACCCTGGGAAGACAGAGGGCCCAAAGACAGAGGAATTTCTTACCTTCAGTGGAAATGTAGAAAACCCAAGACTGCCTTTTAGTTAGCGAGGAACAGGAGCGGTGACACCGGCCCCTGCAGCGTGTCTCAGGTCGGGAGATGGAACGCTGCTCTGCCGAGGCGTACGGCGCGGTGATGCCAGCTCCATCTCTGCAACACCGCGCTGAAGCTGTGCTCCCCTATCCCATCCCATCCCACCCCACCCCACCCCACCCCACCCATCCCATCCCCAGCACTGCATGTCCCCCTTGAACACCGTGCACGACAGGACCTGGAGGATCAGCCTGACTGCAACAGACCCCGAGAGCAGCAGCTGAAAGGGGCCCTGGGAAGAGGGACGCATTTTGCAGAGAAGGGGAGGCAAAAAGCCCCCATAGCCCAGCTTGCAGCATCCCAAAGCCAACAGCATTGCCTTCGTTAACCACACCGGAGCTGCATTTGCCCCAGGGCAGGACGAGCAGGTCCACAGCAAAGCCGCGAAGGTCCAGGCAGGAGGGAGGAGCGGGACAGAGTGGAGATCAGGGCAACGCATGCACGGTGGGGAGTCCTCAACCCTGAGCACGTAGGCTGGGATGGGGGAAGAGGGCAGAACCCCAAGGCTCACTGGGGTTTCTGGGGCACCGGTGGCGTTTTGAGGGGCTGTCTAACCTTTCTGAGGGGCGGCAGGGCTGGTGCCCGGTGCTGCCTGGCATCTTTTGAGCCAGCCAGCATGTGGAGGGACAGCAGAGCCACACCGTGCCCTGCTGCCGCCTGAGGGCACACCAGGGCCTGTTGCCTTGTTCAGCAAGGACTGTCCAGGGCCCCAAGGGCTATCAGTCTGCAAGCAAAGAGACTCACCAGCAAGGACAAGGACTTGAACTGGGAGGAGGAAAGGAAGAAGGGATGAGCACCCCTGGGACATGCCTGCCAGGTCTCCTGCAGTGTCCTTGGCACAGAGAGGAGTGATGCTGGCCTTGGCAATGAGCCATCCTGGGGGGAAGTGGGTTTGGCAAGGCCTGCCAGGTCCCCAAGAAAGCCACCAGCAACTCCCCACCACCTCAGAGCGTGCCATACCCAGCCTCACCACACTTATACCCACCAGCCTTGCTGGCCCCCCAGTTTCCTTCCTCCTCGACAAATGAAACCACCCCAAGGAGGAAGCCCTGAGCCTACACTGCGACAGGGATGACCACTGCTCCATCCAAATCTCCTCAGCCTGGCAGGACAAAAGAAAATCTCCCCTTCCTTGGGCAGAGCAAAACCGCACCCAGACATGCACCAAAGAGGTACAGGGGGCAAGTGCCCAGCAGAGCTTCTGCTGGAGATGGAGACTCTGTCCTCCAGCCCCTGAAGCTCACCAGGGCTCTCTGGGGACACGTTACCTCCTGGCACACACACGGGCTGTCATGGGGAACCAGCAGACAAAGTTGCTAAGCTGCTATCCATCACATTTGAGAAGTCGTGGCAGTCCGGTGAAGTTCCCACTGACTGGAAAAGGGGAAACATCACCCCCATCTTTAAAAAGGGAACAAAGGAAGACCCAGGGAACTACAGGCCAGTCAGTCTCACCCCTGTGCCCAGCAAGGTCATGGAGCAGATCCTCCTGTAAACTATGCTAATGTACATGGAAAATAAGGAGGTGACTGGTGACAGCCAGCATGGCTTCACTAAGGGCAAATCGTGCCTGACAAATGTGGTGGCCTTCTACGATGGGGTTACTGCGTTGGTGGATAAGGGAGGAGCAACTGATGTCTTCTACCTAGACTCAAGCAAAGCATTGGACACTGTTACACATGACATACTCATCTGAATTGGCGAGACACGGACTGATGGATGGGGCACGTGGTGGACAAGGAACGGGCTGGGTGGACACACAGAGAGTTGCGGTCAATGGCTCTATGTCCAAGTGGAGAGCAGCGACATGGACTGTGGGATGAGGGCACCCTCAGCAATTTGCCGATGACACCAAGCTGCAAGGTGTGGTCGACATGCTGGAGGGAAGGGATGGCATCCCGAGGGGCCTGCACAGGCTGGAGAGCTGGGCCTGTGTGAACCTCCTGAAGTTCAACAAGGCCAAGCGCAAGGTCCTGCCCAGGGGTTGGGGAAATCCCAACCACAGATCCAGGCTGGGTAGAAAATGGACTGAGAGCAGCCCTGAGGAGAAGGACCTGGGGGTGCTGGATGACAAGAGACTCAACACGACCCGGCAGTGTCTGCTGGCAGCCCTGAAGGGCAGCCATGCCCTGGGCTGCATCCCCAGCAGCGTGGGCACAGGGCAAGGGGGGGGATTCTGCCCCCCTGCCCCACTCTGCTGAGACCCCCCGGGGGTCCTGCACCCAGCTCTGGAGCCCTCAGCACAGGACAGACCTGGAGCTGTGGGAGCGGGGCCGGAGGAGGCCCCAGCAGTGACCCGAGGGCTGGGACCCCTCTGCTGGGAGGAAAGGCTGGGAGAGCTGGGGCTGCTCAGCCTGGGGAGGAGAAGGCTGCGGGGAGACCTCAGAGCAGCTGCCAGGGCCTGGAGGGGCTGCGAGAGAGCTGGAGAGGGGCTGGGACAAGGGGAGGGAGTGATGGGACAAGGGGTGATGGCTTTAAACTGAGAGAGGGGAGATTTAGATTAGATACAAGGAAGAAATTCTTCATTCTGAGGGTGCTGAGGCCCTGGCCCAGGCTGCCCAGAGAAGCTGTGGCTGCCCCCTCCCTGGCAGTGTCCAAGGCCAGGTTGGATGGGGTGGGAGCACCCTGGGCTGGTGGAAGATGTCCCTGCCATGGCAGGGGTTGGAACAAGACGATCCTCAAGGTCCCTCCCAACCCAAACCCTTCTATGATTCCATGACAGCAAGCGCCAGACCCCGCCGTGCTCCCCACCGGCCCCCTTTGCCGCACTCACCCAGGAGGAGCAGAGCTCTGTTCCTTGCCATCCCCGGCTCGGGGTCCAACACGTGGTGACCTTCCGGCAGAGACCGATGGTGACGTCCATTGCACAGGGAGAAAAAGAGGAAGGAAATGGCTTTCATTATTGTTCTTGTGATGATGATGGTGCTGCAAAGAAACAAGTCCCGCTAACCAGAAGCCTCTGTGTTGCCATAACGACTGTGCCTGAATGCACTTTTTTTCCCCGCCTCTCACTTCATAGAGGATTCATGGCTCGCTCTGACCCTGGAAACCACAGCCCCATAAGGGCTCTGCTTCATGCAACCCCTCTGAGATCCCTCCTCCGCTCCCTTGGGAGACTCTGCTCCTCCTGGGTGGCTGTCAGCATCGGCTGCTTTTTTCGCCACCCACAGAAAAGGGGTTTTGGCCGATCTTCCTCTCGTAAGACTTTTTGCTACATGTTGTTTCTCTCGTTCCCCAGCGTCTTGGAGTCTGTCCATGAGCCAGCACCTGCCTAGCCCTCCAGCAGCAGGAGTCTTAGGCTCTTCTGGGTCATATCTGTGATTTCTTTGCAGCTTTCTCCCTGCCTTCCCATGAAAACTTTCCCTATGCTGGAGATCAGGCACCAATGGGAAAGAAACAGGTGGATTTCTGCTGCTTGCCCCTGATGTGGATCCAGTTGGACGGGTTGCGACAGGCACAGGACTAGTTACAGCACCCTGTGCACCACGCAGCTTCTTGTAAAACCACATTTCAGCACAAGTGCCCCAAAACATGTAAGAGTGAAGCACAGACCAAGTCTGCCCCACGGTCTTTGCCTGCATCTGATTTATCATCTGAGCACGTCCCGTTGGCTTTGGGACAGACTCAAAACACAAAAGCACCAACGTAACCCCTGCAATGTAGCTCATCTTCAAAGAAGCCAAGTCCTTGAATTTATCAGCTTTCCAAGAACCAGGGTGTGCTGCAGGGAGCTCCTCCACACCTCCAAGAGCCTTACAGCAGGACACACAGTGTCGTCACAGAAGCAAAAGGGAAAAAAAAAATAAGAAAAGCTTATTCTAATTTTTGACACAGGCTAACTTCCTATGAGGAATTTGTAAGCTTGGAAGGAAGGAAGGAAAAGATCCTGTATATGTTCAGGTGTTGCACCGAAGGGAAGTTTTATTACCGTTCTCTCTATCCTTTTCTGAATTTCTGATTCTTGGGACATTGGTTTTCCTTCCGCCTTTTGGATTCTTATTCTGCTTTCAGCCTGAGGTTCAACTCTTACCTCGCGTTGCAAGAGCTCTGAACGTGGCAACCCCATGGCGTAACTGCCATGGCTGATACTAAAGCAGCCTCATCGGACGGTTACGGAAAAAAAGCAAAACGGGGATAACCAGAGACGGCTGGCTTGCCCAGGGACTGCGGTGACAGAAAGACTCCTGGACAGAGACCGTTCCGAGCAGGGATAATGTACGTACCCGTCTTTGAGAAACTCCAGGAAAGATGGTGCCAGAAATCTGCGATGGACACAAGCTCCTTGTTGATGCCTCTGAGTAGCAATGCCCTCAAGCTGCGTCAGGGGAGGTTCAGATTGGATATTAGGAAAAATTTCTTTACTGAAAGAATGCTCAAGCATTGGAACAGGCTGCCCAGGGCAGTGGGGGAGTCACCACCATTCCTGGCGGTGTTCAAACAACGTGTAGATGTGGCACTTCAGGACATGGTTTAGCAGGCATGGGGGTGTTGGATGATCTTAGAGGTCTTTTCCAACCTTAATGATTCTATGATTCAATAACTTTGTCGTGCATCATATTAGTTGCAGAGAACAGATCTCATCGACAGCTGCATCCAACTGCAAAACCAACCTGAGGACAACTGATGAACCCACCTCCCTTTCCCAACCATTCCAAAGCTTTAGAAACCCCCTCTCTTCTGCTGAACCATCAGGGAAGAAACCCCACTCCTTCCCAACAGCTCCTTGCCCTGTCTTTGCACCCCTGAAGCCCCGCGTCGGCTGCTCCTCAGGATGGCCCCAGGCTCTGGGCTCCACTACCAGCTGACCGGAGGGAATTTCAGACCCTTACAGCCTGGAAGGGGCCTACTGCAGGCTGCAGAGGCTCCAGGGACAGCACGGTGCCTTACGGGCAACCGGGAAAGGCAACGAGCTGTCCCGTGCCCTGAAAACCACTATGCCCAGTATGCTGCCTTCTTGAGAAATGCTGAAACTCCGGATACGGCGGTGTACAGGACGCTCACCCCAACCCCTGCTAGATGGCCTTACCATCAGCCCTGCAGGAAAAGGTGATGTCAACAACTTTAACAATATCCAACAGAACCAGCGAAAAAAGCAAGGTTCCTTCTACAGTAAACTCAGAAATGCCAGAAAATTTGAAATGGCCCTAAAATAAAACCACCAAGAGTGCGGAGCAGTGGGCAGGCCGCACGGTGGAAGGTGCTGGGAGCGATGGGCCCTTGCCGGAAGCCGAGACCTGCGCTTTTGGTATGACTTTGTCACACCAGGCGTGCGACCGGGTGGGCAGTTAAACTTAACGGTACCAGGAGAAACACCAACTTGCATTTAAATAGCTAAAACCAGCTTAAGATCATACTAACCCGTGCGGGAAAGCAGTTCATTAAACGCAACGGCAACGTTATTAGCAGAAATCACCTGCTTTAGGTTCCTCCTGAAGAAACCAAACCCTTTGCGGTCGCAACTCATTTCTAGCAAGAGCAGACGTATTTCCAAACTTCTACCAGAGCTGCGCTCGGGATGGGAGTGGGCGACAAAGCAGACCTGGATCCCACACGAATCCCTTCTCAAACATGCCTCTGGTGGCAAAGTGAACTACTTACTGTAAATCAGCACCGACTGAGCCACCGAGACTCCTCGATGGTCTCTCTAGCGCCTTTAACAAAATAGACGAGGCCCAAAGGATTGGAAACACCCCAAAAAGCACGGAAATACAAGAAATGCATCTCGTAGGAGGACTATGAAGGCAAGGGAAGGCTCTTGCCTGCTCTGAAAAGCCCAAGAGGAGATCTGAGCTGATGAGGTATCTTTGGGGCATCAGGGACTGAACAGAAACGTACTGGAAGCCACAGAAACAAGAAGACTGCTCTGGAGCACAAAGATGGCTTCAGAAAAGGTTCTGAGAGAAGAGGAGACGTCACCACAGGGATCAGAGAGGTCCCGAGGAGTCTGAAAGACCAAAGAAGTCCCGGGGACACAATGAGGAACTCAGAAGTGAATTTAAGGCAGTACAGATGCCCTCACAAACAGATGAGAGGACAAAAAGACCGACCTGGTTAGCAGATACAGACTCAGGGCAGGTTCTGAGGAAAAAAATGGGTGAAAGTGCCCTCCTGACTTAAAACCGGGCTCTGGAGACATCTGAGAGCTCAGCAAAGAGAGCAGTGGGGTCTTGAGCGAGGCAGAGAGACCAAAGAAACCTCAGAGCCAACAAGGAGGAACTCTAAAGGGGATTCCAACACGGTACAGACGTCGTCGGGGGGCAGGGGCCAAACGAAGGTGCCCTAAATGGCAAAGAGGGACTGAAAGGAGGAATCCCAGAGAGCTAGAGGACAAAATGCAGGCTCGGGGCCTCCAAAAAGGCATTAGGAATGGTTCTGAGGGAGCAAGAGGAGTCCAAAGCGCTACAGAGACGAAAGAGGGCTGTGGTGCCCAGGGAAGGTCTCAGGAGGCATCATGAAAGGTGTTCCCCGTGGCTTTTGCCGAGCTTTGCAAAGCTGGCAAGAGGCTATGCTGCCTTCCAGCATCCCCGACAGCTCCTGCCGGACGGTGCCGATGCCTGTGTGGGGCTCTTCTGCCTTCCAGCGTCAGACAGCTTCTGCCGGGTTTGCCAAGGCCTGCGAGGGGCCCTGCTTCTCTCCGGAGCGCTCCAGGACTTTCACCAACGTCCGGCCAGGGCCCTGCTTCGTTCCGGGGCGTGTGATGGCTTTGACCGGACTTTACCAACGCCCGCAAGGGGCCGTGCTGCCTTCCAGAGTCCCGAGTGGCTTTTGCCGGGCTTTCCCAAGGCCCATGCGGGGCTTTCCTACTTGCCAGCGTGCCTGGTCCCCGCTGCCTTCGAGAGGTCCACGGGGCTTTTGCCTGGCTTTGCTGACACCCGGGCCGGGTGTGGGGTGCTCAGGGGGCCGTGTGGCCAGGTGCAGGGCATGAGGCTTGGGGCTGGGTGCAGGGTGGGCGCAGGGGGAGTGCCAGGTGGGCACAGGGGCTTCGCTGTCACGGTGCCCTGCAGTGCTTGGTCGGGGATGCCATGGAGACACCAAAGCGGATGAACGCAGCCCCCCTGCGCGGCCCCCTGCCCTGAGCCCAGCACCTCCCCCCTCCCAGGCCTGGCTGTGGAGTGCCCTGTGTCCCCTGTCCCACAGGTACCTGGCTGTGGGGTGCCGTGTGCCCCCTCACCATGGGTCCGTGGCCATGGGGTCCCCCCACGTCCCCCATCTCCAGACATCCCAAACCATCGGGTCCCCCCCATGTCTCCAGCCCCACTGCTCCCTGGTGCCCCATGCCCTCTCACCCCACCCCCACGTCCCCCCAGTGCTCCCACGCGTGCCGCAGGGCACCCAGGCACGGCACACACAGTGCCTGCCCCCCAAGAAGACCCCCAGCACCCTCTGTGCCCCCCATCTCAAAACCAGCACCAAGCACTCCTGCAGCACCTGTCCCTGCACTTGGAGCTCGGTAAGAGGCCGGGCAGGAGGGGACCCAGGGCAGGGGGTACCCAGGGCTGGGCGTCCCCGGTGCCCCGTCCCTCGGCTGCCCCCCACCAGCAGACGAGGTGCAGGGACACGTACCCCAGCCGCGCAGTGGTGGTCCAGGCCCGGCTCTGCGCCCACAACCCCCCACTGCCAGCCCCAGCCCGTAGCCCCCCGGGACCCCACAGCCACTCCTGGCCCGCAGGACGCCTTGGGAGGACGGCAGCTATGGGGGGGCAAATGAATTTGGTGTCCCATCTGCTTCCCGCAGGAAAACAGCGGGATGGGCCACGCATCACGCGTGCACCGTCCTGCTCGGGGACGACCCAGCATCCTGCCTGTTCCCAGCACGGCTCCTGGGCACCCCACGGGACACGTGGGTCAGGGCTGGGGGGCCCGGGGCTGGGCCAAGCAGGGGGTGCTGCCCACGGGGCTGTGCACCGCGTGCCAGACGCAGGGCTGGGTGCTGCCGGAACACCGCGTCCTGCCAGCACATTCCTGCCTGAGTCACAGCCCGCTCCTGCCCGGGCAGGTCCACAGCCACAGCCCCACGGCCACAACCTCGCGCTGGCGCCAGGCGAGGCCCACGCCAGCCCCATGGCACCCCACGCCAGCCCCATGGCACCCCACGCCCCGCAGCTGGGCCAGCCCCACACACACGCACTCAAACCCTCCCCCCCCCCAAATCAGTACATAGACAGACATGCAAGCACTCACACCCCCACCCACCCCTATGCCCCCCACCTGTAGCTGCAGACCCCCACCCACAACCCGTGTACACACCCTATACGCCTCGCAGCCCCCACGTCCTGGGCTACCTAAAGGCCCCTGAAGACCCCCGTACCCCACACTCACACTATTTCCAGCCCCGCACCTCAACACACCCCCCCCCACCCCTCACACCGGGGGAAACTGAGGCATCTGGGCAAGGAGGAAGAAGAGGGAGGCCTTCACCAGGTCGCCCTCCTGCCCAGGGCCCGGGGGGGGGGGGCTCTGCTGCCACCCTGGCGTCACCCCAGGGCCCGGGCGGGGGATGGGCGCACCGGACGACCGGGTTCCTGGAAGAGGCCCACGTGACTTCCCCATATGCTATTAGCAGCCCTTGTTGCTGGGCAGAGCTTTGCTGGGCGGGCGGAACCAAGGGTGCACCCCGACACCCGGCACCCCGAGAGGGGCCACAGCGGGGGGGCAGCAGGGCCCGAGCCCTGGGTGAACCCCGGGGAGCAGATGGGAGCCAGGGAGCTGAGGCCCGACAGGCTCATTACAGCAGTGCACCAGCTCCCCCCCGCCATCGAAACCCACAACCAAATATTGCTAATCTCAGCCCAAATGAGTCATCCACCCCCACGCCTGGCAGCCCCCTCCCCCCCCCCCCGGGACAATTCCAGGGAACTGGAATCTGTGGCCCCCCGATAACCCCGGAGCTGTTTCTGGGAATGGGCAGTGCTGCTCCAGGAAGCCCCCATCCCCGCACAGCCTCTCCGCTTCAAGGACCTGTCCCCTGGGGGGGGGGGGGGGGGGGGGCCTGTCCCCACCCAGTCCCCCTTACTCAGCTCCCAGGGGCTCCTCTCATTGACCCAACTCTGCACCGACCCCCCCCCAAGGCAGCAGCCCTGGGAGGGGGCAGCACCCCACGGGGGGGGGGGGGGGGGCGTAGAAGAGAAGGGGGTGCCCCCTGGGACAGATTGCAACGAGGAGCCACCAAATAGCCACCCCCCCCCCTCAACCTCCTGAAACCCCCCAGGAGAGCAAAGGGACACATCTGGGGCAAAAGCAGCTCGGACTCCTGTTATGAGAAATAACACAAAAGATCCCTCCAGGCCCCACTGCGCGACGTGGGCCACCGAGCCAGAAATGGGCAAAAATTGGGTTTTTTTGCCTGGCCAGGGGATTTTCTGTATTTGCATGTGCCCCCCCCTCCGCCACCAGCAGCCTCAAAGCGAGCTTTCGACCGCCCTCCCCGGCGTGCAGAGGACAGGGGGGGTGCAGAGGAGGGGGGGCTCTGCTTGCCCAGTGCTCCCCCTCCCACTGCAGGGCAGCGAGGAAAGCCCCCCCCCCCACTGTCCCCAGGGGACCCCAAATGAGCCCCCCCCCCATCACCATACACAGAGGCTGCTTTAATTCCCCCACCCCCCCCCGCCTTATTTACGCAAAAGGTTCAGAGAAGTCGAAGCCGGCTTCTGCGAAAAGCCCCGGCCGCAGCGGAAGAGGCAGCCCCCGGTTTATCGGTGCCGAGGCAGGCGGTACCGAGCGCTGCGGCTTCCAGGGAGCGGCAGCAGCCCCCCCCCGACCCCCCCACAGCCTTTGCATATTTCCACGGCGAAGGCCCAGCTTTGCATGAGGGCCCCACTGCACCCCAAGAGGCCAAACAGCCCCGAAATAGCCCGCAAAGACACAGCCTTAAAAAAAAAAAAAAAAAAAAAAACACCCCCCGACAAAAAAAACCCACAGCAAAAAAGGTAAAACCAGACCACGCTGCACTTGCGACACGGCGGGGCTGAGGCAGGGGGCTGGCGGGGTGCGAGGGCCTCTCCCCTGCCTCACCCCAGCCTGGGAGCCCACCGGGCCGGAGCCCCCGCTCAGGTTTGGGGGTGGGGAAGTGCTTTGCCCCCGAGGAGGGGATTTTTTTCCAGGCGAGGCTCCCGCAGTGGAGCTGGTCCTGGCAGGAGGAAGCTGATCAAGAAAGCGCTGCCCCAGCGAGGTCTGCACGGCACCGGGCTGCATGCTCCAGCTCCATCCTGCAGGAATCAAAACTGGGCAGGACAGGGAGCGCTTCGGGGGAGCAGGGCCCCCCCAAAAGCAGCCTCCTTGGCAACTGCGACGCCAGCTCGCTCTGCCCAGGCAGAGCGGGGAGCAGGCCAACACCAGATGACTGAAGCCACGGACCGTGTGCCCCCTGGAAGGGGCAAGGAGCGCAGCTCGGGGCTCTGGGACCAGGACCCTCTCCTCCAGCTCGCGGCTGCAGAGGGTGACGAGGCCCAGCCGCCACGCACGGGCACCCAGAGCCACCGCACGCCCAGGGCCCCACAGGAAAGCTGCTCTGGAGCACGCAGGCACCAAGCACGAGGCATCTCACAGACTTTCCCCACCCACGTACGTGGTGAAGAAGAGCGCGTGGGCCCGGAGTGGCTCCGGGGAGCCCCAACGGGTGACTGACAAAAACCCAGAGCAGTTTTCCCACAGCCCGCAGCGGCTTTCTAATAAGCAAGAGGCTGCGGGATGCCCTAGGGGCAGCAGCTGTGCCGACAGGCCCACACCAGCAAAGCAGAGGAGCAGCATTTAGCACATCTCGTTACAGGAAACGGCAAGTTTTATACCAGGGGATTGAAAACAAGAGACATTTATTGACAAAAACTAAGTGCTTGTTCAGCAAACAAGCAGGCCTGACAATAGCACCATCTTTCAGCTCTCCGCTTGGGTTTCCATCAGGCATTGCTCGGGCTGCAGGTCAAGCACCGTGGACGAGGATGTTCCTCGCTGCGCAGGACCCGGTCCCACAGAGCAGAGCTCCCCAAGCACCGACCGAGCCGTGGTCGGAGGGCACAAGGCAGACAAGTGCTGCACACCCACCAAGAAACAACGCTACCAGCTGGGCACCAGGGACTAACCCCAGGGCCAGCACCGACGGACTTGCACAAGCTGCAGATCCGAGCCGACAAGTTTTATTCCGCTCCAGAACATTTACATTCAAACATCAGCTTCATCCCGACTCATGGCTTAGAGGGTCAAAATGAAGGGAAGACAAGGAAGCAACCAAGACCAGCTTCCACAGCTCCTCACTTCCTTCCAGAAGGGCTGGAATAACCAAAAAGATTAAAATAAACAGAAATATCAACTGTTGCCAGCAAGCTGTGGGCACAACAAGAGTCCACCAGGCCACTGGTCCTTGTTACGCTCCCTGGCAATGTCGCTCAAGTACATCAGAGAAAGGCTCGCTCGGAGTCAAGGCAGGAGCAGGCTTCGCCACAAAAACGCTACTTCACATGAGGAATGAAGTACAGTGCACCCATAAGCAGTTCTACCACATTCAAAATGCCTCCTTTTTGTATCATTAGCTCTGTAAAAATGTACATATTCTACAGATTTATAGATATTTACAGGTTCTCTACAGCCTCCCCACCCCGTGTGGGGTTTTACATACTTACAAATGCACTCCCTATTTTTAAACTGCCTGTGTGTGGCGAGTCGTATCGGTGTAGCTGAGCTCAGCCAGACAGACCAACACGGCCGCGCCGCAGCTGGCTGCGGTTACTGTCCTGAGCCCCGCCTCACCCCCCCGGCCCTCGACCCTCCTCTGCCTGCTCAGTGACCTGGCCCAAGCCCTGCAGGGAGGGACGGGGCCGTGCAGGGCTCCAGCGCCCCGAGTTCTGGCAGCGGGTCGCACATCTCGGCTGCTGGTGCGGCTCTACCGCTTCCGGAGGGCGGACGCACGCAGAGCCAGCAGCGGCTGAAGGCCCGCTCACCAGCACACCTGGGAGCGGGCACCGGCTCCACAACACCCAGCGTTCAACGCTTCTGCTCCAACAGAAAAGCCGCAACTTTTAGGCAGGGCACCAGCAGCAGAAGATGCTATTTCCAGAAACCCACAACCAGAACCCTGAAACATCTGCTCCACGCACAGCTGCCGCGCCCAGCCCAGGAGGCTTCAGTCCACACAAGAGCTGCTGGTGCTCACTGGCTCGCTGCTAAGCAGATCGGTTCCCTCCGGGTAACACTGAAGCAGTCCGCTTGAGCTTTCTGTCATCATCCTCTTGAAGGAAGCAGAATATCAATTCTTCCACTTTCTGTTCCCAAAGCAACAAATCCTCATCGGTACCCACAATCTGACCGGATCACGCCTTCCTTCTCAGGAAAGGATTGCTCAGGGGATGCCTAGATATTCTCCTCGGGCCACTCAAGTCCAGCTTCGTAAGTACTCACAGGAGGAAGCGATCAGCTCAGCAGCCCCGAACAGAGCCGATCCACCCACAGTTCTGTCCCTCTGCGGCATACCCTGGCTCACCGGATCATGTAGGCCAAGCTCGCTCCCAGTCCAGCCACGCCTGCGAACGCCATCAGTACATTTCTGATGCTGCCTTCCAGGTCCTCGACTCTGAAGAAGTTGACAAAGCCCTCCTAGGAGAAAGAAGGGAAAGTCATTCCCCTGCCAGCCACCCTTCTTCGGCAGGCAGCCGTGGAAAGCAGCCTTTTTGCCCCCGGCAGAGCGGGCAGGGGTACAGCCTGCCCAGCACGCCCACCGAGCACACTCCTTCCCCCAGACTCCTCACGGCCACTGCCCGCCCCGCAGTCAGGAGACAGCACCAAAGCAGCTTCAAGCAAGCTCAGCGCACCCGGGACTGCCTCGGCTTTGGGAACGCTGCCCGCTCCGCACCGGGCGGGGGCACATTTTTGGGTCAAGACTGCTTCAGGCAGCTTGTGGTAAGGAGCTCCTGAAACATCAGAGCTCCGGCTAGATGTTTCAGACTGTGGTTTCAACTGGAGCAGTGAGTCATCCCTGTGCTTCGCTGACACACGTAGTTGTCAAGGAGCAGGTCACCGAAATAGGAAAACACTGGATTGTTCTGAAAAGCTCCACAGTGCTCGGGACAGGCAGTGACTCACCCAGCCTCCTTGGCTCATTAGCCACTCGCGCTTCGATGAGACCAGCGCATCCGTGATGATCCCTGCCAGCGAGCTGATGCACTTCTCCTGCTTTATGCTTTTCAGGTGTTTTGCAACAAAGGCACCAAATGAGATGAGTGTCACCACTCGACCCCAGTTTGTTACTCCATCACTGAACATGTGGGCAGCCACTTCACACACCGACTGCAGATCTTCCTCTTTCTGGATCTCCAGCTTCCGAAGCATTCCTGCAAGAGATGCCAGTTTAGAGGCAGGCACCCACACGACACCAAATACCCCGCAAGGCCACCAGTTGAAGACGCAGCCCCCACGCTCCAGGTCCAAAAGCTTAAGAGCCACTGCCAAGTGCCAGTGATGGAGAGCAAGTACCTGCCTGCTTCTGCAAAGGGCTCTGCTGCTCACACCCACCTGGGCCAGCCAAAAACCAGCCCATAACCCACTTCGAGTGCCTTCCTCCCCACCTCGGGCACAGCTGCTGTCTCGGTGCATGTCACGCTCCCCTGTCTCACAAGGGCTTTAAACCCCACATCAGAACCGCAGCACCGAAGTCGGTTTGCAGCCCGGCATGAGTCCTGCCCCTCGAGCCGAGACGAACGACAGTCACCTATGGCCAGGCTGACGTGTCGCCCTTTTATTAGTGTGATTTTAGCAACTGCAACAACAAAATTCCCCAGTTTGGCCTGCAGTGCCCCCTCATGAATAAGCAAACAAGACAAGCCTTTACGAAACTGAAAGGCGTTGCTTGTTGTTGTTCAAACTAACAGGAAGCCTTCCTGAAACCAGTTCCTTTTCTGCACCCGTGAAGGTAACCGTCTCTACAGAAGCCTCAGACACCAATGCCAGCTCGCACTGGTCTGAACATTCCCCCCAAGCATGGTTTGTCCAGCAAGCACGTCTGTGAATTTGGCCAGGGTAACTGAACGCACAGTCTTTCGCATCAGCACAGCTACAGACGCGAGGAAAAAACTGAAGCCCTTTGCACTAAGAAAGAAAAAAAAACCCCACCCACAAAAAACTGTAACATCCTCCTGCAAGAATGAAGGCATTTCACCACAGCCGCCTCGGGAGGAAACGCAGACACTACCCTTCTGCACCAGGCACCATCCCGATCTGGGATCGGGCGCTGCGTGGTGTGCTGCAAGCAGTCCCAGCGCGAGCCCCGGGGCCAGGAGCTCAATCCCAACGCCCCGACGGCTCAGGCCAGCCCCCACACTGCTCATTTCTCAGTTACCCGAAACCAGCTCAAAATGGTTGGTTCTCACTTCCCACCCGTTCCCAGGACACTCTGCACAAGGACACCTGCTCATCCAAGCCCAGGCACTGGGGTTCAAGCTTCTATGGCTATTCTAGGGCTCATCAGAAGTGGGCAAAATACATTACAACAGCTATAACCCAAGCACATTGTCCGGGAAATTTTCTCCCCCAGAAACCCCATTCCACCCAAGCCAGGGGTGTGAGGAGCTTAAACTCCTGAGCTAACTAATCTTTGGACGCCTGGGATTATTTGCATACAGTCATGCTGAGCAAAGCAGGATGCGAGGAGGAACTGGAGCTAATCTGTAACTAGATTATCTCCTCTGCACACGCTGCCAGCGGTTTTTCCACCCCCCAATCGAACAAAGTTCAGTTTCATTTTTAATCACTTCTCAGCCGTTTTAACTCCCTCAAAACCGGGGCCACATCCCATCCAGTAAATGGCCCAGCCGAGAGCTCAGGCACCCCTCACCTCGCCGGGGGGGCGGGGAAGGCACAGAGGCCTTGCTCCAGCCCCACGGGCCAGCTCCGGCCCGGGCCTCCCCCAGCCCCCGCCACGCAGCAGCCTGCGGCCCACCCACCGCGAGGGCCCACCCATGCTGCAGAGGGAGCAGACGCGGGGGCAGCACCTCCCGGGGACCCACATGCCCCCCCCTCAGCGAGACAAGCCCCCAACCCCCCCCACCGACCCTAACCACCCTCCGCAGGACCCCAACCCCCACCCCAAGCCCCCCCAGGACCCCACACTGAGAAGAGAGGGGAGCGGGGCCTGCAACCCGCCTCCAAAGAAGGGGAAGCGGGTGCCGGGCCCCCCCCCGCGATCTCCCGCCCACCGGGCCCAGGGCAAGGCCCGGACCCCCCCACATCCCCCGCCCCCGCCGGGGAGGAGCCGACCACCACCCACCCTGGAAGGCGAGCTCGTGTTTCTGCATGACGCCGTCGCCGACCCTCCGCAGCGTCTCCAGCGCCTTCTCCATCACGGCATCGCCAGCGCCGCCGGGCCTGCCGGGCCCGCCCAGCAACCCCGGGAAGAGCTTCTTCACGCCGGGCCCGGCTTCGCCCGCCACCTCTCGCAGGTAGCGGCTGATCAGCTCCAGCGAGTCCTGCCGCAGCTCGTCGGGGGGCTCGGGGGCCTCGGGCGGGGTTCCGGGCAGCGAGTCCCCCCCCGGGCCGCGCTCGTCCTCCGGCTCGCAGCCGTCCAGCTCCTCCTCGGGGCTCCACAGCGAGCTCGGCCGCGCCGCGGGGGGCAGCGCCACGGCGCGGGGGGCCGCGCCGCAGCCAATCAGAGCGCGGGGTTCCTCAGGGCGACCGGCGGCGGCCCAGGCCCCCGCGGAGCCAATCAGGGCCCGAGGTACCTCAGCGGCGGTGGCCGCGCCGGGGGCTGCGGCGGGCGGCGGCGGCGGCGGGGCCGGGCCCCCCCCCGGGGAGGCGGGCGCCAGGGCCGGCCCGCCGCCGCAGTAGAGGTTGAAGCCGATGACCGCGTTCCTCTTCACGGCGAACATGGCCCCCACTCCGCGCCGGCGGCGAGCTGCGCGGGCGGGAGCGTTCCTGCCGCTTATATAGCGACTGTGACGCCACGCGGGGCGGGGCCAGGCCGCGCCGGTTCCGCTTCCGGCCCCGCTTCCGGCCTCGCCTCGCCGGCGCCGGGGGAGGGGGGCCCGGCGCCTCGCCCGGCCGCGGCTTTTCGGGGTGAAAAAGGGCGGAAAAGGCGGTACCTCGGCGGCCCCAGGCCCCGCGGCGGGTACCCCGCACCCCGGTGCAGCAGCCCCTCAGCAGCGCGGGGTCGCGGTGCCCCGAGGCCCCCTGGCAAAGCCGGGCCCCGCCGCGGCCTCCTCCAGCACCGGGCCCGCGGCCCTCGCAGCCTGCGCCGTGTTCCGAGGCGCCGCGCGCCCCTCCCTGCCTCAGCCCCGGGGTTCAAGGCAGGGCAGCCCCCGGCAGGCCTGAAGCCCTGGCGCACGCAGGGAGCCGGGACCCCCGTGCCGGTGATGGGCTCTGCTGAGCCCCCCCGGGAGTCCTGCGTCCAGCTCTGGAGCCCTCAGCACAGGACAGAGCTGGAGCTGTGGGAGCGGGGCCGGAGGAGGCCCCAGCAATGACCCGAGGGCTGGGACCCCTCTGCTGGGAGGAAAGGCTGGGAGAGCTGGGGCTGCTCAGCCTGGGGAGGAGAAGGCTGCGGGGAGACCTCAGAGCAGCTGCCAGTGCCTGGAGGGGCTGCGAGAGCTGGAGAGGGGCTGGGACAAGGGCAGGGAGTGATGGGGCAAGGGGTGATGGCTTTAAACTGAGAGAGGGGAGATTTAGATTAGATACAAGGAAGAAATTCTTCATTCTGAGGGTGGTGAGGCCCTGGCCCAGGTTGCCCAGAGAAGCTGTGGCTGCCCCCTCCCTGGCAGTGTCCAAGGCCAAGTTGGACGGGGCTCAGAGCAACCTGATGGAGTGGTGGATGTCCCTTGCCATGGCAGGGGCATGGACTGGATGAGCTTCAAATGTCCCTGCCAAGCCAAACTGTGATTCCACATCTCCCCCCACCCATCAGCATTTTACCTGGATCTGTCTGGTTAAAGCCCTCTCCGACTTTAGCTCACTTAGCTCAACGTTCACGGGGAAGTGCGCCATTTCTTCCTGTCATCGTGGGTTGCCTCACATCTCTCCTGTTACTCAAAACCTCCTGGCATCCGTCGGCTCCGTGAGGGCTCTCACGTCGCAGGGCACGGGGCTGTGGGCAGGATGCGGCTGGGGGTGGGTTGTGCAAGAGCTGGTGGGTGCCCAGAGAGCCCAGATGTGCTCCACTGTCACCCATTGCCTGGCACACCCCAGGGGTGCTTTGGCCAAGCTCCACATCGCTGGGGCACCGGCTCTCCGCTCTGGTCTGCCCTGGCCACAGGCCCCTCCCTCACCCCCTGGGCCTGAGCCCGATGTCCTCAAAATCTCCCCCAGTTTGGGAAGAAGAACTTAACTGGGGAACAGCCCATGGGGATCTGTGCCAACGCAGGCGATCAGACACTCCCTGGAGAGGCAAGCCCTCGGCTTTGCTCTGGGGCGGTGAGTAAGGAGGTCTCCCAAGCACCCCTTTGCCAGAGCCCTTGCCAGGCTGTGTCCCAGGGACTGCGCTCTGCTCTGTCCCCACCTCTCGAAAGGGCTGGGATGAAGGGAGAGGCGCGGGGACAAAGGTGGCTGCTGTCCTGCAGAGCTAAACCTGCAAGCGACTTCCCCCTGCGGAGCCACGCACGGGCGCAGCTGCACCCGCTGCACCCCCGCCGCCTTTGTGTGCCTGACCGGACCCAAAACCGCTGGGAATTGGGGCCCCAGAAATCACACGCCGGGTTACCCCAAGGCCGGCAGGGAAGGGTTTCCGTGTGGGCACCGGTGCCACACCAGTGCCAGGCCAGCAAGGCCGGTGACGCGTGCTGCCGCCCTGTCCAAAGGCCATCGAAATACCCCGCAGCAGCGCAGCCCCGGCCCCCAGCTGGGACCGCGACGTCAGCCCCACGTCACCCGGCCGAGGCACCACAGCGTCACCGAGCTGTGACGAGAGCCAGACACTGGGCCAGGGGCCGTGGTGCCGGCGGTGCCTGGTTTCCCCTCCCGGTGCAGGCAGGTGGGCTCACTGCTGAACCCCAGGACCCTGGAGCCCCCCACCCTCCCCAACAGCAGGGCCTCAAGGGCAGGCAGCCCAGGAGCCTTGGGATTTGGGGGGGCAGGGGAAACCCCAGACGTAGGGAGAGAACACCAGCACAGCTCCTCAAATGGGTCTTTCCACTCCAGGGAGGCAGCGAGGACACAGGGAGCCGCCACCACGAGGAAGCCCCTCTCTGGTCACCGTTTCTGGGGACAGAGCAGCAAAGCCAAGACTGTCACCGGCCTGAGCGTCACCGCGTCCCGGCAGGAACCGAAAAGAACAAACCTGCGGTGAGCACGGGGCACAGCCCTGTCCCGAGTGCCCCAAAGCACTCTTGCCCCAGATCTTGCAAGAAACAGGGACGTGCACCCACCTGGGGTGCCCCTTCAGCTCCTCGCCAGCTCCCTTCCCAGCTGCCAGCCCCACAAACCAGGGCAAGAGCGCGACTGCATCGCACTGGGGTGCAGCGAGATGAAACTTGGCCCCTTCAGAATCCTTCCCCGGCCCCAAGGAATGCGTTCTTGTCAGGAAGTGAATTCTTGGCACAGGGAGCAATAACAGAGGCGAGTTCGGCCGGCTCCGGCAGCTTGGGGCAGCGCCCAGCACATATTTTCCCAGCAGTGCCAAGCTTTAAAGCACAAACAAACACACCGGCACATACTTGGCACCAGGCTGGGACAGCACGTCCCTTTGCAGACACGGGGCCCTGGCCCTCGCTGCGGGGTGGGCTTGGGAGGCTGTGGAACGGCCAGCTCCGGGGGGATGACGCAGCGCGGAGGCTCCAGGGAGGGTCAGGGGGTTCCTTTGATCAGCGGCCCACCCCGGTGACACCATGGGCTGGGCTGTTGAACTCTAGGAAGGAAAGGTGTGACGTCGAGGTCAAAAACCCCGGAGTCGAAGCCTCTGGGGTGGCTGTCAGCGGGGAGAGGGAGCCGCAGAGGGGTGGGGTGGGAGGACATCACACCCCACTGCTGTGGGGCAGCCCTGACCCCTGGGGAAGGCACCAGGACCCCCTGCCCCACAGCACGGAGCAGGGGCAGGGGTTTGTTTTGAAGGCAGGAGGATAAAAACCACCTCCCCCCGTGCTGCCCCCCAGGTCTCTCAACAGTGAGACATGGTGGCTGCTGGCCCTGCTCGGCCCCTGCAGCTGCACGAGGGGACAGACCCCCGAGACCCCACGTACCCCCATCGCTGGGCAACGGCCACCCTGCACCCCACACCCACCCCACAGCCACCTTCTTGCCCTCCTCCCTGGTGATGGGACAGCCCCAACACCCCACAGCCCCACTGCTGGGGGACAGCTCTCCCTACACCCGGGGATGAACCCCATGTACACCCCACGGCTCCACTGCTGGGAGGCAGCCCCATGCAGCCCCCAGAGAAGGGGGCCACACTACTCACATATCAGGGGTGAGGGGGAGATGTTGTTCAGCAGTAGATGAAATAAGCCGAGGGAGGAGGAGGAAGAAAGGGGCAGGGCCATCGAGCAATTTTGCTGAGGCCGGTTGGGGTCCCTCCAGACGCCCTCTCCCACCCAGTGCCCATCCCTGGGGTGCAGGAGCAGGGTCACACTTGCACTCCCCTCCCTACCTCAACGAAACCCCACGTGGGCTTGGCGAGCCCCATCCCACCCCACAGCTGCACTTCGATGGCCTTGCTCAGGCTGCACAAGTCCCTCAGACACCCCGAGAGCTGGTGCTAAACGCGTCTTTCCTCCCGCTGGCTCACCCCAGCAGCAGAGGATGAGAAAGCGCACGCCTCCGAGATCCGAGGCGGTTCCCACTTCACCCCTTCCCGTGAGAGGCAGGCAGTGGGGCAGACGGCATCATCCCCCGCTCGCTGCGGCCCTGGGGGTGGGATGGAAACAACCCTGCTCCGTGGCCATTACCCTTGTATGGAATTGCTCTTGCCGGTTCTCTTCCTGCGTCGTCACAGTCGCTTCCCCCTCCTGCGCAAGCACGCCTGGCATTTCCGGAAAACCAGGGAAAGACGTGGTTTGAGAGCCGGCCCCTTCCTCTGCCCCCCTCACCACAGGGGCAGCCCCCAAGCTGCAGTGCCCCTTTGCATTCCTCACTACAGTGCCGCTTTTTCTTAAAAAAAAAAAAAAAAAAAAAAAAAAAAAGCAAGCATAGCATTCTAGAAGAGAGGAGAGATGAACATGTAGAAAATTATATATATTTTTATATATATGATTCAGATCTATTTACAACATGGCTGGGACAGACAGCAGAACATCCAAGGAGGCTGCACAGCCTCGGCTGGCGCTGCCCTGGCCAGGACACACAGGGATGGAAAGGCGATGGAGACCGAAGCACGGACCCGTGCTTCCGAGTGGGCAGCCCCCGATCCCGGGGCACTCCCTGCCCACGCCACGAAGAGCAAACCGTCCCCTGCAGCCACAGGGCCAGCAGTGGAGCCCCTCACTCACGGTGCCCTGCGCAGCGGGGCTGCAGCTGGCTTGCTCCAAACCACACGAAGGCAGATGGAAGCATTCGAGCACACGCGTGGCAAACACTCTCCCAGGAAGCGACACCGCCTTCCTCCCTCCAGCCAGAGGCAGGAAAGCGCGAGGAGCGAGAGAGATTCTCAGGAAAGCCTGAGTCAGCCAGCCAAGAATGCAGGGAAGGAAGCCGTGCCCCTGCAGAGCATCGCCCGTTGCCTCCCTGCCTTGCTTTCCCCTGACCTGATGGGAATCTCTTAAAAAAAAAACCAAACAACAAACCCCAAAACTAACTGTCCACTCGCCTTCCTTTTGCCCACGACTTCAGAACTGGGCCCAAAGCGGGCAGGGTGAGCGCGGCCTGGCACGGGCATGGGGAGCCCTTCAGCTGCAGAGGACAGGCGGGCGCCTCGTCTCCGCCGCAGGAGGAGCGGCCAGTGCAGGCACCCAGGGCACACGTCGTTGTGCAGGCTGCAGCCGCAGCACCAACCTTGCGTTCGGCGTTTGGTTTGGTTGGGTTTTTTGTTTGTTTTTAAACAGGCCTGGAACAAATAAAAGGGAAGAAGAAAAAAGGAGACAAAAGAAATCCAAGCTTGGGGTGCCTGACGCTGTCAGCACAGATTTGCCTCTATGCCCCTCTCTCCCTGATCTCCACGCTCTGTCTCTGGTGCTTTTTCCCCTTCCAGTGTGGTTATTCCCAGTCCTGTCTCTCCCTGCAGATATCAGCTCCAACAGCTCGCATCTGTCTCACCGCCTGCTGCCGGGCCCCGCTTCGCAAGCACCAAAGCCTGGGCATCAGGCAGGGGCTGCAGGCGGCCAGACCGGGCGCTGCCTGCCTGGCCACGCTCTCCTGTGTCCCAGGCGCCGTGATGCTGGGGGTTCAGCTCACCACCTTCTGCTGCGACACCGGGAGAGGAGCCATCTCCAACCCGTGCCAAGGCAGACGGCCTCGCTGGCCAGAACTGACCAGGGAGAGAGAAACTGCCCGCAAACCCTCCGGGGCAGCTGCGAGCCTCACGCTGTGCCCCTCCATCACAGCCACGCTCGGATGCGGCAGCGGGGCGACCCTACCCCCAGAGCAGCAAAGGCCTCATCACAGCTCCAAGCCACGAGGAGCGTTTCGAACACTGCCTGGCCCCCCCGCTGCAGCCATCAGACACTTCGTCCCCTCCTGTGGGCTCAGCTGCTTTGGGCAAGCAGGGGACAGATCCCAGGCAGCTCAGCCCAGCAACACAGCCGCGTAATTTTTTGCCTATCACCTAATTTCTTCACTTAGAAGCTCTAATGCACACACCTTACTAACCTTCCAGATCACGTATCACACCTTTTGCCCAGCCGGTTCTTCCTCTGCAGACACCCGAAAAGCATTCACACGCCACAGCTCTGAACTCTCCCCTCTTACCCGGTGCCAAGCAAACACCAAGCCACTCCTCTGAGCACTTTTCTGCTTCTCCCAGGGCCGCACAACTCTCCCAGCGAGGAGGCAGCGCTGCAGTGGCTCTGCAAGCGAGGATGGTTTCAAACAGCATGAAAATTAAGGCAGCAAACCCACTCGCTAAAAGGAACGGCTCAATGAAATCTGTGCATCCCGGGCTACCGACACCTCTCGCTCGCCTTCTCAGTTCTGGTGAGTGTTCGCTGTAAATACTCAAATAACTATGTGGATTCTGGTGCTCCCGTCCCTATGGTACAGTGAAGTTCAATCCATTTAGCCAAAAGAAAAAAGAAAACAGGAAAAAACCCAGCCTGCGAGTGCAGGCTACCCTGCCAGCTTGCTGGTTACGAGCGAGGATTTTCTCTGCGGGAGGTCCTGTGGCGTGGGGATGTGGTCTCCCGTCACCAGGTTCTTGTCTGGCCCTGCACTTGGCAACTGCTTGTTCTTCATCTTTGCCTTGGCCATGTTGTAGTCACCAGAATCGAAGTATTTTTGCTGGAAGAGGGAGAGGAGTTTGGGTTACTTTGATTTGCAGGAGCACAGGGACATAGCAGAAACACAGAGACCTGAACATGAGTGTGATCCTTCAAGGAGGTCCTGGGGTTGCTCACCACCAGGTCACAAAAACGTCACACAAGGGGAGAATCCAAGGGAGCCTGGCCCGATTTGAAAGGCCTTTGGCACCCACCCACAAACCCCAGAGCGAGTGGGACCTGCCCCGGCTGGAAGCAGCTTTGCCCCACAGCAGCCGCCTGTCTGACTCCAGACACCAGGGTGCACATTTCCCTCTGACCCACCCTTGGGAGTCTGCCTGCAGCCCGTGAACTTTGGCTGCGTGGCACTTGCTGGGTAAAGGCCAGGTTTGTCCTGCTCTGCACTTGCATCATGCTCAGCGTCACAGGGGTTCAGTCCCGGTCCAGAGACCCCCAGACAGCCGAACGCAGGCACAGCCGCACCACAGACCACTCCAGGCAGAGGCTCAGCTACAGTGGCAAAGTCTGTTGATTCAGTTTATTCTGGTTTGGTGAACGGATGAGCCGGGGTGAGAGAGCAGGGTCTTCTCCCCAGGCAGCACAGCCCGGCCAGTGCCAAGCCCTCCGCCAGACCGTCCAGGCTCCCAACAGACGAAGCGATGCAGGGAAATGCCTGCAAAGACGGGGCCAGAGGACACCTCCCTGCTGCACGGCACCACCAGCCCGGGGTGCAAAGGGCATTTCGTTCCCTTATCACAGAACAGTCAGGGTTGGGGGGCCCTCTGGGGATCCCCTAGCCCAACCCCCTGCCCAAGCAGGGTCACCCAGAGCAGGCTGCACAGCACCGCGGCCAGGGGGGTTGGAGTATCTCCAGAGAAGGAGACTCCCCAACCCTCTGGGCAGCCTGGGCCAGGGCTCCGTCACCCTCAGAGGGAAGAAGTTCTTCCTCGGGTTCAGCTGGAGCTTCCTCTGCTCCAGTTTGTGCCCGTTGTCCCTTGTCCTGTCGCTGGGCACCACTGGAAAGAGCTTGGCCCCATCCTCCTGACCCCCCCCTGCAGATATTGATCGGCATTTCTAAGGTCCCCTCGCAGCCTTCTCTTCTCCAGGCTGAACCAGCCCAGCTCCCTCAGCCTCATCACACACATCACCGTGGGACGGTGCTGCTTCGCCCGCCCGCAGCAGTACCACCAAAGGAGAGCTTCCCCAGTGCTACGGACAGGGCTTTGCTGGGCACAAGGAGCTCTGAAGAGCCCAGTTCTGCCCCGATGCGCCAGCAGGCTCCGACAAGCCCAGTCCCAACAAAAAGCCTTCCCCGCTTCAGCGCCAAGCCACTGAGCAACCCTCCTTTCTGCGCTTGCTTTAGCAGCTGGTACCTAAACCAACAGCCCTGGTGATCACATCAACAGCGCGAGCGAGCGCACACGGTGGCTGCCCGGGCAGAGGACAGCTGTCCCCGCAGGCTGAAAGGGAAGCAGCAGGGCAGAGCCAAGCCCTGCGCAGCGTGCCACGGAGACACCGTGCGTTCAGAGCTGCGGAAGGCAGCAGCCGCTGCCTGCCAGCACCTCGGGAGGGATTGACGTTTCCTGCACCAGCGAGGAGGAGGGCCAGCAGCGACAACCCAAGCACGCTACAGACGGCTCCCGCAGAGGGATTTAATTACATCTCCAGGGAGCAGAGTCAGAGGGTTGGCCAGCCACGGACACGCAGCCAGCTGACTCACTGGCGTTCCCAGTGCCCTTTGCACCAGCCCAGAACCCAGGCAAAGCGCAGACCAGAGAGACAAACTGCGGCCCGCAGCACCTTTGCGGCCCACTGAACCCCAGGGAGCACAGCAGCAGGCAGGGGGGGATTTATGCACTTGTTTTGCCTCTCAACCCCAGGTTCCAGGCCCGGGTGTGGAGAACAGGGTGGGACCCACCGCCGGGGTAGATACACAGAGCCAAACCACCCGAGAGGCGGCAGCTTTTGGGTTCTGAGCCCTTCTTGCTTAACCACAGCAGCCCTCGCTGCTTTGGGCTTGAGCTCGCTGGGTGCCACGTCCAGCGCAGGCACTGAAAGGAGCTCGGCCCACGGCTTCAACAGAAACTTTTTGGCCTGGGGAATTATGGTGTGATTCCTCTGGCCCGGTCGGAGCTTGGCTGCCTGCGCCACTGAGGGAGGAAAGGATGTGGACGAGCCACGGCTGAGAAATAAATACCCCTTTCTGCAGTCTCTTCATGAGGAAGTCGGAGCCTCCAGGCTTCTGGCCTAGGTTGGGGTATTTGGCCTTCAGTTTCGCTTCTTCTGCTCTCTCAGGGGTGACGGTTTCCTTTTCTTGTGAGTCCTGAAAAACAAAGAGGGGGGGTGGAAAGCCCTTCAGCCCCACAGGATGAACACACACCTGTGACGCCGTAACACAACACTCAACAGCAAGTCCCGACCCCGGTGCCTGGCTTGCCGAGCAAGGTGTGGTCCCCTGGAAAAGCCAGGCACGCTCAGAGAATATTCGAAACACCTTCCCAGCCAGAAACCGCTCTTAGGCCCGGTACCTGTGGAGAGAGGCAGAGATCCTCCCCGGGCCCCCTTCCCAGACAGGAGCCCCGCAGGTGCTTGCGCTGACATTTGGCTTTGCAAACTGGGCTTAAAACATCGCCACAACTGGCTGCTGGCCAAGCCTCTTCCCCCGACCAGCGACAGGGCCGAGCAGCACCGACAAACCAGCGCGACGGGGCACTGCGGCGCTGGGAGGCGTCACCCGGCTGCAGGCAGCCGCGATGGAAGAAACCCTTCTGCTCCAGACCCAATTTATCGGGAACGACAACGGGCACGGGCAGCACAGCAGCGTTTCAGCACCCGCTTCACAGCCACAGGGGTTTCAGGGTGTGCCAGGAAGCCATGCAGCCCGCTCGCAGCCTGGGACCAATTGCAGCAGAGGTGCCAGACCCTGGTTGTCGCCTGGCCCCTCAGCAGGAGCTCCAGGACCCCCCCAGCCCAGCTACGGAAGCATCACCTGAGCAGCAGCGCCCGAAGCGGGGTTCAGGATCTGCTCCCCAGCCACCAGCCTCTCTCTTCAGGGGGGCACCTTCCCCGCCCCAGGGAAGGGCTGCAGGCCTGCGCCAGCAGCTGCGCTCGGAAGGAGCCAGGGTCCCAGCAGGGCCTGGAGAGCCTCCCCTGCAGCAAGGCCGAGTTCTGGCCGGCCACCAGCCCCACTTTGATGGGAACCCATCACCGCCGGCCACCTCCACCAGCAGCCAACCCACCATGGGAGCGCGAGCCACCGTCCCACAGGGTGCTGACAAGGGGGGGAGGGTGTGTCTCCCCGCTGTTCCCGTTCCAGCAGGGACGGCGCTGGCAGAGTGGCCGTGGCAGCTCGGCTCCCAGCCGTGTGCCTCTCCTCCCAGCGCCGAGGCCCTGCACCACTCCCAGCCCACCAGACGGCACGCTCCAAGCAGCGAGCGTGGCAGAACACTGCACCACAAGCCTCCACCCCGCCAGTGACGCAGGAGAGCCCTTGGCATCGGACGGGACCGGCAAGCTGGTGGAATGCAGCCGGCAATCACGCAGCGTGGAGGCAGGCGGGACGGGAGTCCCGGCTTCCCCAGGGATGAGGCATGGAAGCTGAGCGCGGCGGCACTAAGGGGACACATGCTCCCGTGCATTCCAGCTGCCAGGACTTCCCAGATGGCCAAGAGCAGAGCTGCAGCCCGCAAGTCCCCAGACTGGAAAGCACTGCCAGCACTGCAAGAGGTCTCCAAGGAGATCTTCCACAGGTGCCGAGCTGGGGGAGCAGCTCTTCGCTGCACGGCTGCAGCCCGGGGGGCCAGCTCCCCGCAGAGGCTGCCACGAATCACAGAATGTTCAGGGTTGGCAGGGCCCTCTGTGGGTCCCCCAGCCCAACCCCCTGCCCAAGCAGGGTCACCCAGAGCAGGCTGCACAGCACCGCGGCCAGGGGTCTGGAATATCTCCAGAGAAGGAGACTCCACAGCCTCCCTGGGCAGCCTGGGCCAGGGCTCCGGCACCCTCCGAGGGAAGAAGTTCTTCCTCGGGTTCAGCTGGAGCTTCCTCTGCTCCAGTTTGTGCCCGTTGCCCCTTGTCCTGTCGCTGGGCACCACTGGAAAGAGCCTGGCCCCGTCCTCCTGACCCCCCCCTGCAGATATTGATCGGCATTTCTAAGGTCCCCTCGCAGCCTTCTCTTCTCCAGGCTGAACAAGCCCAGCTCCCTCAGCCTCTCCTCCTAGGAGAGATGCTCCAATCCCCTCCTCATCCTCGCAGCCCTGTGCTGGACTCTCTCCAGTAGCTCCTCATCTTTCTGCAACTGGGGAGCCCAGCACTGGACACAGCACTGCAGACGGGGCCTCCCCAGGGCAGAGCAGAGGGGAAGGAGAACCTCCCTGACCTGCTGCCCACACTCCTCGTGATGCTCCCCAGGATCCCATTGCCCTTCTTGGCACCCAGGGCACGCTGCTGGCTCATGGTCACCCTGTCATCCCCCAGCACTCCCAGTCCCTCTCCGCAGAGCTGCTCTCCAGCAGCTCAGCCCCAGCCTGTACTGGTGCCTGGGGTTGTTCCTGCCCAGGTGCAGGACCCTGCCCTTGCCCTTGCCGAGCTCCATCAGGTTCCTCTCTGCCCAGCTCTCCAGCCTGGCCAGGTCTCGCTGAAACGGCTCCTCGGCTGCGTCTCGGAAAGACAAAGCAAACCCGAGTTAACGGCAGCTCCTGACGGTCCGGGCCGGGACGAGCGGAGTCGGGAGCGGTGGCAGCACGACGCGCAGGCTCCGCGCGGCCCCCTCAGAGCCCCAGCCGCGCAGGCCCCTCCTCACGTCCCCGGGGTGCGAAGGCGGGGGGAGGCGTCGGGAATCTCGTCACGATCTTCAGCTTCTGCAGAGGCTTCGCCCACGCGCGGCCCGGCAGAGCCCGGCTCCGCGACGGCCCCGGGGACGCGAGGCAGCACCGGGAACCCCGCGACCGCCGGCGCCGCGGACCCAGGGCGGGTCCGGGCAGCGGGAGCCCCGGCTCAGCCCGCCGCAGGGCCTCCTCCCGGCCCGCCCGGCCCCACCGGGTCAGCCCGGGGCCGCAGCCCGAGGCTGGAGGGGGAGCCCGGGGGAGGGAGGGCGGGCGGGGGGCTGCGGCCCGCGCCCCCGCCAGGCCTCACCCGGTGCTGAGGGGGCGGCCGCGTCCCCCGAACGGCGCAGCCTGCCCGGCCCGGCGGTACCCCCGCCCCAGCGACCCCATCCCAGTACATCCCAGTACTGCCCAGTCCCCTCCCCGTCCCACAAGCCCCCACGCACCCCCCCACGCCGCCATCGAGACGAGCTACCCCACACCGGCCCTGCCGGAAGTCCAACCCCCACCTGCCTCACAGCCAATGACACACCAGCATGCACCAGAAGGACAACGGGAGCAACCAATCCGCGCACAGGGCTAGGAATAGAGACGTGCGACCGAGCCAATGGGAGCCGGCCGAGCCCACCCCGGGGTTCCCCACCTGTTTCTCCTGCCCAGTCTCCTCCGCGCGGGCGCCGGTACCGAGCGGGGCTGCCATGGCGGGGGGCGGGGGGGTGACCCTCCGCGCTCGCTCCGCGCTCCCTCCGCTCTGACCGGCCCCGCGCTCTGCTCCAAAATGGCCGCCACCGCCCCCTAACGCCTCAGCTGCCTGATGGACTGCCGCGCCGCCCAATAGGCATAGGCAGACGGCCGCGGTGACATCATACCGAACCAACCAGCGCCCAGGAGGGGCGGGGAGAGTGGCGGGGCTGGGCCGCCCCGGCTGAAGCCGCCACCGGCCAATAGGAAGTGAGGCAGCACCACATGGGCGGGGCAGAGGGCCCAGGCCGCAGCACCGGAGGCCCCGCCCAGCGCGCCGCCGTCCCCCTGTAGCAGCGGAGGCATCCCCGCAGGCCCCGCCCCCGGGGGCGGGGCCAGACAGCCGGGCCCCCCGCGGTGCTGCGGGGGCGGAGGAGCGGCGGGAGGGTCCCGCACCCGGCCCGCGATGGAGGTGGGGGTGCGGGGGCCCCGGTTGCTCCCCCCCGCCAGCCCGCAGCGCCGGACCCCCCGCGCCGGAGCGAAAGAGCCAGGCCCGCCTCGGGCTGCAGAGACGCCTTTACGTGAGCGACCGGACAGCGACCCGGCGGGGGACGCGCGAAGAAAAACGCAACGGTTCAACTTCTGGAAATCCCGGGTGTGCCGCGGGGGGGGGGGGGGGGGGGGGCCGGGGCCGCCCGGTGCCAGCCAGCGCAGGGGTCCCCCCCCGCCGAACTCCCGCACCCGGGGCTGGGCTCCCTGCCGGCCCCAGAAGGGAGCCCCGGGGCCGGGAGCACTGGAAGGGGGTGAAGAGCCCGAGGCACCGGGCCCTGCTCCCCCTGGCTGAGCCCACCCGCTGCCGCAGGAGCCCGGCGCCCAAACCCCCCCGGCCTCGCCTGGAGGGGGAGGGTTTAGTTTTCGGGGCTCTTTTAGGACTTATTGAAGGCCGCCAGGACGGCCCAGATCATCTCCGCGGCCCCAGCTTTGGCAGCTTCCACCTCGGGGTCCATATCGAGGAGGTCCTTGGTCCTGTTCATCGCCACGTCGTACTTCTCGTCTGCCAGGCTGGCGAAAACGTTCTCCAGCACGTCCGAGGCGTGGGCCAGCACCAGGAGAGCCAGCGTCCTGCGGTCCATGCGGTGGGGGTCGTTCACCCACCGCTCCAGCACGCTTTCCTGGAGCTTCTTCACCAAGCGCTGCTTCTCGGTGGCGTTGCTGACGGGGTGGGTGGTCATGTCGAAGAGCAGGAAGTTCTGCTTCTCCGTGGTGAGGATGCCCTTCTCCACCAGCGCCTTGGCGATGCGCTCCCGCACGTTGCGCAGCTGGTACTGCAGCTTGAAGGGGTTCCAGGTCTCCCCTGCCAGAAAGAGGACCCCGTTCAGCGCCGGGGCAGCGCCGGCTTCGCCACCCAACCCCAGCACCCAGGCTGCGTCCAGCCCGGGACCCTCTGTGCTTGCACGGGCACTGGGCCCCGCCGCAGGAACCCTCTTCCTCCCATTGGCCTGACTCCGACTCGCTTCTCCCATCGGTCCAAGCTGGCAAAGCTGCCACCAGCCGCAGGGCGCAGCAGCTTGGGGCAGATCCCTTTGGAAAGCCCCTTCTGCCCAGGACCTCGGGCCCCAGACTCAGTGGACACTCAGCACGGGAAAAGAGGCAGTGGGGAGCGAGGTCCAAGTCCTCCACCAAGCTCCCAAGAAAAAAAATCCCCCCCCAAAAATCCTCTGCCCTCACATCCAGCCTTCCCCCATCCTGCTGTCAGTATTGTGCCCATCTCCAGCCAAGGAAGGGGACGGCCAGGCCGTGGAGAAGGGACAGGCAGCAGGGACGGCCCCTGAGGGAGCTGGGGAGCCCGCGTCTCTAACCGGCCCTACCAGTGAGCAGCTCTATCCAGGTCTGCACCGTTTCTGCAGCCTCCGTGGCCTTGATGTGTCGGAGGGTCTCATCCAGCAAGACATCACCGGTCGGCGCGTCTGACTTCAAGAGTACCTGGAAGGACAAGGTGGAACCATGGGTGAGGCTGGACGCAGACCCGCCGCTCCCTTCCCAAAGGCACCAGCCCTTCGGCAAAGCTCGCTGCCAGCGGGCTCAGCCGCAGCAGACGGAGCCCCGAAGCCTGCCAGGCCCCTGGCCCCGCTCCTCCGGCACCTTCACCTTCCTCTCCAGCAGCCTCTTCCTCCTGATGGAGAGCGGTTCCAGGCGGATGCGGCCGCGCAGAGCCAGCTCGATGAGGATGCCGCCGCGCAGGCCCGAGGAGATGCAGTCATTCCAGAAGGAGGTGTAGCCCTGGGAGAGAGCAGAGGGGTGGGGAGGGGCGAATCATAGAATAAGGTTGGAAAAGACCTGCGAGATCATCAGGTCCAACCTCCAACCCAACACCCCCATTCCTGCTAAACCGTGTCCCCAAGTGCCACATCCACGCGGTGTTTGAACCCCTCCAGGGATGGGGACTCCCCCACTGCCCTGGGCAGCCTGGGCCAAGGCCTGAGCATGGTTTCAGTAACTAAATTTCTCCCAATCTCCAATCTGAACCTCCCCTGACGCAGCTCGAGGCCGTTTCCTCTCGTCCTGTCGATGGTTCCTGGGGAGCAGAGACCAACCCCCCCTCGCTCCCCCCTCCTGTCAGGGAGCTGGAGAGAGCGATGAGGTCTCCCCTCAGCCTCCTCTTCTCCAGCCAGAGCAGCCCCAGCTCCCTCAGCCGCTCCTCATGGGACTTGTTCTCCTCCAGGCCCCTCCCCAGCCTGGCTGCCCTGCTCTGGCCACGCTCCAGCCCCTCCATGTCCTGCTGGGAGTGAGGGGCCCGGAGCTGAGCGCAGCACTCGAGGGGCGGCCTCGCCACGATCCCTGCCCTGCTCCCGCTGCCCACCCCATTCCTGATCCAAGCAGAGGGGTGGGAAGGGGAGAAGAAGGGTGGGAAGCGGAGCTCTGCCAAGCCCCCCACCCCTCTCTGCTTGCTCCGGCGACTTCTCCCAGCTCCCACAGACGGCTCTGCCTCCCGGCTCTGCCTCCCAGCCAAAGGGGGCACAGGGCTTTCGCCACCAGGTGAAAAGCCCCAAACCCCCTCCCTGCAAACACCGAGCAATGCAGTGCCGAGCCCTTCCTGCTGCACCCACAACCCCTCGGCACACCCCAGCGCTGGCTGGGCAGCGGCGCCCAGCCCTGGATCATAAAAAATCCGAGCAAGAATGAGAAACGCGGGGCCCTTTCCCCTCGCAAGCTCCTGTCCGCAGGAGGACGTTGCCGCGGTGGGGCTGCACCCAGCGACGGGCGCCCTGCTCTGCCCTGGTGCCGGCTGTGGACACGCCCGGGGGAACGGCAGGCGAAATCCGCTCTTCTCCTGGAGGAAAACCCCCACCAGCTCCCGCCATGCCCTGACAGTAATGAGCTGTACGAAGAAATCGCCCGGCAGGCCCGTGAGGGCGAGTTTGCTCACTACTCACCGCACCGTCCCACCGGGCACAGGAGCTGCCCCGGCCCCTCGCCCACCCCACCCTCAGCACACCCTCCTCGCTCTTCCAGGGATGAAGGACAGGAAAATGCATCCCCGCTGCCCGCCCAGGGCGGGCACCTCGGGGCTGGGGTGCAGCGGTTCGGGTCCCACTGTGGGGGCTGCCACCGACCGGACCCACTCGGACCCCGCACGTCCCACCCCGGGCCGCAAGCCCGGTTCTCCGAGCCCGCCACGGGACGGGGTCCTCATCCCGAGAAGCGTGAGCACCAAAATCCTTAAGGCCTTCGGCAAAGCAACCAGAAGGCGCAGAGGTCTGGATAACGGGACCCACGAGGAACCTGCAAGTGAATCGGGGGGTTCGGTCCGGGAAAGAGAAGATGGAGGGAGAACGGGATAAGGGAGAGGGGGGTCAGACACCTAAAAGGCAGCAGGGAAAAGGAAGGGAATGGCCAGTTCCCAGTTCCCACTTCCACTGGGCATGGGAGAGACCCGGGCTGAAACCGTAGCCAGAGAGAGTAGAGCTGGCACCAGGAAGAAATAACTGCCCGGAGCAGGAACGGCTCACCGTTGGAGGGAGGGGGCAGGGAAGTCTCCGTCCCTTGAGGTTTAAGAACATCGAACCGGTGTTTCTCAGGAGAGCCGACCCTGGTTTGAAGCAACGGGACAGCCTAGGTGACCTCTCTGTCCCCTCCTTCCACTCGTCCTTCACCCCCCTTTAGAACAAAGCCCGGCTGCTCGCGCCGGACGCCTGCTGCGCCGTGGATCCGAGGGCAGCGGGAGAGCTGCCGGGAGAGGCTCCGCCGGGCAGGCAGCGGGGCCGCAACGGGGCCAGCGCCGGCCTCCGAGACGGGCCCAAGCGGGACGCGAAGCCACACCGCGCTCATTGCCACGGGGACGCCAGCACACCCGAAACATCACGGCCCGCTCCTCGGTTCCTAACTCCCCAGCTCGCTCCGAGCTCCCTTCTCGTTGCTCTTTCTCTCTGGGAGGAGGGAACGCGCAGGTCTAACAGCTACCGGGGGCTGCAGGCAGAGCAGCCTGACGAGCTCCCTTCCAAAGGAGAAGAGGCCGAGAGTCTCTGCCGCCTGCGTGGGTAAACCCTCGGCCCCAGCGTGTCCGTTTACACAGCGCATCTGGAGACCAGGTCGCTCAGCTTGCGTGGAACGAGAACTAGAACAGCAATGAAAATCTTTATTTGCTCTCTTCATTTCCTTGTGAGGGAAGACAAAGCAACCTTTCATCCCTGCCCCGCTGACCCCCGCCCAGGGCAGACGCACGGCTTTGTGCACAGGCCCGTTAGGAACAAATTGTCCAGGAAACGGCGCGGAGGTGACGGAAAGTTTCAATTCACTGGGCTGGAAGGGACATTACCCCTAGAAAATGTTACGGGGTCTGAAATCGAACCAGTCGAAAGCTCCTGGGCTACTTCCAGCTTCTGGAATCAGACTGGTTACAAATGCCAGGCCGGTGCGCAGCCAGCTTCTCCCAGATGGACAGGCTGGTACTTCAAATAATGAAATTACACCATGAGCTCATTGGATTTGGCCAAAATTATCCTGTTTTCTTTCCAGTCATCGAACCATGAGTGAAGAACAGAGCTGGGAAAACCCAGTGCCTGGAAGCCGGGCTCAAGGCCAGGCTCCTGCTGCCCCTGGTCTCCCCTTTGAGACGGAGGAATGCGGAAGGGCAGGATGGGGAGGGAAGAGTGTGACAAGGTTTTTTCGTATCTATTGTGCTCTCCTAACTTCCTGGTGGCTGAAGGACCTTCCCAGGAATACATTAACCCAGCCATGAACGACAAGCGTAGCCCAGGAAGAAGGCAGACCATGCCACGCTTCTAAGCTGCTCTCAGATGTTTGCTCCAAAATTATTTGCGTGATGTTGTCCTTACGGCCCTGCTCTCCTGTTAATTCCTCTTCACCTCAGCAAGTCCTAGATCTTATCTGGGTTCGTTAAACAGGACAGCTACAGGCTTCCGTCACCCACACGACCCGCAGCTCTTCCCTGCCGGATCTGCCAGTGTGGTCCACGTCAGAAGCCGTGGCCTGAGCAGGTCGACGCGAGAGCAAGGCACCAGCTCAGACTAACGCAGCAGCAGCAGGGCCCTACGGGGAAAAAAAGTCCAGGCACCTCACAGGGGCTTAATTTCAACCCAGAGAAAGAGCTGAAGAGGAGGCGGCCCATCTGCGCAGCTCTGACAACTGCAGACTGCTGGGAAGAGCGCTCCCAGAGCTGAAAAACCTGTGCTGAAGGCTCTCTGCTGCCATCATCGCCCCGAGAAGCACCTTGGGCAACCGGTTAGCTTCCCCTGGTCTCGGTTTCCCCATCTGCTCGACAGGAACAGCAGCACCAGATACCCCCAAAGAGATCAAGACGATGCGTGCACTACGGCAGACGCGGCGTGGGAAGCGCCAAGCGGCCCGGAGAGCGCAACGCAAGGCGCCTTCTCCTTCCCCCGTGGCTCGTTCCAGGCAGAGCTGGGAAACGAGCTCCTGCCGGCTGACGAGCACAAACCAGTTCCGTTCCATCGGGGTCCCTGTCCGGAAGGGAACGACCCCCTGAACATCACCGGCTGTGGCGTGCGTCACCGCTGCCTGGGAAAGCCATCAAACCAGCGCACACGGGCGAGACGGGCGCCCCGCAAAGTGACCCCCACCCAGCCCCGCTCCCCTCGAGCCCATCGCTGCCCGGCTCAGGCAAGCGCCGGCCTGAGAGCAGAGACGTGGCTCCCACCTCCTCCGCCATCGCTGCGCTCCGACCCATCCTGCTCTGGCTTTCAGCCCCCATCCCGCTGCCTCCTCTCCCACAGCCTGCCCCTGCCACTTCTCACATCCATTTTCAACAAGGTGGAATCACAGAATCGTTAAGGTTGGAAAAGACCTCGAAGATCAAGTCCAACCGTCACCCCAACACCCCCACGCCTGTGAAACCGTGTCCCCAAGTGCCACATCCACGCGGTGTTTGAACCCCTCCAGGGATGGGGACTCCCCCACCGCCCTGGGCAGCCTGGGCCAAGGCCCGACCGCTCTCTCAGTGGAGAACTCTTTCCCAATCTCCAGTCTGAACCCCCCCTGACGCAGCTCGAGGCCGTTTCCTCTCGTCCTGTCGCTGGTTACTGGGGAGCAGAGACCAACCCCCCCTCGCTCCCCCCTCCTGTCAGGGAGCTGCAGAGAGCCATGAGGTCTCCCCTCAGCCTCCTCTTCTCCAGCCGGAGCAGCCCCAGCTCCCTCAGCCGCTCCTCATGGGACTTGTTCTCCTCCAGCCCCCTCCCCAGCCTGGCTGCCCTGCTCTGGCCACGCTCCAGCCCCTCCATGTCCTGCTGGGGGTGAGGGGCCCGGAGCTGAGCACAGCGCTCGAGGGGCGGCCTGGCCAGCGCCGAGCACAGGGGCACGGCAGCGGCGCTCAGAGTGCCCGGTGTTGGAGCTGACGGTTTCCGATCGGGAGGCGCGCTGGGGCTGGGGCCGAGGACGTTCACCACCCGACGCGCAGGGTGAGGCTCCCCCCTTACACTGCGTCCTTGACCCCGGCAAAGCACAACCGCCCTTCGCTCTGCAAACCGCAGCCGCCCGGCACCGTCGGGCCACCCCTCGCCTCCCGCCATGGCACAGACCTGCGACCGATCCTCGCTGCTCCGCTTCAGCGGCCGAGCGCGGTGGCCCGCGCCAGGCAGGGCGGCTTTGTCAGAGATGACTGAGAGGAGCTGGCGCGATCCCTTCCGCGGCCCAGACCCTCACCTGGGGCACAGCGAGCGGCGCTGCCATGGCCGCCCCCGGGGTCCGGCCTTACCTCCTTGTCCTTCAGCCCCAGGAGCAGCACCTCCTCCATCAGCGTCAGGCGGAGGTCCTTGGAGGCCTCGGGCTCGTCCTCGCTCGGCTCTCGGTCCGCAGCCGCGTCCTCCTCGCCGTCCGGCTTTTTCTCCGTGTGCCTTCCCGCCTCAGCGCGCCGTCCGCGGTGCGTCAGCGTCGTCATCTCCCGCTCCGGCTGTGGGGAGCCGAGCTCTGCCCGGGCTCGGAACGCGGCGGCCGTGCTCGGCTCCGCGACCCCGGGAGGAGCTGGAGGAGGGGGGGGGACACACACACACGCTCGCCCGGTCTCCCCGGGGCCTTTCAGCTCAGCCTCCTCGGTGGGGGGGCCCCGACCCACAGCCGAAGCCTCCCCCCCTAACCCCCCCCGGGACCCTCCCAGTCCCGCACCCAAGCCGGACCCCCCGCCTGCAGCCTGCCCACCCCCCACGAGCACCCCGCGCCGCACCAACGGCACCCCACGACTTTCCCCCGGCCGAACGGGCAAACCCAGCCGTGCCTCCCCCTCCCGCGCCGAGCAGCGGAACCCGCGGCCGCGCCGCCCCCGGCCTCACCGCCGCCCCCGGCCTCGTCGCTGCCTCCGGTCTCGCCGCTGCCCGGCGGCTCCTCCCCCCCCCCCGCCACCAAACTTCGGGCCCGGGAGCGGAAAGGCCCCGCGGCAGGGCGGGGCCGGGCGGGAGCGGCTTCCTGCGCTGCGGGAACGCGGCCCGCGGCGACGGCCAATGGGAGCGCGCGCCGCCGGCAGCCTCCAATGAGCGCGGGCAGGGGCCGGGCCGGCGGGAGGGACCGCCCCGCCCCGCTCCTCCCCCTCCGCCCCGGGGAGGGAAGTGGTGTGCGGGGGGCGGGGTCTGGCCCGCGCCCCGCCCCCGGCCCCGCCCCGGCCGCCGGAAGGACCGCCCAGCCCGCCTGGCTGCCCCGCCCCTGCTCGCGGCCCTGGGCCAGCGCTCGCCCCGCAGCCCCCGGCAGAGTTTGGGGTTTTCCCCCCCAGATTCGCTCCCGACCCCTGGGCCCGGCTGCCCGCCCCGGGGCCTGCTCCCCCCGCCCCCGCCCCGCGAAGGAACGTGCAACGACCGAAGGTCACCGGTGCTTTAATGGAGGAGCGGCGGAAAGGCTTCCGGACATGAACACGCGCCCAGCGCCGCACACAAGCGGCTGCCACTCGCTCCCAGCCCAGGAAAACCCCACAGCGCCTGGTGCCAAAGGGCCCCACGGCTGCTCTGAGGGCGCGCAGGGTCCTTCAACCCTCACCTGGGGACAGCAGGCGCCCGCCGCAGCTTAACGCTTCACGTGTAGCTACACACGAGGGCCCGGTCGCAGCTGTACAGAAACCCCTGCCTTCTGGCGTGAAATGTGTTATCAACCCTTCGGGCCGGTGCCTTCGGTCTGGGAGAAATACAAAGAACCAAACGCCTCTAACTGTCCCCCTAGTAAAATCGTAGTAAAATTGTAGTAAAATCAAAAAACGAAGAGAACTGCTCCTGCTGCCCCAGCCCTGCGGAACCCTCCGGAAGGCCCTGGGAGTTAACCCAGGCCCAAGGGGTTCTGGACAAGGAGTTCCTCAGCTCTGCACCAGCCCGAAGCGACCAGCGAAACCCTGCGCAAGGTAACAGGGTCACAGCCTCCGTCAGGATGTAACCGTGCCGCGAGCGGGGAGCCACAGCCCCGAATCGCCTGCGCCACGGACGCCTTCTCAGCTCATCGGCGGTCGGGCACCTTCAGTCTTCCCTCATGGGCACGACCTCCTACAAGAAATAAGTTCTGATTTCTTCAGCTGGGCTTCTTCAGAGGTGTTTTCTTTCCTCACAATACTCTCCATCTTGAGTAGAAATAGAACACAGAAGATCCCCAAAAGGTATTTAAATACGAACGCTCACACGAAATGACAAAATGGAAGCACAGAACTGCATAAGCAAACAGCAGGGAGCTGCGTTATCTAAAACTGCTCCTTCGGCTCACTGATCTTCCGCCTTTTCGGCAGCACATCTTGACTAGACGAGAGCTCAAACTGATGCACCTGCCAAGGGAAAACAAACAGCGAGTTACGGGCTGCCGCACAGCCCAGACCGCGCCAGCGACAACTTCAACACGGGGGAAGCCGATGCCGAACCAGAGCCCTGCGACGCATCGGGCGCTGCGTCAGCCTTGCTGTTCCCCGTCCCCGGCGGGGAGTCACGGCAGGACACCCTGCAAACGGACCCCCCTCTGAGCTGCGGAGGGAGGGCTGGGACGCGTGCGTGCCGCGGCGGCAGGGCCTCCCGTGCGTCAGAACTTCCAGAGGACGAAGTGACGGCCGCTGCCCCTCTGGGAGCCACCGCAGCGGCCCCGGCTCCAGGCAGCACCGAGCCGTACCCACACCGACAGAGTACAGCCAGAGCCCCCCGTACCAACGGGAGAGGGGGCTGGCACCTCACCGGCTCGTCCCACAGAGGTTAATCCAACCATTTACCACTTGCACATGGGTGAAAAGCTGACAATTTATAGTCTTTAGCTCTGTGCTTTGTTTAAATTCTTGTACTAAGTTCATTAACAAACTTTTTTTAGAAGCCAGACACAGGGATAGCATATAGAACGATGGGTTGGGTTTTATTTCCCCACCTCAGTGAGTAACACTATAAACACTGCGTATGACCCTGGGGTCGGAGGTAAAAGCTCCTGTTCTGCGGTGAGCAGTACTTTACAAATGTGAAGACTGCATCCACCAGTTCTATGTTCTAACTCCAACAGCCCTTTTGGCGTGCAGCTCTCTCACAGACTTTTAAGACACAGACCAATTTGTCTTCTGCATTTCCTTAAAACATTCTGCTGAGGAATGAATTTTGCATGGTCCCAAGCTTGATCACCATCAGCAGTCACAGAAAGATGGCAACTGTCAGTTTAGGAGAAAACTACTGGCAACAACGGAGCTGCACGCTGGGAATCCTTACACAGCCCCTGCACTAAAGCTGAACGAAGAGCCTTCCCAAGCGGCGACAGGACGGGTACGATTTTCCTTGGCTCCCACATATAACTTCCCCTCCTGACTGGAAACAAAGGGCACGCGCTGATTTACCAGAATGGCTGTATTCACCCCACGGCTTTTTCTGAGCACCACCCACCAGGAACCCTGGACATTCACAAGCAAGATGCTGAGGTCTTGTGAAGGCCCCCCAGAGCTTCCTAAGCTGAAATGTCCAAACTCAGCAGCAGACCGAGCGATGGGGGCCCCCAGCGCCATCCCCAAAGGCCACATTCCACCCCAAAGACAACTTCTGCTCCACCCTTGCAGGGCTGGAGGACCTGGGCTCCCTGTGAGCAGCACCGACGACAAGACTCGTCTGCCGCAATGTGATTAAGCAAAGCGGTAACGGGGTGTTTTTGGTATGAGAGTCATGGAGCTGAGGATCAAACTTTGGCCTCGTTTTCCAAGTAAGATCACTAGCAAGCGTATGGCACACTGCGCTGAGCAGCTCGGCTGGCACTGACGCTCCCGTCAACAACGGATTGAAGCAGCGGGGAATTTAGCTAAACGCATCCTCAAGATACAAATCAGCCCTGATGGTTCTTTCTCAACCTGCGTTAACTACAGCGACACTCGGCTTTTAACTCTTTGGAACAGAATTTTTTTTTGACACTAAGAATCCAAATGTGTTGAATTCAATGGGAATTTTAGAAGTGATGACAATTTCATTCTGTCAACAGGAAATGTATTAAAGCTTAAGAGTTTTCTTCACTGCTTGGAACAGAAAAAGGCTTAAAGAACAGAAATACAAAGAACAGAACTAGAGAAAAAAATGGTACTAACAGTGCTGGTCTGAAATATCTTGCCACTTCTCGTCCTGCTCTCCGACATGTTCAGTTCAGACGTCTTAGTTGCCAAATGATCGACCTAGAATCAGAAAGCAGACGTTGCCTTGTGACAGCAGTAAAAAATAAACCTTAGAAGCTGCAGCAGGGTTCAGTGCTACAGCGTGTGAAGACTCTGGCTCGGCTCGCCACAGTGCCCGAGCTGCAGTTTAACCACAGGGGTACATCCACCAAAGCACTGCTCGCAGCTGACCATGTCCGAGCGCCCCGCCAGCTCAAAGCAGCAGCTGTTTCCACACAGCAAGTCACTCACAGCTGCCTCGGCCTGTTCTGCTTGAAGAAACCTTGAAGACCTGTGTTTGAAGCGGTCCTCCACATCTAAATGATACCAGTTTGCTATATGCAGGGGGTACAGTTTTAAGTCTGAGTAACAGGCCTGCATTTTAAGTTTTAATCAACCTTTAAACAAGTTTTGGTCTGTCAGAATTACTAGAGAAACTTCTGTCAGGCAGAGCGGTTAGTTACGGCAGTTTATAAACATGGAAGTTATGTTCCTATTTCTCTTAATAAGTCAGCCCACCTGTTTGGTTTGAAAACTGTATCACAGAGGAACAGCCTTTTGTGAGTGCTTTAGAATGTTAGGTGTTTTTATAAACACTGGAAAGCAAAACGTCAAGGCATTTTATTGCTAAACATGCTGACTATAGTAAATAAACCTTTAGCAGATTACCTATTAAATACTCAAAGTAGGAAAGAAGCTTCACAAAAGCTCTAGCAAAAGTTTAAAACTATAGAGTTCAGTTTTAATACCTGAGGATTAGAAACATACAGATCCTGGTTCCCTCCAGCCTTCGTAACTTTGTCCTCTTCACAAGTTAACTTTGGTTCTATAAAAGAGTCGTTAGATAATAAAGCGCGCTGCTGACGACACACTGTTAGCACCGACGTTTTGCCACAAGGAACACGTGCAGTTTGTAACGCAGGGAATGGGTGCTTCCAAAGGGCTCTAATGCTCTACGTGCACGCACATCATTATCTCCAGCAAGCACCACACGCTTTCACGTCTTTAATTCAGCAACTTCCTATCACAGGCACGCGAGAGATGCTAAAGCTAAACAGCACAGATTTACACCCAGGAGCTCTGGCAGAGCAGGCTCGATCCCCAGACTCGTTTACACACTGTACTGCTAGAGGCTCATCCACGCTGGGATTTGCCTCCACACAAGATGCCCGACAAACCCGTCTCGCACCGCAGAACGGGCGACCGGCGCTGCGTGGCCACGCTGGCACCGCTTCCACACACCCCGAGCCCACGGCCAGCAGACGGCTCCCGATTTGCAACCCAGCTACACACAACCAAGCAACGCTGGCTGCAGTTCCCGTGGCTACAGTTCCCCTCGTCGCTGCCCACAGCTGCCTGAACCGGCTGCGAAGAATGCACAGTCAGTTCTGGAGACTTTTTGTTGTTGTTTCTAATCCACACTGGTTTTTTTTCCCTATGACAGCGATATAAGCATGAACTGGTTACAGATGACTGCGCTTCAGCTGTTGAAATGACTGAAGAATTTCAGGGTGACAAATACATTTTCCTGTGTCTTGTAGTTCCTGTAAATAAAACATTACACCTACTCCATCAGACAGGCATTTCGCTGCATTTTTGCATGGTTTTGGAACTTCTCTGAACTCCTAGAAGCACCAGATACAGATACAGGTGGTTATTCTAGTTCTGCAGCCTACTAGGATCACTGAGATGAAAACACTGATCTACACGTGCCGTTTCCTACACATTTCCACAATCATTTTTGAACAGCATGGGAATGTTAGCTGGTTTTGCAAAGCTGCACATTTTATTTCTGAAAAAAAACAACATTAATACCACTATTTAAATACCCAGCACAGCCTGTTCAGCACTGGGCTTGAATGACAGGACACTCCAACCCATTTTTAAAAAAAAAAAAAGTCCAGGCTCAACTTGCTTTGTCCAACTGCCCCCGCAAACACCCAGACCCCACAGGAGTCCCGACAAGCTCCTCGGCTTGTTCGTGTTGGGAGGACCAAAAGCCTCAGCACTGACACAGCTGCCAGTTACGTTGAACATAACTTTTACAGTTATGTTAAAGGCAACGTGTCTGGAAGTTTTTATGGAAAATTGGTGTTTCTCAAGTGTGCAGAACCAGAGTCATATTTCAAAGCAGATGCAACATGAGGGAAATGCATTAAGAAGAGTGAACTGAGCAAGCAGCAGCACTAATGGGCATTTCTTCTAGGAGTGCCATATATTCATTATCTCCACAGAAGCCTCTACCTCTGCTACAGAAAAAGAGCATTTTACATAGGTTTCTCATCCAAATAAAGAGGTTTTATTGCCCCCCCTCCGCTTTTGCTCATAAAGCTTGTTTTTTCACTTCACAGTCCCGAGAACTGTGTTCCTTTAGCTATCCTATCTTACATCAGCATATCCAAGCATTTCTGAGCACACCCGTCTCCATCTCTACTCAATCTTCTTCAAAAAAGGGCACTTTTTCCTCTTTTGATCTTTCTTTGCTATGTTTGGAATGCTTTATGCACAGCAAATGGGTACTGGCATTGTCTGGATGCTTCCCACCCAGCCTCCTCAAGAAAAGCAGACCAACAAGCAGCATTCTTCAGTTCATTTGGTAGCAAAGTTCAATCCATGAGTCCCTGGGCTATCTTGGGGAATCTGAAAATGCATCAGCTTCTATTTTTCCTCCTAGTTTCTCTAACATCTTAAAGGGAAGCTTCTGCTTACAGAGATCCCTGAGGACAGTGTTTGCTGCCTCATGTTCTGAACTGGAGACAGTCTTGGTCCACATCTTGGAGCACAGATTCAAAAAAAAAAAAAAAAACACCAACCCAAAAAACCCCCGAAAAAAACAATACAGTGCTTCCAGGGCATGTTTCTGGTAGCAGCTGTGGCCAGGCTGGTGTAGCCAGGACAGTTAGTCTATTCACACTTCTGCCTTTAGAGCTTACAGCCGAGGACATTTGCACAGTTCTAAGCAAACAGCACAGAAACTACCTACTTACAAACGCTAAGAAAAACCCAACCAGACAGGTGCTGCTGGTTTTTATCAGAAAGGATGAGCAGGTGCTTCTTGATGTCCTGCATAGCAGGAAGGGCATAATTGTTTACTTGAAAACGAGGGAGAAGGCAGCTTTGCCTTGCAGTGTTGAGTCCTCAGAGTTGACTTCTTCAGCACCTTCTCAAGAAAGGCTGCATTACAGGCTTCCACCTGGAATTTGTTTTTTCCTGCTACTCAGATTGTTTGTGTAGTTCTACACTGACAGATTTTATGGTGTTAGGATTTTACTTGAGGAAAAGTTTGAGTTTGCTGAGATTCATACTAACAAAAATGCTTTGCCAGAACTTGTACGTATTAAAACTAAAGTTAAAAAAGTTCACTTGCAACTATCGAAACGCTCCATGTACGCAGTAAGAGAAAAGGTCACACAGATCCAGAGCAAGCTGTGAAAGCAAGCAGCTAGAAAAGCACTACAGCAGCCAGCAGCACAGACATAATCATACAATCACTCATAAAACACAAGACATTTTGAGATGAAGTTAGTGACTGTATCGGGAATAGCAAACCACAGTAATGAACAACTTCCCTTGTACAGGTATTTCTGTAGGTGTTTTCACATGGGTATCGTTCAGCCTACCACAATGTAAGAACTGTTCTGTGCACACAAACCTCGGTAAGGCTCGATTCCTCCACAACCACACAGACTGTACAGACTGCAGAAACAGACTGTGGTCCTACCATAGTCTGAGCTTAAGCAAAAAAACAGGGCTAAAAGTGGTATTTCTGCTAAACTTTGTTAGTGGCTGAAGCTGTGAGGATGCAGTCCAAACAGCAGTGATTTAAAGAAAATAGACCTGGACTGGTTTTTGCAAAGAGAATTCTGCTTCTCTAGTCTGCAATAATGAATTCAAGAGTACAATATCTCTGCAAGCTTTATGTGGAAATTAAACATATTAGTAAAAACAGAATAACAATAACAGAAAAATCAAACAACAAAAGTTACTTCTAAGCATATAACCCCTTAAGTTTAGCTTACCTGATAAAACAGAAGATCAGAATTTTAGAACAGAAACATGAAAGTGTGCATTTGCTAACCAAGTGCTTCATAGAACAAAGTCACAATAAAATAAAAGTCGCAGCGATGTATGCAAAGAAAATAGAATATAAATTTGAACAGTGGTCTACGGCAGAAACTTGACTTTTTGTTTTAGTAACATCAGGAAAAAGAGACACAAACTGAAGAGACTTGAAAAATATACATAAATGTTACCTTGAGCTTCTGAAATATTTTCATTATTCCTGTCTTCCACTTTATTATCCAAGACAGGGTCTTCCTAGATTAAGAAAAAGGTCTGTCACTTACTGCAGACAAATAGAGAGGACGGTTTGTACTCAGATGCCTAGGGCCAGAGCTTGTTAGATGGATTCCCAGTGGAACAAACTGTATTCATATAACTGAATCTGACATGGAATGCACAGACGAGCTCAGCGTTACTTAATAATTAACGTAAGCACACATTTAATTAAACTACCAAGAAAAACATATGTAAAAAATACTAAAATTGTAACAACAGATACTCAAAGAATACTATCAGTGCATCAATTAAGGCCATCCCAGTGCCTGTGAAAGAGCAATTCAGAGGCACACGCAGCTTCTGCAGGGGCCAAGTGGTTTGTCCCTCTCATCACCTACAGCCCTCCCTAGCAATGCTGAGGGGGAGGGGCCCAGAGCCCTGAAGCTCCGCCTCCTTCTCACCTATGGACAGTACAGCTCAGAACACATATTTGCACATTCTAACACGAATAAAGGTATTTTGCTGTCTGCCCCACTGACCCCAGAAACAGACGCCTCCAGCTGCTGAAGCCGGCCCAAGCACAGCCCCGGGAGCCGTCGGGTGCTGTCGCACCAGCAGCCGGATGCTACGCCCATCGCACACGCACGCCTTCAGCAAGCTTCGCTCTGCACTTTTTTCCTAAGCAGACTGCACCAGCGAAAAATCCAAGTATGGAACGGAGTTTGTTTTAACTTTAGCTGTGGCATCACTAGCTGTGGGTATACCGCTGTAAAAGAAGATCCCAGAGCAAATTCCTGGCCAGTCAACGCTGCCTGCCTGCAGCAGCTCACTTGGGACTGGTCTGGGACTGCTCCAGGGAGGTTTTCCCCACGCCCCGTGGTCGGAGCTGGACAAATGGCCCCCACACCCATAGCACTCAGCTGCCCCTCCGCGCCTCACCCTGCTGCTCCTCTCCAGTCTCGCAGAGATGTGACTACCAACAGCGCTGCTGCTGACAGGCATTATGCTGATGCACGGGTTCAATACTGCTCTAACAATGACAGATTGCTAACTGGAGCAGTAAAACTAAAGCAAAACTGCATTGAAGATATATTGTCTTGCTTAAATGTATCTGGAAACACCGAGGTTTTTATTACTGTTATAACAAGACATGCAGTAAAACCATTAACGGCCCTTTTCTATACTAGAAAACACAGAAAATTTCAACAAGCTACACAAAACATGGGCACTCTTACGTTCATGTCCTCGTTCTCTTCTGGATCATCTCTGTCCACTCTGAGCACCTGGAGAGGCACTTTAGTCCCTCCATGCTTTAGGATGCTTTTATCAACATTTTCCATTCGTTGCTTCTCAGTTGTAACTTTAACTTTCAGCATATGAAAAGGCGTTGGCACTTCACCCACATTCAGATACATCGGCTCCCCCTCAAATATCATCCCCTCGCATTCACCCTCCTTGAAACCGGGAGGTTGGTAATCAGACGGTGTAACTGCAGAAAAGAAGTTGTTAAATGTGTCAGAATGAAACACGTTCTTGTAAAATTAATTTTAACTTGTGCGCCTAGAAGACTCTCTTCCCCTTTTAATACAAATAGCTACTCAAAAAAACCTGTGCGTGGGGATGGAAATAGTCAATATTCAACCTGTATTAAATGAAATTACCTTTCCCCTACACAACAGGCAAAACCCAATTAAAACTATTTGAAACAGTTTACACACGCAAAGAGATGAGCTAGAAACTTTGGTTTTTCATTACGAAGCAACGATACGTTCTGAAAGCAGAGCTAGACATTTAGCTGGTCATCCAAACTAGAACTAGTCTGGCAAACATGTTACACCCTAACACGCTCAGGAAAACTCAATTTATTTTTAAAACACATAAAAATCCTCACTCCAATGAAGTCAGCGACAAGATTGTGTTCCTACAGCGAGATCAAATCCGCTCCCCTTGGATTTTAGAAGTTGCCATGAGAAACAGACATATGTAAAATGACATCATTTAACAAGTCCCAGCAACCATAAAGATTATACGTTAAAATATTCCTTTGGATTATTTTGCAGTGTTTGAACACAGCTGATAAATCAAGGTCATAGGGAAATACTACCTTCATCGTAATAGAACAGCTTCATAGTCAGGCAAACATCGTGTGGTAGCGGACTCAGGTTTTGCATCAGAACGTAAATCTTGCGAATGAGGAGGATACTTGCTTTCTTGGTGTCTGCACAGGTGATTGTAGCATCATTCTTTTTATTCTTACTAAAAATGGACAAAGTATTCAGATTTTTTTAATATATACAGAGTAAGCTGTTTCTAGCATTAAGATACCTGACTGTCAGAAGCAGACACCCCACTTATTGCCTGACGTCTGAGATTACAAGCACTGCAACTCCCAACACTACATGACCTGCGTGTTCTCTGCCCCTCGCAAGATCAAATCCTGAGCCAGGGACATCACGAAAGCATCATGGTTCAGCAGCTATGACCACCTACTGTACTTTACATTACACAAAAATACCCAACAGGAAAGAAAGAAAAGAGTAGGTATTTCTGAAAGGCGCAATTCCACGAAGTCTTACATACTTGCTTCCCTTTTAAATAAAACAAGTAACACTACTAACTTCGAGAAGAATGGTTACTGACAAGAATATGCATGCTTAAGTGACTCTTGGCACCCAGGTCCGACACTTCTACACCCCTGTTCCAGAAGCTGACCCAAACCCTACCTCACTGCCACTAAGCACCCTCTCCCTCTGCTCCCCTGCTCCCCACAGCCACACAGCCCAGAGGCACCCGAGGGCCTGGACAGCCAGCACAAAGCAACACACCCCGAGTTATTTCACTGAGTAACCTTTTTTGGAAGCACACTCTGAACTGCGACGGTTTCAAACATCTCACCCCTCTGCACACGGTTATCTCCTTCCCTGCGGCACGTCTGAGCAGTAGGCTCATGACTTACATTTTCAGCCTGGTGTGAGTTCATGCTAACACACCACTGCAACCTGGTGTGGCAGAGTGTCACATCCCCTCCCCTCCCACCAGTGTCTTTTATGTAACTTATAACCTCCTTCAGCGGTAACTAAACGACCTAGGTCTGCAGCACTGCAGCCCTTTTTTAAAAAAATTTAAAAGTATTTTATGCAGGAGGAAAGCTGGGACAAGTTTGTTAGGCAGAAACTTGCTAGACTTCAATTATTTGTCTTAAAATCAGCCATTTGCTTGCAGCTGTGACTGACCAATAAACCCCTACACAACAGAAGGCAGCTCAGTGGAGACGGGAAAGGGCGATGTACCCATGAAGCTCAGGGAATAATGCAGGGCACCACTGACCACAGCTGCCGCAAAGGAAGCTGACTTTATTTCAACACACAGGGGACCTGCGCATGGCCTTCATTTTAGATAAACAGCTACGCCTGTTGAGTGGACCAGCTACTATCACAGCTGAGGGGATCAACTGGTGGTGTAGATGTTTCTCCTCGAATTCAGAAGTAGTGTGTGAAAGTCTCCTTTTAGCCAGACCAGTATGGAGGAGTGCGTATTTGGCTCAGCCCAAAGAGTACAAAACCGAAACAACTAACAAAAGCTTTCTGACGAGAGCAATGGGCTGGAGCTGGCTTCAGCCCGTGTGTTCCTTCCCCGTGAGTGGGGATGCCCAGTGTCATGACAGTGAGCAAATTACAGTGACCAGCAATGGGAATCATGCTGGCATTGTGACTGAACTGTGTATGGCAATAACTATGCTTTGCTAAGTGCAGTTTACATCTGTATTGTGTTTTCAGTGTATTTTGTGTCATTTCTGCTAAATGAGAAATCCCATATAATACCAAGTATCTTCAGACAAGTAAATCTGACATTAAACATTTCACCCTCCACGCACAGAATATCTTAAAGAACCTGGTCAGAGTATTGGACTCTGTCGCTAACAATCATCTTTTGAGTGGATATTTAAAAATATGAGCAAAATCTGACGCGATGATTCACTGTATTTTAAGAATAAATCTAAGCTAATAGTACATGTTGATAAAATAAGTCTTAAGACCCAGAACTACAGAAGGAAACACCAAGCAGATAAAATCTAAAGTTTTTAGTTCAAGCGTAAGCAAACGGACTGTAAAACCACAGAGCAGAATAAAGTCACAGTGACAGTACCTGCCAAAATCCAGGAGTGGCCCATTGTCAGTGTACTTGAATTTGAAGTGGTAACATTCCGTAATTGTCTGCAAACAAATCCAATTATTAAATCATCAAATGTCCAGCAAACAACTGCTGCTGCTTCTGTCTAGTAATCCGTTAACCTTGCATTTAAAGAAAATAGTGATAGCCCGACTCCTGTCTGATCCACTTACATGCACTGAATACAGCTTTCTAATGCTGTAACAATTAACTGTATTAATTTATCTACTTGTCATCAAATAAAAAGTAAGATCTACATTCTTTTCCAGGAATCACCATGCGAAAATATTTTGAAATATCAGCTGAAGTTTTTAGAATGAAATATTCAAATTTTAACCCCTACAAAAATGTTTCACACGCCTAAGAGACATGAGGACACCCAGTGGTTAGTTAAAACGCACTGGGTTCTTCACAAAAGTTCCAGGCATTCGTGATGCAGAGTTAGGGCAACGCATCTTTCCGGGCACTGAACTCTGCAAGGACACTTTGGGCTTCTCGTAGTGGCCCGAGCCCAACACTCAATATTCCAAGGCAATGCACTACACAGCAATTCTGATTCCATCCAGCGACTCTTACATTTGGTATTTTAAGATGTCCTTTTTTTTTTTTTTTTTTAATGTGCACTAATGTGAATGTTAAGTACTCCTGCTTGTATACACATCTCATTATATTGATACTACCATTAGTAAAATATTCTAGCAGATTTACCTGAGGATCTTCTGGATGCGTATAGACCTGTATTTTTAAAGAGAGCAAACAGAGTAAGAACTGTAAGTATCTCTAAGCATCTACCTCAAAAAATGTGTACCCTACTTTTCAAAGATACTTACAGCTAGGACAATCATTCTTAGCTGTTGGAAACACAATTAGAGACAGAAAAAGAACATTAAATGTATTTCACTGCCCATTTCTGCTTACCAAGCTGTTTTGTTTCTCTAGCTCTGGAAACCAATATAGAAAACTACAGCCTGTCTGAAGAGAAACTTCCTCACACGCTTAACTCCTTATCTGTTTAAGAAAGGACTTAACTCAACTGGCAGGAGAAAATTCCTACATATCCCTGACTTTAAGTGTTTCTGCTTACAAAGAACGTTATCCTGAAATGTCTGTGTATCCCACATTGGAGCTAACTGTTTCTAACATATTAAAGCACAGCTATTCCCTAACCAGAAAGTCCCACAACTATGCTGGCAGCTACGAGACTTACATAAATGAATGTTTCAATACCTCTAAAATACCTAAATGATCCTGGAAGACTTACGTATTTCTTCTGCAAGGCATCGTAGCATCCTAACATCCTGCAAAAATCAAATAATATTGTCCATCTACTACCAATTTCCATTTGCTTTGCTTCTGACTGAATAAAATAGTTCCAAAAAAATGAAATTCTTATGTTTCGCATTCTTAACATTGTATTAGAGCAATTATTACTCCCTTCTCCTCTTATTAGTAGTGATAGAAGCAATGACTATCTTTGTAACACCAAATCATCCTAACCTCTTTGCAGAGTAACTAAAAACATCTATAAATAATTTATCAGTAAAAACACAATGCAATTGCACACCTACCAAACACCTTCTAACATACATATTCATTAATCAGTTTATAAATAAGTACTTCAGCTGAACACCAGCATCTCTGAAGCACAAAGTAGTTATGCTATTGCCTTTATTTAGATATTGCAATTTGCTTTTTTATCACATGCTAACAACAGCCACTTAGTGAACCAAAACTTACCCTAATCCTTTTCTACCATTTCTTTTGCATATAGTCAACCAGCAGAAATGGGGTTTGGTGTGTGCATGACACTGAGTTAAGGCTACTCACCTGTAAACTCCAAACCAGTAGCACACACCCTTCACACAAAAACCAAGGAGCTTTTCCTTGTCAGCATCCACCGGCTGCCATGCCACTGCTCTTGCTAATGTTTGGCGAGTGAGAGTAAGGTGAAACACTCCCCAAAGCCTCAGTTCCCTCCACCGAGGAAGATCAATTAAGAAATTCAAAGTTACAGTAAAGGAAACCTTCCCCCCCCCCCTTAGTGACAGCACATGGACAAAGAGCAGATGACCAATCTCACCCTTAACATCAGAGCTCAGATCTACATCTCTGAACACCTCAATCCTGACAGCAGCTGCTGAATGCAGCATCGTTTCCGACGCCTTACCTTGTACTACAGCTGGTAAAAGTGTGAAAAGAACAAAGATGGCCTTTCTAGAGATAACAAAAAATAAGAATGTCCATATAAGGCACAGGCCTTGATACACTCTCTTCTAAACAGCAAGGAGAGCAGCAATGAACAAATCTCAACCTACAATACCTCCCTCTAGTCCCAAGCAGCATGCTTGTACTCAACTGTGTGAGTGTGCAAGTGGACAGACTGTCATTTGCAGGCACAATTCTGCCTTTGAATACGAAGGTGAACAGTACCACTTTCTTACACAAGTCTGAGGGCAAGATCTTTAAATTCAAATTAAAATGGTAACACCATGTCTTCTGTTAAACTAGAGAGGAACTACTGCTTAGATTTTTGCATTTATGGGCACCCTTGAGCACTCGTATTCACCCACAGAAATTAAACATAAAGTATAATCACTCTGTAAACAAAGATTTGTGCTCTACTGAGCACCAAGTTGTAAGCCTTTCTAGAAACACAACTGTACAAGTCAATTACATCTCTACGAAAACACACAAATTTTGACTTTCCATTAAAAAACAAAAAAATTGTCAGCATAGTAAATACTATGTCCTAAAAGCATTGCCTGGGCAGTTGTTCACTCGCAGTAAGCAAACTTTTTTCCTTGTACCTGCCAACAACCAGACAGCTATCTGTCAGAAGCAGCATATGCACTATCATTAACATACCATTTCACCAGCTGAGTAGAGCCAGGACAGTTCTTGTCTTCCCTCAGAATTTTGACAGAGACATCTCAAAAAAAGAATAAATACGTGCATATTTACTCAGGACAAAATGTAACTGCATTGCTAAGAAAATGAAGTTCATTCCCTAGAAGTATGTATCAAAAGCAGATTAAAATTAACATTACTGACAGTTGCAGGCATAGCTTTAATTCTTGAGTTAGCATCACCACTAGCTAACAAAATTCAACAATGAACGTATTAGTGAATTTTCCATTACAATAACTGAAAATGACTATTACCTTTAATAAGACCAAGGGGCTTTAAAAACACTCGTTAACTTCATAACAACCCTATGACAAAAGATTTTGCAAAGAAACAGCAAAACAGCCCGTTACCATCCATGTATCTTGTTCCATAGGCACTTTCAGGAAAGATTCCTCTCAGATACGTAATGCAGGATACCGCTACTGCCAGGAGCCTCTTCACTAGCATCAGGGACTGCTGCTCAGTAGATATTTTGTTAGGAAACACAACTGCACTCTGAAAGAGGAAGAAAATAAATCATCTCTGTCCACAACAACAAACCTGTGCAGTCTGCAATCTGGTACAATGTCTGCCTAATGTTTTAATTTAACTGAAAAGTACGACTTCCGTCATTTATAAATTTAAGCATATTCCTAACACTTCGTGTCACTATGTTTTTAGGACACAGTTGATTTCTACCAAGTGCATGACCACAAAGTTCAAACTATTTTGCTATTAAGCATCTTTACTCATAGTTAAAAGATTGGATTAGCCTGTAATTTTCAAATTATGAAATATTACAGAGCACCTGGGTGCACTATTTCAGCTAAAATTCACTAATTCTTCTGATTCAAATAACATACGGTGATGAAAACCACCAGAAAATCATACCACACAATTCTTTTGCTTCTGAGCCGTTGCCATTTTGCAGACACTCTTCTGTCTGTTAATAAAACATCTGCATTAGCACGCGTCTGACCTCCACCCACACGCACAGGTGAGCCCAGACAGCGGACATTCAGCTTTAGCAATTCAGCACTTGAACCTACGAACAATTCTGCACAATTAACGTGTCTCAGCTCAAACCAACCCCATAATTTTAAGGAAACAGAGCAGGCCGGTTCATCTAATCACCAGCATTAGTCTTGATTTCTACACCAGCACAGACCACCACCCGCACCCCCCAAGGCTGCAGTATGCAGCAATTCAAATATCGTGTGCCTATTTATACGAAACACGAGCCTCTGGAACCAAAGCTCCCAAGAGCTAACAAGCACCCAGCCTAACAGATTTTCCAAAGGACCCCACGAAGATGCTCTCCACGTTGAAGTCACCTCAGCCAAAGCTGAGCCATCGCTTTGGAAAACACCCCCAGGCTTGGGCTGTTTGCCTCTGTAATTTAAATGAATCCTGGAGAAACACACCCCTCTCCAGCTGTTCTTTTTGTTGAGCCTCTCTTTCATTAAACTTTTTACCCTCAGCGCCGTGACCCTGACTCCACAGCAAAGCTTTCCCCCCTCCACCCGTGAAAACGAAACGCATCCACGCCTAGGGACGTGGGAAGCGGCTTGCCTAAGGAGGAGCCTCGCCCCGGGCCGCGCGGGGAACTGAGCTTCCCCTCAGCCGAGCCCCCCAAACCCGCCTGAGCTCAGCACCTGTGAGGGGCAGACGAGACCCTCCCCGGCACGATCACCCCTAAACCTACAACCTGCCTCCTCCGGGTCTGAAGGCCACCACGGGCGGAGGGGAAAAGGGAGAACAGCACGGGCAGAGGGACAAAACCCCGCAGGACGTGAGGTACGGGGGCAGGGGGGCACCTCCACCCCCGCGGACGACGATGCCGCGCGGGCCGGGCGCCCCCGGGTTGGGCCTGCCCGCCCCGCCTCCGCTGCGTCTCCCGGGCGCGGGGCCGTGTGCAAACGGCGAGGCGGGGACTCGCCCTCGGCCGCCCGCTCCGCTTCTCCCGGGCGCGGGGCCGCGTGCAAACGGCGAGGCGCTGCGGGCTGCGCGCAGCAGCGCGGCGCGAAATGGCGGCCGCGTCGGCGCGGTGGGGCGGGGCTGGATTCAATGACGTCGGGTTTTAATTTAACCTGCGAGAAGAATTCACCACGCCACGGGCCAGCAAACGATGGGGTGGGTGCCAGGGACAGCAGGCGGGCACGTAGGAGCATCAAACGGTGGGGCCGTAGGAAGGGGAAGCTGAAGCGTTTCCTGAGGGGTACTTGCTTGGGGGAGCAGCGCCAGGGGACAAAGTACCAGTGAGAGCCAGGCCAGCTGGAATTCCCTCTGCCTCCAGGTACCACATGCAGGATTTTCAGCCAGTGAAATGGATCTTTAGTTTTTCGAAGAAAGTCTGCGATTCCATCAACAGTGCACAGAGATAAAGTGGTGTGTGAGGCATGGTCACAATACTCAGAGCTGAACTGGAGGGAGGAAAATGGAAGGTCATTTATCATAGAAGCGTAGAATCATAGAACAGTTTGGGTTGGAAGGGACCTTACAGATAATCCAGTTCCACCCCCTTGCCATGGGCAGGGACCTCTTCCACCAGCCCAGGGTGCTCCCAGCCCCATCCAACCTGGCCTTGGACACTGCCAGGGAGGGGGCAGCCACAGCTTCTCTGGGCAGCCTGGGCCAGGGCCTCAGCACCCTCAGAATGAAGAATTTCTTCCTTGTATCTAATCTAAATCTCCCCTCTCTCAGTTTAAAGCCATCACCCCTTGTCCCATCACTCCCTGCCCTTGTCCCAGCCCCTCTCCAGCTCTCACAGCCCCTCCAGGCACTGGCAGCTGCTCTGAGGTCTCCCCGCAGCCTTCTCCTCCCCAGGCTGAGCAGCCCCAGCTCTCCCAGCCTTTCCTCCCAGCAGAGGGGTCCCAGCCCTCGGGTCATTGCTGGGGCCTCCTCCGGCCCCGCTCCCACAGCTCCAGCTCTGTCCTGTGCTGAGGGCTCCAGAGCTGGATGCAGGACTCCTGGGGGGTCTCAGCAGAGTGGGGCAGGGGGGCAGAATCCCCCCCACTTGCCCTGTGCCCACGCTGCTGGGGATGCAGCCCAGGGGACGGTTGGCCTTCGGGGCTGCCAGCAGACACTGCTGGGTGTTGTCGAGCCTCTTGTCATCCAGCACCCCCAGGTCCTTCTCCTCAGGGCTGCTCCCCATCCCTTCACCCCCAGTCTGGATCTGTGCTTGGGATTTCCCTGACCCCTGGGCAAGACCTTACGCTTGGCCTTGTTGAACTTAGAATCATAGAAAATTTTGGGTCGGAAGGGACCCCCAGAGGTCATCTAGTCCAACCCCCCCGCAGCGAGCAGGGACACCACTAACTGGATCAGGGTGCTCAGAGCCCTGTCCAACCTGGTCTTGAATGTTTCCAGGGATGGGGCCTCCACTACCACCAACACCTCTCCAGTGTTTCACCACGCTCATTGTAAAGAATTTCTTCCTTATATCCAGCCTAAACCTGCCCTGTTTTAGTTTAAAACCATTACCCCTTGTCCTGTCACTGCTGTCTCTACTAAACAGGTTGTCCCCATCTTTCCTATTGGCTCCCTTTAAGTACTGAAAGGCTGCAATCAGGTCTCCCCGCAGCCTTCTCTTCTCCAGGCTGAACAAGCCCAACTCTCTCAGCCTGTCCTCATAGGAGAGGTGCTCAAGCCCTTGGATCATTTTTGTAGCCCTCCTTTGGACCCGCTCCAACAGTTCCACATCCGTCTTGTGCTGAGGGCTCCAGAGCTGAACGCAGGACTCCAGGTGAGGTCTCACCAGAGCAGAGTGGAGGGGCAGAATCCCCTCCCTCGACCTGCTGGCCACGCTTCTCCTGATGCAGCCCAGGACACGGTTGGCCCTCTGGGCTGCCAGCGCACATTGCCGGCTCATGTCCACAGTGTTTGTTTATTTTGGATGTGCATGGGAGGTGCCTTACTTGGATGATCTTTGATAAGTCGCAGGCGACACTGCGAACAGGCAGTGACCACTTGTTCACACAGTTTTGTTGACACAGGCCATCCCCGGGCTATGCCTTCCCGATACAAATCAGCTCGGCCAGTGTGCCCGCGTTTTACGTGTAACCATTCAAGTAAACGTTCCCATTCTAATTCAACACTTACAATATCAATTTTGTGTAGCCGTGTGAGGCTATCAACTTGTTGATTGAACTGGGCAGCAGCAGAGGCTGGTTGATCGTGCCCTGTCACCCAACCGATGTGCAGTATCCTTTGCTCTCCTATTTTTAGCCATTGTTTCCAGCTGTCAGTTTGCCAGACTGGGACTCTGTTTACCTGCCAGTCGATGGCTGCCCAGTGGCTCACCCACTCGGTAGCTCCTTCAAAAACAGCATACGAGTCAGTGTAAATCTAGTCAGCACCGTGTTGTGCAGCTAGTAAGACTGCCCTAAGCTCCCCGACTTGTGCACTTCCTTGACCTGTTTCGCTGACCCGTTCTCCCGTGGCCACTTCCAGCGCCACTGCGTTATAATCCCACTCCTTGTTTCTCCTGTCGGATGACGGAGCAGTGAACCCCACCCCTTCGAGGTTGCTGGTTTCTGTTAGAGGAAGCGCCTCCCGAACTGGAGATGGTTTGCTTGGAGGAGTTGGGAACAGCAAAGTATTATCTCTATCTTTTTGCAGTTTAGACAGTTTAGTGCTGCCCTCTGTAACAGGCATAACGCCATGGATGCTTTCCAGACAGGCGTTCCGCTTACGGACCGCGGGCTTTTGGGCAATGCCAGCAGGCAGCACCGTCCCTTTACAAATTGTGTCTAGGAGGCGGAAAGGTCCCCGAATGATTACACTCTCTTTTTTTCTTATTTGTTCCACTCGCTTTACAGCTCCTACCAAAGACAATAGTCCCTTTTCCAGGTCTGAGTATCGCGATTCAGTATCATTAAAGGACTTTGAGCTGAACTCAAGTGGACGCTCAGGCCCTTCAGGTCCTCTTTGCCAACCATTACAGTGAGAGCCGTGTTCATTAAATCCCCATTCCACATGAATTGGATCAGAGGGATGTACAGGACCTAGCTGCTGAAATAGTCTCAATTCTTTTACCAGTGTCTCCAGGGCATTAGAATGTTGATTTGTCCACTCCCATGATTTCTTTTTTCGCAGCAAATTGTAAAGGGGTCAAGCAATGATAGAAAATCCAGGGACATGTTTATGCCAGTATACTAAAGTTCCTAAAACTTGTTGCAATTCCTTAACATTAGAAGGATCCTGTCCCTGTTCTACTTTCTCCAGTGTGTCAGGAGGGATAGATAAGGCTCCTTTGATCCACCAGACCCCTAGGAATTTAACTTCCTGTGCTGGTCCCTGACACTTGGATGGGGGAATTTCCAGACCCAAGGCTGTTAATTGCCATGTCACATCATCCATAGCCGGTTTAACAGTGTCAAATTGTTCCCCTCCAATCAAAAGATCGTCTATATATTGATATATAGTAACGTCTGACGGGATAGGAATTCCAGTCAGTGTTTCAGCTAAAGCATTGTGAGCAACGGTGGGGGAATGTTTATATCCCTGAGGCAGCCTGTTAAAGGTGTATTGTATCCCTTTCCAGGTAAAAGCAAATTGGGCCTTATCATGTTCCTGGAGTGGAACCATAAAAAACATATCTTTTACATCTAAAGTTGCCATCCATGTGTGAGATGCTCCCTGTATCTGAGTTACCAATTCCGCAATGCTCGGTACAGCTGCAGCTAAAGGTGCGGTGTTGGCGTTTAATCGCCTGTAATCAATCGTGAGTCTCCACTGCCCGTTTGGTTTTGTTACTGGCCAGACAGGGGAATTATGGGGTGAGTGTGTACGAGTGATGATGCCTCGGTTTGCTAAGTCTTTTACCACCCCGTCAATACCCGATTGCGCAGCTGCTGGTAAGGTGTACTGGTTTGTGTTTGTAATTTTTGATGGTGGTAAAGATATGGACATTTCTAGTAAATTAATTTTTTTAGGCTCATTCTGTTTAATTTCTTGCCCAGCAAAACTCCAAGCTGTACCATCAGGGGGTTTCCACACTCTGCCATACAACAAATCAAATCCCAAAATATTCGTGTTGGCAGCACCGACCAATACTTCAGTGCGGGTTAATCTTGGTTCGCCCGGGAGCCACAGGGTAATTTTTGCTGTAGGGCATTTCCTTATGACTCCATCAATGCCTGTAAATTTTACTTTACGGCGACCAGGTTTTACATTTAAGCATGTTGCAGTCTCCTTGGTGATTACCGAAATTTGATCACTCGTATCAATGACAAAATTTACAAAAACTTTCTTTGGTCCCACCGGGATGGCAATGGCAGGCTCGGGAGGTGTATCGGAGAGCCACTGCATAGCTGGCACCCGCCGGGGAGGGAGGCTCACAGCCCTCCCCGGGGACAGGCGCTTTTTGCCTGAGGGTCTGTCAGATCAATCAGCTCCTGCTGTGGGGCGGAGGGTGCAGTGTTAACAGGAGTTGCTTTGTTTTCTGCCGGCTGACCTGTCTTTGTTGAATTAAGCTTATGGCTTAATGACTGTACGAGAATTTTTAGCTCAGTCGTGGATATACCAATCAGTAGATGCCACGGCACCCCAATAGCTCGAGCTTTACGCCAGAGCTCGTTACGCTCCGTATCAAATTTTAATTGGGCGAAGGTACTGTGTATGTGGCAGGAGAACAAGTGCACCTGCATGCCTTGGCGAATGCGGGGTGGTTTGGAGGATGGTGCAGCGGTGCGGGAAAGGGCAAGGGGTTATTGTGGGTATTAGCTTCTCAGCAGTCCCTGGACCAGCTGGTGCCTTGCAGCTGAGGTGCTACAAGCTGTCTCCAACCATTTGTTTGGCTTCTGAACACTCTGGGGAGAGACACACTTTAAGGAGGAGGAGGAGTTGGAGGAGGAGGCGTTGGAGGAGGAGGAGGAGGAGGAGGAGGAGTTGGAGTTGGAGTTGGAGGAGTTGGAGGAGGAGGAGCTGGAGGAGTTGAAGCCGTTCCTGTGTCTGGGGACAGAGTTGTCTTCTGACCATCTAGTCGACGTGTCCACCAGACTGTGATTTATCCCTCGAGGTGCTGAGAAGCACTTTGACCCATTCAGTTGTCAGGCTCCGAGCAGGATGCTCCAATGGAAATGTAACTCATTCACTCACTCCCAAATGGTTCCTCTGGAGCATCTTGGCTTAGACGAACCCTGGCAGAATGCAGCGCTACCTCCTCTTGCCAACGTGCTGCCCCACAGTCACCGGCAACGGGGAGAGCCTCTGGCTCCCTGACACAATCAGGAACAAGAAGGTGACTGCAAGACTTTTTTCATCCAAGGCACCTGTGCCCGCTGTGCTGCTCTTCTGCTCAGCCCTCCAGCGAGTATCTGTCTGAGGACCCAGCTCTGGATGGGAATGGAACTCCCAGAGGAGCGCCCGTCCCTGTGACCCCATTGCAGGGTGCCGACTCCTGCTGGCACACACTTCTGAGACGAATCCCTGCCTGTAGCTTCTCTGAAGGGAACGCAGCCACTCCAGGGCCCCGCTGAATGCCAATGGGGACCTGCCCTTTACTTGCAGAACAACTACAGCCCGACAGAACAGAAAGAGAAGTGCTGGCTGGTGAGATCTGGGGATGGCCCCTTTGACAAGCACTGCCTGCTGTCAACTGTAGAGGGTGACTTTGGAGAACTGCTTGACCGATATCGCAGCAATGCCGCCATGAGCTACCTGAAGAGCTCCAAGCTGTGTAAAGAGCGCAATGTTCACATCACCGAGGCAACGCTGCAGAAAGGTAAAGCAGAGACCAAGGGCCTGACGTGAACGCACTAAATCTGACAAGTTTGTGTCTTCCCAAGCCCAGAAGCCTGACTAATGTCAGGCGGTGCTGCCGATAGAGCACGTTTGCAGCCCTCGGCGGGCCGTGGCAGAGGCTGTCGGTTAGGATCAGCAATACCATCAGCAGGGCCAGAGCAGGGCTGAGATATCAGAGTGCTGCAGATCAGCCAGGGCCCTCTCCCGTTGCCCCGGGGATGGTAGCCAGGTCCAACCGAGACTCACGAGGCGATGGGGCAGGTTCAAGGTCAAGCTAGGAAGTCGGGCCGTGGTCAGGATCATCGCGTCCATGGCCAGGAACAGACGTGACTGTGGCTGAGCTGCAGACTGCTGCGCCCACAACGTCTGAGCTGCAAGGGCACTCGGGATCCCAGTGCGAGGCATGACTCTTTTCTCTGTGCACTTTGCCAACAGCCCTGCGGCATCCGGGAGACAAGAGCATCAAGGAGGGAGAAGACATAAGGAAGATCAGGCAGCCCGGAGGATACTACAGCACCGGACGTGCTAGTATTCCATCTGCTGGGAGCCAGGCCGAGGAGGCGGAAAATAGGTTTGTTCAAAGAGGGCTTAAGATCAGTCCCCTCCTGCTGCCCTGCTGTGTATCACCCTCTGTGCTCTGTCCCACGGCGTTGGAGGCCGTGCCGAGGTACTGGAGTGAACCCTCAGCATGCTGCAAGGGAGCAGCGAGCGACAGCGAGGAGGCAGAGCCTCTTCTCAGCTACGCGGCCACTCCTGTGTTTTCGCAAAGTCATTGGGTTGCAGTGGTGCTGCTGAACAGTTTGTGGTGCCTGGCAGGAGCCTTGCAGGCTACCCGGGACTAGCTCTGTGCTCTCAACTACAGAGGTGACAAAACATCTCCTCAGACCGGCCCAGCGCTTGTTAAATCCCCTCAGAGAGTGTTTATTCTTGTGGAAGAACAACAGTCCTGAAGAGCTGAGCTCTGGATGGCTGGAGAAGCTTTTGGAGGGAAACAAACATTGCAGAGCAGAGCACGATCTTCTTTACCATGGTTAAGGTGTTTCGATACTACACTGATGGGCAATGTACCAGCTCTTCACATAGCTTCACCAGCTGGCACTTCCAGGGTCAGTCATGTCTAATAAAGACCAACACGGTCTGCACAGCTCTGGCCGCGCTTCCCGGGGCCTGGAAGCCCAGCTAGCTGGTTCTTGTCAGGCTCTCTTTTGCCCTTATGAAGAGAAGCAGTGAAACTGCCCAGAATTTTATTTCTGCAAACCATGCTGTTCTCTCTTATACATTTTTTTCTCCCCTCCCCCCCCCCCCCCCCTTCTGTTTACAGTCATCTTCAGAGGAAGAGGATGCAAAAGTCAAACGACAATAACTTCTGACAAGGTCACCTCCTGGACAAGCTATGCCTCTGCTTCCCTCAAAAGCAGCAGGACAGGGCATAAGCCTTGTTCAGCTATGTTCATCCCACCAAGCCTGCCTACCATGGCATCTAAAGCCCTGACTGGAGCTAGCTCCTCAGTGAGCCAGGAGACTTGGCCTCCGGAGACGCTGCCCTCAGCCATTCTGCCTGAAGGTCCTCTCCAAGCAGCAGCACGCAGCCATTCTGCCTGAAGGTCCTCTCCAAGCAGCAGCACGCAGCCATTCTGCCTGAAGATCTCCAAGCAGCAGGACAGGTGTGTGCAGCTCTGTGACCCCTCGGTCGCTCAGGGGGTCTGAGCCCCGCTTCTGGAGAAAATAAACATACTAAGTCAAGAGTGTATACTCAAGGTTAAGGTGTGAGAGCCGGACTGACCACAAAATACGCATCTCAGCAGGGTGCTTTTCTGCTTGCTTGGTATCAAAAGGCCTTGGCATTTTTCCCGAGCCCAAGAGCTGTAGCTGCAGTGTGTGTGTGGGCAGCAGGCAGTGGAGGGACACCCTGCTTGACATCCAGCTGCCGGGATCTGAGCCTTCCCTTGGTGGCACCTGGCCCTGCCTGGTGACTGGGCGACGCTGGCAGGGCTCAGATGGTCACCCAGTTGCTAAGCCTCTAGTGGAGTCCCAGAAGAGAAGATCAGACTGGTGGATCCTGGAGCAGGAGTGCAGGAACCCCAGTTACCTATGCAAAGAACAAAGCAATCATTAAATAGTCCATGCATATAAATGACACCTCCGCAGGAGCCTGTCACACAGCACTTGGTGCCACAATCGTCCCCGGTGATATTAATAGAGACCGTGGCAGAACAAGAATGCAAATGAGTCACCATCGATCTGTTAATTTTCCTGAGACTTGCTGGATACAGAGTGCCCTAACCAGAGTGCTGGAATTGTCTGAAAATATGAGAATAAACATGTATACAGACTCAAAATATGCATGAGTGACACATTCCCATGGAGCCATATAGAAAGAAAGAGGACTGTTACCTCCCAAGGAACTCCAGTTAAGTATGGAAAGGCAATTTAAAAATTATTACAGGCTACTCTCAAGCCGAAGGAAGTGTCTGCAATGCACTGTAACGCCCATCTCAAAGGACAAACAGATACCATTAGTGGAAATCAAAAAGCTAATGAGACACAAAAGGGGCTGGTGTGACAGAGTCTTTGGTGGAGGCTTTAATTCTGACTGGAACAAATTTACTGGAGCCCTCAACATATTCAGAAAAGGACAGTCATTTAGCAAAACTTTTAAACTGTTCTAAAACCAAGGATGGATGGTGGACAACCGATACTGGACAAAAACAGTCACAACCCCACTAATAAGGGAATTAATAAAAAAGAATCATCAAGAAACCCATGTGGGGGCAGATGCCATAATAGCAAACATCAGACGATATGCCATAGGGCCAAGAATGCAAAAACTAGCAAATATTGTTGTAAGACAGTGCTCAATATGCTGCAAGAACAATACAAAAATACAGAAAAGACCTCCTCTGGGACAAGTTAAAAGGGGACAAACTCCAGGGAAGTACTGGCAAATAGATTTCTCTGAATTACCCAGATGTAATCAATTTAAATACTTATTGGTATTGGTAGATAGTTTTTCTGGACGGTCAGAGGCTCTCCCGTGCCAGACCAATAAGGCTAGAGAGGTAGTCAGAGTGCCCTTGAAAGAATTCCTAGATTCATTATCCCTGAAGGAATGGCCTCAGATAATGGGCCCTGCTTTATTGCTAAAATTGTGCAGGAAGTTGCTAAGTTCTTGCAGTGTGATTGGGTTTTACGTACTCCTTGGAGGCCACAATCCAGTGGGAAAGTAGAGCAGATAATTCAAACTTCAGGGAGAAAAATTTCAAAATTATGCCAGGAAACCCAAATGAAATGGATAGAAATTCTACCTATAGCACTGCTAAGAATCAGAATTACTCCCAGAGTCAAGGAAGGGGTTAGTCCTTCTGAAATTCTGTATGGTAAACCATATCCTGTAAAGACGCTAACAGGAAAGAGCGATCGAATGTATGCTAATGGAGACCAGATCCTAACTAAATATTTGCTGTCATTAGGGTGTACTTTTTCTTCCCTTCACAGGTACCTGAGTGAGAAAGCGCCTGTTCCACTAGATACTCCAGTGCACACCTTTCAAGTGGGAGACCAAGTCTACATCTGAACCTGTGAAGACGAACCTCCGAAAGAGCGCTGGAAGGGACTGTATTTGGTATTGCTGATTACCCCCACAGCTATCAAAATAAAAGGAACAGATTGTTGGATGCACTACACACAGGTGAAAAATGCCCCTCCGAAAGAGTGGACGTCGAGAGAAACGGCACCGTTGAATTTGAAGCTGACTTGGAATTAAATGAACCGTACTTGGATTCATATAGGATCTATAACTCGCATACATTGCATGCAAGGGGAATTATTCTTGTATTTTCTTACATTATGAGGAACAAGAGTGTTACTAACGTATCTTTGTAGAGACACTGATTTGTTTAAAGTAAGGAGTGAAAGAAACAGAGGGAATTATATCCCTCTTCTGTCTTGCCATATTTTTACATGTCACCAAAAGGAAACAGGAAAATTAGCGAATCCATGGAGATTTAACGTCCATCTGGGATTAACAGAACTATGAAAAGCGCAAATAAAACTGACTGCTAAGTATGTACTCACTTCCGGGAATGTGCAGAGAAAGGGATCCCCTTGACTCGGATCCCAATTCCAGCAAATATTTCCTGGCACAATCTGTGGAAGGATATAGACCAAAGCAGATGAAACTTGACTGATTTAAATGAAATCTGGCAACAAACTAAAATTTTACATGAAATTCAAAAGGATGACACTTCTTTCGGATTTGAAGAGACCTGGAAACAGCTAACCTCTTGGTTCCCTAATTTAAGTCTGTGGACAAAGAAATGATGGAGCTTAATACTGATCAGATTAATTATTTTCGTGTGTGTGTTAATACAGTGGACCTGCACATGTTGCTTAGCATTAACCGACTAATCTGGGGAGAAAGTGAGACTTCTCTACGCAATACTCTTAGTCTCTAAGGGGGAAATTGTAGTCAGTTGAACTCGGCATTATGCAAATGTGCATAGAAGGGCAGTCTGGCCTAATTATTTAGCTAGAATACGTAGGATTCTAGGATTAATGGAAGGCCAAGATGTTGACAAGCGTGGCTGATACAGGAGCTAACTAAGATACTTTTGAACAAGTTGACACTAACAGCAGAAAAATGATAAAGAGTGCCCTTAAATGAACTATCCCTATTATAACACTAAAAATCACACCCCTTGAGTTGGAGACCGCAGCCTCAACAGAGAACCTTATTTACTGAGCACAGATGGTACATTTTAGAAGTGCTCTATCTTTAAATCAAAGGGAACTATCAACCGTAGTTAGGAGGGGATCGGTAATAGGCAGAACTGACATTTTTATGTGTAAATATGCAAGTCTATAGTAACCTAGCATGGTGGCTTTGCGGAGTTAGCACGTAGCACCCGTGTCTGCAGAACAAAACCGATATCTCGCCTCTGTGTCTGCACTGGTCGTCGCACACCAGGTCATGAACTGTGGAAGTGCAGCTGGAGAGAGAGAGGGAGAGACCAGGCACCCGCGCAGCCTCTCCAGCATTCCTTCTTCCCCACACCACCGGATCACCTGCCCAGGGGCAAGCCTGGGGCGCCTCAGGGGACCCGCAGCAGAGTTTTGAGGCAGTTCAACGGTCGCGCGCGAGTTACCACACAGCAGCGCCCACCACACCCCGGCAGCAGCACGGCAGAGGGCAGCGCGGGGGGGGGGGGGGGGGCAGTGCGCATGCGCCGGTGGGGGGGCGGGACTGGCGGTGGGGCAGTGCGCATGCGCCAGGGGACTGGCGCCAAGTGGCAGCGCGCATGCGTCAGGCACCCAGTGGCGGGACCGGTGGGCAGCCCGCTGGCAGCAACAGTGCGCATGCGTGAGGGCCCTGCGCAGCGCGCGTGCTCGCCTGCTGCCGCCGTCTCCCGTGACGTCACCGCCGGCAGCGCCGCGGCCTGTCCCGTCCCGTCCCGTCCCGTCCCGTCCCGCCGCGGGGCAGGTACCGCGCTGCGTCGCGGCCGCCCTCCCCCGCCTGGTATCGGTCCTGGCCCCCTCTCCCCGCCTGAGGGCAGGCCGCCCGCGGGCCGCGCCATCTCTGTGGCAACGCCCGGAAGCGACGTTTGGAGGCGGGGCGGAGGCCGGAAATGACGTTGCGGCTGGCGCAGAGGCGGTGGAGCCGGGCTGGAGCCATGTCAGCGGGTGGCGGAGCGCAGCGCGATGCTGGGGCCGCCGGCGGGTGAGCGCGGGCGCGGCGGGGCCCGAGGCCCCCGGGAGAAGGGCCGGGGCGCGGCGGGGCCTGGGGCGGCCCCGGGGCTGAGGCCTCTCTCTCTTCCAGGCGCCGCAGTAAGTGGGACCAGCCCGGCCCGGCCCCCGCCTTCCTCCTCCCCGGCACCGCGCCGCTGCCCGGCCGTCCCTTCCCGGGCGGGGGAGATGGCGGCCCCGCTATGGCGGGCTCCGAGAGCTCCGCGGCCCCCTCGGGAGCGCTGGATGCCGCCGCGGCCGTGGCCGCCAAGATCAACGCGATGTTAATGGCCAAAGGGAAGCTGAAGCCGGCGCCCAGCACGGCGGACAAGGTGGGGGTCCGGGGGGGGGGGGGGGGCGTCGCAGCTGTTTTCTGGAGGCCTGCGGCCTTTATTTGTTGGAATAGAATAATGAAATCACAGAATCGTTAAGGTAGGAAAAGTCCTCTGAGATCATCAGGTCCAACCGTCACCCCAGCACCCCCACGCCTGCGAAACCCCGTCCCCAAGTGCCACATCCACACGGTGTTTGAACCCCTCCAGGGATGGGGACTCCCCCACTGCCCTGGGCAGCCTGGGCCAAGGCCCGACCACTCTCTCAGTGGAGAATTCTTTCCCAGTCTCCAACCTGAACCTCCCCTGACGCAGCTCGAGGCCGTTTCCTCTCGTCCTGTCGCTGGTTACTGGGGAGCAGAGACCAACCCCCCCTCGCTCCCCCCTCCTGTCAGGGAGCTGCAGAGAGCGATGAGGTCTCCCCTCAGCCTCCTCTTCTCCAGATGGAGCAGCCCCAGCTCCCTCAGCCGCTCCTCATGGGACTTGTTCTCCTCCAGCCCCCTCCCCAGCCTGGCTGCCCTGCTCTGGCCACGCTCCAGCCCCTCCATGTCCTGCTGGGGGTGAGGGGCCCGGAGCTGAGCGCAGCACTCGAGGGGCAGCCTGGCCAGCGCCGAGCACAGGGGCCCGATCCCTGCCCTGCTCCCGCTGCCCACCCCATTCCTGATCCAAGCCAGGATGCCGTTGGCCGCCTTGGCCACCTGGGCGCACTGGAATAGCTCTCGATGAGACGGACACTGATGGAGGATTGCTTCATGAAGTAGGATATAACAAGAAACAGTGGGGAAAACTTTTTTAAAGATTTTTTTTCGGAGTGACAGAAAACAGTGGCATGGGTGTGAGGTCAGTCGTGCTGCTCTTCCACAAGGCTTAACAAAAGCGATCTGCAGGAAGATGATAAACTTTTTTCTGAAGTATTTTCCAAGTGGTAAAACCTGCTGTATAAAACAGACAGTTGAGAACAATTTGGTCTTGTATTTTAATACTTAAACAAGTTATCTGTAGGAGCCGTGTGGCCAAGTTCTACATGATTTGGTTAGCTTCTGGTCAGCCGTGAGGTGATCAGGCAGTTGGACTAGACAATCGTTGAGCTCTCTTCCAACCCAACTGATCTGTTCTAAAGCAACTGTAACTTAAAGCCTGTTTTCCAGTGTCAGTGACAGCAACAGTCGTGCTTCTCTGCATGTTGTTAGCCTATGTTAGAGCCGAGTCTAGAAGGCTGTTTCAAGTTTCCTTCCAAACTTGTTCAAATATAAATTAACAAGAAGAGTGTGTTTTCACGGCATAGTGTATCTTCTCTTTCACATGCATAGTGTTGGGACTGGCAGTTACCTTCTGAGGGTTGTGAGGCAGCATCAAAATGAGTATTCATCTTGTCATTGAATTTATTCACAGATCACATAAGAAAGAGTGGCAAATGTGCCCTGCCACGTATTCACGAGATTGGTTCTTTGTAGGTTCTGTGTCCAAAGTGATCGTTACAGCCTTTCTAATATGTGAGTTTTAGTAGTGAGTGCTTCTTTGGTCCCATGTTGTTTACTGCACGATGGTGTCTGCTTCCCAATACTTAACATCCACCTAAGGATGTGAAAGTTTCAGCATTGGAGAACGCATGGCTTGATTTCAGGTCGCTTCCGTAGTCATCCCGGATGGAGGGAAAGTCTGTTCGCTGACGGGCGGTTTGAGACACCTAAGAACTGGAAGATATGGTGATGTCTCAGTGTTCCATCTATGTTTTTTTCCACAAGCTTTGGTGGCTTCCTGGCATCCTGTGACAAATTGTATTGCTGTGGGAATCACTGAACCAATTGATGAATTTGCGAATGGGATTGTTTTTTTTTTGCGTATGTTGCTTTTGTTAGGAAATGTTTGGTGGTGACGTCTCCAGAGTAATTAACTCCTCGCTTCAGACTGTGAGCGAATGGAGATTAAGGAGCCTACAGGTTGATGTATATACAGGGTTATTTTTAAAGTGTGGAAGGAACAGAGAAATAGAATGCGTGTACAACGGGCTCTGGCTGCCTGCTGGCTCACGTGCAAGCGCCATGCTTCATGTGATGTTTATGCGAGTGGATGGATACCTGTTGGATGATACTGGAAGGTTCTCTTCTTATAGAGTCTTGTTTTGTGTTGATGTCCCCAGAAAGATTTCAGGACTTTTAGAATAATGTACTACCTAATTCTCTCTTCATGGGGAAAGCTATAAGGTCTTTGTTGTAACTCCAACTCTTCTGCCATAGCTTCTGAATCTGTGACTCGGTGGCTTTTTTTCCTAGCACTGACATGAAACGTGATGCCCTTGTGTTAAAGAAAGGAGGTGGGGGAAAGTGTAGTCGTAGAGTGGATGAGTTTAGGTCTTGAACAAAAGTTCTGAATTCTGTGTCTCTGTGAGGGGAGTTGGGAGAAGTACGAGTTACGTGTTTTATTAGTCTCTCAGATTCCTGCCAGAGATGCCAATTCAAGTGTAAGATGCCTTGGTTTCCGTTTGAACAACTTTACTGCTTAATTCTATGTCTGTTTCTTCATTTATAGAACAGAAACAGCAATTACTTTTTGTATTAAAATGTGCTGAAGATATAATGATAGTGTTTTTATTTGGGCTCGAGGTTGTGAAGAGGTAGATTATTGAGTAGTAGATGTAACGCGCTTTCTGCTAATATGTGTAAAGCTTTTGGGTTCAAGAGCTGAACGGAGAGAATGAAAAGGATCTTCACCTCGACAGTGCTAGGGTCAATTTGTTGATTACATCACTTGTTTCTGCTTTCCAACCACTGATCTTTTGCAACGGTTGTCTTCGAAGCTGCAGGCTCTGGGAAAAGGTCCGTCTACGAGTAAAAGCAAAGATGACCTTGTGGTGGCAGAGGTAGAAATCAATGACGTCCCCCTCACGTGCAGAAACCTGCTGACGAGAGGACAGACTCAGGATGAGGTACGTTCAGGATCCGTCTGCTTTGTTAGGCTTGGCAGCATGTTGGCACCTCTTTGTAAGGTTGAGAGAGGTTGTAATAAACTATATTCAGTGCTTGCTTCCTCTTTTTATAAAACTTTGTGTTTTCTAAGACACTGTTCGGCAGTTTATTGGTTTTTCAATAAAATGTCCTGTGATGGGTAAGATGGCATGGCTAGTGTCCTTTAGTGGGTACCATTCATGCTCTTACCACTTTATTAGTGACTTTTGGTCTATTTATCCAACAGCATAGCTTAAACTGCTTCGGGGTTTTTGTGTGTGCTTGGTTTGTTATTGGTAAACTTGTCACTGGGTTTTTTAAATTGTAGATAAGTCGGCTGAGTGGAGCAGCTGTTTCTACTCGGGGGAGATTCATGACTGCAGAAGAGAAAGCAAAAGTGGGACCTGGGTTTGTATTTCTTTTGGGGGTTTCTGCTTCTTTACCTCGCTGGATGGCTTGGTGGATGGGGGTTGTTTGGTTTTCATGAGCAGTGCCACCTTTGGGTGCCAGAGTGTGTTGACTATGGCGTGTTTCGAGTACGTTTACTGTTATGGTAGTACTGACTGCGTAGCTGCTTTCCTACCTGCTTGGTATTGATAGGGTGAAATTAAAAAGAAAACAACCAACCAAACCACAAACATGACGGATCAGACTGTGCTGAACTTCTGACTGAGCACTATGCTGCATCTCTTGGCTCGAGAGTGGGCAACTTTCCAGTTACAAAGAGAGCTCGTATTTTAGAGACTGGGTGCTTTTAGTTAGTTAACCTTTCATGTGGGCCAGCAAATTAAAGTTTTCAGTTGTATAACTTTATTAAGGCAGCATGGAAGTAACTTCTGAATCTTTAATGTTTTCAGTGCAAACCTTTGCTTACTGAGCACTGTGATATTCAGTGAATATGTATCTGCTTCCCTGTTTGAAGAGTGTTTCAGATCTTTATGGAAGGCTTCATGTGTGGAGATGACTGTAATGTAATTAGATTGAACCAGTTATTACATGGGCTCTATGGGTTTAATGGAATATTTGACGTTTCCTTTCCAGAGATCGTCCTTTGTATCTTCATGTCCAGGGTCAGACACGGGAATTAGTTGACAGTAAGTGTACAAAGCTTTCTGCTTTTTCTGCCATTATTTGTGGTAAGGGGGGTTTACTAAGGGGTTTATTGTGACTGGTACGGGTTTGTACCACAAGTATCTCGGTGTTGACAATGGACCCCATTTAAATGTTGATGTTAAGGTCTGTGCTCAAAGCTACCTAAGGGGATGTGTCCTGCGTTGGTCACGAAGCTAAAACTTGTGACAGACCGCAAGGAAGGCAGGGGAGTGGGTAGGGCTCCGAGGCAGGTACAACTCTTGTGTATGAGTTTATTCGCTGATAGCACGCTGAGGTCCCATTAAAGTAGGTGTGTGACAAGGAGACCTTCCCTTTAATAGACAAGTATGAACATTTTTTGTGAAATATCTACATTTCCATTAGAAGCACAAAGAGCTCCTGTCCTGCCTATGCCTGCTGGAAAACAAGGAAATCTATAAACTGTTTGTTTGTTCTGTGCGTCAGTTCAGGGGCTTGCCCTTGGTTGTCTCTTGAAACTTGGAGCTGCCCGCTTGTATCTGCCTTGATTTCAACAGCCAGTAAACAATTCTTCACGTGTTAGTTTGCTCGTTCATGCAGATGTAAATTCTGTACAGAGTTAGTATAAATATTTCTAGCATTTGCTAAAAGATGTGGGCTAAAACTGCCCACCTGCACATGTTAGCCTGAGCTTTGTCAGGGTGGGAGTGGAGAGAGAGCCCTGACGCTTGTCGCCATCCTTTGTGATCCGGTCCCTGAATGCCAATATTGGGCCCCACCATCAGACGCAATCTCTCTGCTTGTAGATCTGCAGTCTCAGAATGTGCGAAAGTAACCTAGTAATCTGGCGGTGAGGTTAATCTGGGTAGTTGACAAGGGCTGAAATAGAAATGAATTTCATGTTCGTCAACTAGGAGCTGTTAACCGAATTAAAGAAATAATTACTAACGGCGTAGTGAAAGCAGCCACAGGTTCAAGCCCGACGTTCAACGGAGCTACAGTTACTGTCTATCACCAGCCAGCCCCTATCACCCAGTTGTCTCCAGCAGTTGGCCAAAAACCTCCATTCCAGTCTGGGGTGAGTTATTCATTTATGGGAATTTCATGGAATATCACTGACTACAAGATTTACCTATTACAAAGTATATGTGGAATGTGTTGTTTATTAAAAAAAAAAAAAAAAATCAAACACAAAAAACCCACCCAAAACAAAAAAACCCACACCACCAAAAAATAAAAAAACCCTTTGCATATTGTGAAAACCGGAGGACTAATCAGACTGAGTCTGAAGAGTGAGACTCAGATGACAGGAGCCTCCTAAAGGAAAAGGGATGGAGAGAGCAGTCCTGCTTCCAGAAGAGCAAAGGGCTGACTGTGCCATCCGACACTGAACTGTTCTGACCGTCATAGAAATCAGATTTCTGGCTTCCAGTGAAACGAACGTCCTGACTCCTAGAGTGAAGTAACAAGCTTTTGCTGTTCCGTTTGCAGATGCATTATGTGCAGGACAAGTTATTTGTTGGTCTGGAACACGCTGTGCCTACGTTTAACGTGAAGGAGAAGGTGGAAGGGCCTGGGTGCTCCTACTTGCAGCACATTCAGATTGAAACGGGTGCCAAAGTCTTTCTTCGTGGGAAAGGCTCTGGTTGCATAGAACCGGCATCGGGCAGAGAAGCTTTTGAACCCATGTACATCTACATCAGGTATAAGAGGTTTTTTGTTTGTTTGCTTGTTTTTATTAAAAATCCCAGAGAATAGTCATGAATGTAGCTTAATGTTTAATCAGTGTCAGGAATTCTTAATTCTGACTGAGTTAATGCAAATGAAATAGGTTTTGAACCTGACTTTTACTGTAATAGAGATCTCTGTAAAGTGATAAAGGTACCAACCATACGGCGATAGGGTGTAAAGCGATACGGAGCCGTAAGGTGTAGCTTTATGGGGAACACAGTACAGCTGTGTTCGCTTTGGGCTTGGGTTGCAGTGTTGAGCTGCAAGGGCAGAACACAGGATGCGTCGAGCAATCGAGTCAGTGTTCTGTGCTCATTTCTTGCGGTATTTAGACCAACCTGAATTTTCACGTAGAAGACAAATACTCATCGCCTTTGTTCACAATTGTGCTAAATAGCTGCAGAGCTGCTAGAGTCCGATTGGGGTGACTGGTCACTCCTGAAAGGGAGATCTGACAGCAGGTTGCTGGTGAAAGAAGTAGCTCCCAAATGTGGCAGAAACATAACCTCATAAGGAATTTTTTTGCGTATGTTTTCAGTCACCCAAAGCCAGAAGGTTTGGCAGCGGCTAAAAAGCTGTGTGAGAATCTGTTGCAAACCGTGAGTAGCTCTTACAAATATGAGATCTCAGCCTGTCGTAGCTTTAATGTGTGCCTTTTTTTTTTTTTTTTTTTTTTTAATTCTAAGTACTGCTGTCTAATTTTTGTCCAGTGAATTTCTCAGGATGGAGCTGCAGTAGTGGAATTTTCGGGAGGAAAATGCAAATGCTTCCTGAGCAGAACGGGGGGTGGGGGGCAGGGGATTGCCTGCCTATATGCAAACAGAAAGGAAGCCTGCTTTTTTCTGTTTGCTGAAGCTTCCCTTGCTTCAGCTTTAAATGTGTCCGGAGCCACGCTGTCTGCTTTCTCTTTCCGAAAGTCATTGTCATACCGAAAAAATTGTAGGAAACCTCTCACATGTACAGATAGAAGATTAATTTCTCAGCTTTTCTTACATGAATGCCAATAGAGTAAAATCCTGTGAGACAATCTGCCTGTTGGTGTTGATAATTGAGTGTGGGCTACAAAGTCTTTGAAAAATGGATGGAAGCTGTTAGGTTCTTGGAGTGTTTTGTCTCTACTGAAGTAATTAGTTTGCCACTTTACTTCCTGTGAAAGATTGTCCCGTATTTTACTAACCTGTCACACGGACCCACAGAGACTAATCCTGCAGGTATAGTGGGATGTTCAGCAGGGGTTTGGTGCTGGTTTTGGTCGGTGGGTTTTTGTTTGCAGTTTTTATGTTTGGATTATTGCTGCCTTTGTGCAGAGCATGTTCTGTAATCGAAGTCCCCCTATGGTTTTGTGGGGATGTGTGGTAAGATGCCATTAGCCTGCAAAAGCTTAATGTAGTATGTAGATGTTTGTTGTCTAATCTTTGAAAATTCTTTGTAGGTTCATGCTGAATACTCCCGATTTGTGAACCAGATAACCACTGCAGTACCCTTAGCAGGTAAGCGTCTGCAGTGATGAAGTCTTTGGAGTTGCGTTCTGCAGAGCTGTACTTACAGTTAGTTTTGTGGAACTTATTTGCCTGTGGAACTCTTTAAGTCCTTTAATTGAGGAGGATGCCAGCTTCTTTTACATTTGGTAATTAAATTTGATATTTTTTGTGACTCTTTACTGAATTGAAGATGACCCCTTTTTCCCCTTTTCTCTCGCCAGGCTTCACGCAGCCTGCCGCTATAACCAGCGTACCTTCCCAGCCATCGTATTACCCTTCCAATGGGTACCAGTCCGGGTATCCTGTTGTTCCCCCTCCTCAACAACAAGTTCAGCCACCGTACGGGGTACCAGGCATAGTACCACCCGCGGTGCCGTTGGCACCTGGAGTCTTAACGACACTGCCTGCAGGAGTTCCGCCTGTGCCAACACAATATCCAATATCTCAAGTACAACCTCCTGCCAGCACTGGCCAGGTACTGCCGCAGAGTAATTATTTGCCCTATAGTTGTCAACTTACAAAGCTGTTTCTTTGCTAACCACAAAATACCGACAGTAGCTACAGATGGAGAATTCTTCTTCAGGGCATTTTTCGTTTTGTTATTCCTTTGCTAGTGCTTCTGTCTAAGCAACTAAACTGTTGGTATGGCTGCTTCATGCTGCATTTTTCATATCGTAGCCACATGTTATCATAAAGGATGTTTGGAGGGGGCGGTCACTTGTTTATGAAAAGCAGTATCCCAGGCTGTGGTGCAGCTCTGAACGTTCAGTGGGTTCGAGTTACAAATAGTAACGGGAGAGAGTCCAGCGGAGGGCTGCGAGGATGAGGAGGGGCCTGGAGCATCTCTCCTGCGAGGGGAGGCTGAGGGAGCTGGGCTTGTTCAGCCTGGAGAAGAGAAGGCTGCGAGGGGACCTTAGAAATGCCGATCAGTATCTGCAGGGGGAGGTCAGGAGGACGGGGCCAGGCTCTTTCCAGTGGTGCCCAGCGACAGGACAAGGGGCAACGGGCACAAACTGGAGCAGAGGAAGCTCCAGCTGAACCCGAGGAAGAACTTCTTCCCTCTGAGGGTGACGGAGCCCTGGCCCAGGCTGCCCAGGGAGGCTGTGGATTCTCCTTCTCTGGAGATATTCCAACCCCCCTGGCCGCGGTGCTGTGCAGCCTGCTCTGGGTGACCCTGCTTGGGCAGGGGGCTGGGCTGGGGGATCCCCAGAGGGCCCTCCCAACCCTGACCATGCTGGGATTCTGGGACAGTGATTAGTTTGAGATGGGAGCATTCTAGAAATGAAATATTTGGTTAATCTTTAAGTTGGGAATTTCCTGTTAAGTTCTCTTGGGTTCCACTTAGAGAAATTGGTTTTGTGTTCTGCTTCTATGTATGAAACTCTAGAATGAATTAATACTTTATATGCATATTATCAATTTTTTTTGCGTTTTTTTTTCAACTTCTGCATTCCAGAGTCCACTGAGCGGTCCTTTTCTTCCTGCTGCCCCAGTGAAAACAACCATGCCGACTGGTACACAGCCACAAGTCCAGCCCCATCCCCAAGGTCAAAAGAGACGCTTCACTGAGGAGCTGCCGGATGAGAGAGAGTCGGGACTGCTGGGATATCAGGTGGAATAAAATCGACAATTTTACTTAGTTCACCAAAATGGAATTTGGCTAGAGAGCGATTGTTATTAGCATGGTTTGTCTGGCAACAGTCATGCAAGACCTTTGGCAGATGGCAGCAATTGTTACAAAACGTCAAGAGCACGCTTTGGTTTCTTTGAGTGGATGCACTGTTCTTAAACCGTGACTTGATTCATTGGCAGCTTGCTTTCCATAGCCTCAGTCTTGAAGAACAGTGGTGCGTTCAGTTCAAAGAGATGACAGTAGCGTGTTACTGGTTAGGTTGAAGGGGCTTGAGTTGGTTTTTTCTGGGTGGCCTTGTTTGAGGGGTGTGAGGGAAATGTGGTAATAACTTCCAGATTTTCCCGTTTACCTTTTTTGCAGGTTGCACTTGAGAGGATTTCAAGAAGCCTAGTTTTAAGAGATTGATTTTCCCTTTTTTTTTTTTGATAGCAAACGTTACAGTTAATACAAATTATTTTGAGTTCTTCAGTCTTATATGTGAGAAAAGGGAGTTTCTGCAAAGGCGTCTCTGATACGCCCCTGCTCGCAGGCAGAAACCCTTAATAAAAGCTTTGCCTGGAGTCAGTAAGGAACTGCCTGGGTGTTAGACCGAATATTAGTACCTCAGGCAGAGTTTAGTGTGGCGTGACGCCTGTACAGTACTCAGAATGAGCTGATTGAGGAGGCATTAAGTTGATTCATGAGCTAAGTAGCTATCTTTACTGTCCTGAACTACTGAAAAAGTGGAGTAGGTGGTGAGGACTCTTCCATATTGGTGCTCAGGCATATTTCTTACTACGTTACCCTCAGTATTTTTAGGAGAAAGCATTCTGTTGAACAGTGGTGATTAGTGGTTTCTTCTGCTAGTTGGCAGTATGCTCTGAAAAGTTGGGTTTCCTATCATTATCATTAAGGAGCTATAGCTTATGTTGTAGTTGTAGATTTGCTAATGCCGTGTGTTTTTCTGCTCATAGCATGGACCCATTCATATGACTAATTTAGGTACAGGCTTCTCCAGTCAGAGTGAAATCGATGGAGCCGGGTCGAAGCCAGCAAGTTCCTCAGGAAAGGAGAGAGAGAGGGACAGGTGAGTGATGAGAGAATTACAGTTGGGTCTTTTCTCATTCTGATGGAAAGCTAATTTCAGAGATGATCTGTGTTTTGTGTTCTCTTCTGTGACTTGGGGGTTTGTTTTGTTGTGGGTGGGTCTGGTGGGTTTTTTGTTGGGTTTTTTGGGGAGAAGAGGTTTTTTGTTGGGTTATCTTTTCATGCTACATGATGAAAATAGTTTAGTTTCCACTCTTCCCTGAGTCTGTATGCTCTTACTTTGTCTGGGTCTGGTATTTTGCCAACTTCTTGAGATAACAGGATATTCCTGTGAAATAGGTTAGCACTTAACACTATATTCCAATTTTAAAACAAATCTGAAAACGTTGTAAACTTAAAATTTTGCATCCTGAAGTTTCAGGGGAAGATTTTCTTGCTAGTTCGTTTTATTTTCCAGTCATTATGAAATACAGCAAGGGTATTGGTGACCTTTTCTATGTTCTTCATCTTGTCTGTAGTCCTAAATTCAGCATCGCTATTTGGAGTCATCAGGCATCACTACTTCTCCTTATGCACTCCAGTGCCTTAAGCCACAAAACTGTCTGGCTTGCACTTCATTTCATAGCATCATAGCATGGTTTGGGTTGGAAGGGACCTTTAAAGGTCCTGTAAAAGTCCTCCTCCTCTGCCATGAGGAGGGATGTCCACTAGGTCAGGTTGCTCAAAGCTCCATCCAGCCTGACCTTGACCACTTCCAGGGAGGGGGCAGTCACAGCTTCTCTGGAAACCCAGTGTCTCATCACTGTTCAGAAAATAATTTCTTCCTTGTACCTAATCTAAATCTGCCTTCCTTTAGTTTGAAACCATTCCCCCTTGTCCTGTAATTACAGGCCTTGGTAAAAAGTCTCTTGATCTTTCTTGTAAGCCCCCTTTAGGTATTGAAAGGCTGCAATAAGGTCTCCCCAGAACCTTCTCTTCTCCAGGCCAACCAAGCCCAACTCTCAGCCTTCCTTCACAGGAGAGGTGTTCCATCCCTTGGATGATTTTTGTGGCCCTCCTCTGCACTCACTGTAACAGGTCCATGTCTTGTGCTGGGGACCTCAGAGCTGGATGCAGTGCTCCGGGTGGGGTCTTGAGAGCAGAGTAGAGGGAGAAAATCCCCTCCCTTAACCTGCTGGCCACACTTTTTCTGATGCAGCCCAGGACACGATTGGTTTTCTGGGCTGCAAGCACGTGTTGCTGGCTTGTGTCTGGTTTTTCATCTGCCCACAACCCCAAGTCCTCCTCGGCAGGGCTGCTCCCAATCCCTTCATCCCCCAGCCTGTGTTGATGCCGGGGGTTGCCCAGGTGTCATCCCGTCCCTCTTGAGTGGACTGCACTGCTCAGCTTGGTGTCATCTGCAGCCTTGCTGAGGGTGCACTCGAGCCCGCTGTCTGTCATTAATGAAGGCATCAAATGGTATTGATCCCAGTAGAGACCCTTGAGGGACACTGCTTGTTACTGGTTTCCACTGGGACATTGAGCCGTTGCCTGTAACTCTTTGGATGCGGCCATCCAGCCAGTTCCTTACCCATCTAATAGTCCATCCATCAAATCCATTTCTCTCCAGTTTAGAGGTAAGAGTGTTGGAGGGGACTGTACTGAAGGCCTTAGGGACGTCCAGGTGGGTGGTATCAGTTGCTCTTCCCTTGTCCACGGAGGCAGTCGTTCCATCGTAGAAGGCAACTGGATTAGTCAGGCAATTAAAAGTTCAACTCCTTAGGTCAAGGACTGGGTTATGAATTTGTTTGCTGTTACCTTTGACTCTTTGCTTGTTGTAAAAAAAGAAAAAATAAGGGCTTGCATTGGTTTAAATAGGCAGTTGATGCCTCCGCCAGCTTTTCCTGTCACTGGGATGAAATCAGAATCTGAAGAAAGAAATGGTGCTGCGGGGTCTTTGCCAGGCAGCCATGGTGAGTGCGGTGAATAAAATACATTGTAAGTTGAGTTTCCTTTCCCAGATGTTTGCGCTGGTCCTAACATTTGTTTAAATTGGTGATTTATGTTTTTTTTTTGGCTGTACTTTATACCACATTGTTTAAGTCAAAAGCAGGTCATATAGTGCTGCTCTAAAATCACCTATGTTTGCTGTGGTTATACACACATGGTGCTTCTCTTAAAACATTAATAAATATCCGTATGAATGAGAGTACAGTGAAGTGAAGGACGACAGACAGGTCTTTTGGACCCCTCAGTCAGCTGAGGCGCAGAATCTCGCAGGACTGTTTGGTGACACGGCTGCCGTGTGGCTGTACGGTGTGCACAGCTCTCTAGAGGCACGAAGGCGTGTCGGTGGGAGCTGTGGCTCGGGTGTGGATTCACAGACAGGAGCTAACGTCTGCAAACAACACGAGCGCTGTCAGACGCCGTCCTTTCGTAGGGCTGTCGTACAGCGAGCATTGGTGACTTGGTAAAGCGTGTGATGGTTTGAACCCTCCGGGTAGCGTAGTGCCTTCCAGGTCTGCGGGTACATCACAACAGCCTGTTTAACCTTAGTTTTTCTGCAGTATTGGTCCCAGAGATTACTCTGCTGTTAGCTTTCTTTTGAAAAATAATTTCTACTTTTCTTTACGTGTTGATCTCTTTAACGGTGAAATTGCCATCACTTAGACCCGTTTGCTAACTTTACCTTTTTTGTGTGTTTCTTTCTTCTTTCTCTGTTCTCTTACATGGTTCTGATGGATCACATGTGCTGTTGCTGGCGCTGTTTGGTGTGGCCTTCGACCTTGGGTGACCATTGGCCTTGTGACCTCAAAATGATGTCCAACTAACAATTTACAATTAACGCCTTTTTTTTTATTAACTCGTTTTGGGGCATTTTATCTCTTTTTGGTTTTATTTTTCTTTCTGGGGGGGCGGGGGGGGGAATTGTTTTGTTTTCCCCTCCTAGATCATCAAGCTAAGAAGATGAAAACTGCAGAAAAGGGCTTTGGATTAGTGGCATACGCTGGAGACTCGTCAGATGAAGAGGAGGAACATGGTGGCCATAAAAACGCAAGTACTTTTTCACAGGGATGGAGTTTGGGATACCAGTACCCTTCCTCACAACAGCGAGCTAAACAACAGATGCCATTTTGGATGGCACCGTAAAAGCTGCAGAAGAGTTTTCAGTCATCTTTTTTCCCTCTAGCAATAATGCATGTATATTACAGAATGAACTTTGCAAATACGCGTTGTTTTTACATTTGCAGAAGCTAAAGGTTCAGTGTTCCCCCTTGAAAGGGCTCCATTATTTTTAAAATCCTATTTCTGCAGTGAATTTGTCAATTTAAAAAAAAAAAAAAATTGAACTAGTACTCTGCCAGGGCTAGTCCCTTGTACGCTGGGGGATGTACTGTGAGGAGAAACTTGGGAAGCCCGTCGGCCTGCGTTTCCCATTTTTCCAGGAAGACTTAAAAATGGAAAGAGTCAGTAATGCTGACTTCATTCTGCGCCTGGCGTTGGTGTTGTGCTGAGTGTTCCTGCTGGCAGCCCAGCCCGTCTTTGCGGTCCCGCTGGGCTAACAGTGACCCCGGCTTCAACGTTCGGACTTCCAACGAAGGAAAGGAATATGCAGCAGCTCTGAAACGCTCGAGGATCACATTTCCTAAAACTCTTACTTTGTTTTTACTTTAAGCATCTCCTGTAACTCAGCACTGTTTGTTTTTTTTCTTTAAAATGTGGTGTTACTAACCCCCCAACTTCTTGTTCTAGCCGGCTGTCGGGGTGGGGGGATGCTCAGTTTTCGGGAGGGGTGCGTCCGCCCGCCCATCCCGGCTGGCCTCAGCACTGTAGCTCCAGTGCCGGACCTTCTCCCGTCGCCCCGGATTCCTTCCCAGGCAGCAGATTGGACTGACCCCCTCCTCGCCAGCTTCGCCCCTGACTCTTAACTCCTTCGCTTCCCTGATTCTGCCCTTTCTGTTTAACGAAGCGACCCGGGCGCAGGCCTCGCTCGCGCCAAAGCGGAACCTGGGTTAAACTCTCGGGGCGTTCACGGACACGAACTGCAACAGGGGCTTTGCTGGCGGGGCGGGCTGTTGCAGGAAGAACTCTTTTGTGCGGAGAGCAGCGGCGCACGGGGAGCGACCAGCTCCTGGCCACTCTGGAGACGGGGGAAATGGAGACGGGGGAAATCGTGTGAAGAACGGGGCGGATGCGTCGCTGCTGCGCGCTGCACGGCCGTGCTGGCTCCCGTGGGCAAGCGTCGCCTTTCCTAGGTGTTGTAAATAATAAGAACCATACTTTCATTATAAATAAATGTATAAATATTATTCTGCTTGCGGCTCTTTTTGGGGTGAGAATCAATGGTGGGAAATGGGGGGCGCGGGTCCTAGGGCCACGCCCCTCGGCGACCGGGCCACGCCCCCGCGGCTGGGCCACGCCCCCCCGCGCAGCGCGGGCCGGGCGCTCGCTGGCGGCGGGGGAGCCGCCGCCATTTTGGTTGCCGCCGCCTCAGCGCGGGGAGCGGCCTGACGGTGGAGATGGACGGCGGAGCCCGGCCGGGCGGCGGCAGCGCGCCGGGACAGTCCCGCGAGTACAAGCTGGTGATGCTGGGCGCCGGTGGCGTCGGGAAGAGCGGTGCGTACGGCTTCTCCGCGGCGGGGCCGGCCCTGAGGAGCCTCCCTCCCGCCGCGGCTCCTGAGGGAGGCTCCTCAGGGCCGGCCCCGCGGCTGGGCCCCGGAGCCCGGCTCGGCTCGGTAGCTGCGAGGCGGCGTTTCTGGAGCGGCACAGCCCGGGCTCGGGGCCTGTTCCCGGCCCCGGGAGCGCGGTGTCGTCTCCTTCCGCGTTTCGGCCGCGTCCGGCTTTGTTTCCGAGGCCCGTGACGGAGCGCTCGGGGGAGGGCGAGGGCGTAGTTCCCCGTTTCTTGAGTTATTCACCCCGTTTCGCCTGCCGCGTTCCTTTCGAGTGTTGCACCGAGGGCGGTTTGTGGAATAATGTGCTGGTGCGTTGTGAGCGCAGTGAAGTGGCCGATGTTTACCGAGCCTGGTGCGATTGTCGCTCTGGTTTTTGTTTCCAGCCATGACCATGCAGTTCATCAGTCACCGGTTCCCAGAGGATCACGATCCCACGATTGGTAGGAAAAAATCTCTTCTCTTTGCTCTTCACTCCCTCTCTTATCAGGTTGAGCTGTTGTGCAGTCTGTTGCGTTCAAAGTACTCAATTTAAAGAAAGGTGTATATAAATTTGGCAGTCAGTTGAGGGAGTGCCTTAGATTACTGGTTTAAAGGCATTAAGCATTCTGAGACTGCCGTGAGGGCTGGGATACGTATCCTGAGTTTCAGGTCTCTGATGGTTTCCCTGTCACATATATTCAGGCTGTGCACTGTCTGTATTTGTTTGTATGTTGGCAGACGAGGATGAAAGACTGCTGTGAAGTGCTGATTAGTTGTCTGTTCAGAAACTCGAGTCTCCATGCTGTAAATCAGCTCTCTGCTGTTAATTTGTCAGGCTAAATTGTGCTTGGAGATTGGGAGGGATGAAAGTGCTGAACAACTGAACTATATTGCTGCATAGCTTTTGCAGCACCTCGAAGAGAGACCTGAAGCAGGAGTTGCACTGTCAAAGGAACAGTAGGAATAACAGCCAGCTGCTTGGTGAAGGTGGACTGGGAGTGCTGACTTAGAGGGACAGAATATTTATTGTCTTACTTTTGAAAAAAAAAAGGCAGTTGGTGGTGGCCAGTTCTTCTCTTGAGTGACGGGTGTTTTCTGGCTTTGAGAGTAATGCTGTTATTCCGAGCTCTCCACCAAGGTGTCCAAAGGGGATTTCTAGGATGTGGTCACGTGTCTGTCGGAAGTAGCGTGTACAATAGCGTGATTTTAGCAAACGGTCGGGAGGATGCTAAATCACACCAGAGCAATTACAAATTTAATTTGTTGTCAAACAAAGACCAGACTAATGTACTGTAGTAACGTTACCAGATTAGGTGGTTCTACTGTAGCATTCTCTTTGCAAATTGATGACTAATGAGTATGGTAATGGTATTCCAATCTTGTTCTTTCCAATGTGCTGTGAATTCCCAGAGGATGCCTACAAAATACGAATACGCATTGATGATGAACCTGCCAATCTGGATATCTTGGACACAGCAGGACAGGTATGTGAGTCACAATAAGTGAATTGAGAGGATGTTAACAAGTCTGTAACGGTCAGGTGCAGAGACAGAAATCCTCTACGAGTGTGCCTGTCTCTTCTTCAGAATTGTTTCTTGAGTTCTCTTGCTTCTTCTAAGCATCCTGTTGCTTTTAGCGTCTGTGTCGTGCTGTCTGTGTTTAGGCAGCTCACACGGTACTCTGGCTTCATGCACTGCTTTCTCCGTTGCACCTTGCTGTTCATGGTCAACAAGCAGTATGTATTGGCTGATAAATGCCGCGTTGGTACCATTTCTGTAGTGAGGGAAGCTTGGTGTTAATCCCAGACAGATGTAATACCTCGTTCTGCGTGTAGCGGGACGAGAAGGTAGGTGAGCAGTGTGTTTACAGAGCTCCTACGCAGCCGTTTTGGAATGTGTTTTGTGTTTCCCGTTCTGAGCAAATTAGAAGGTCATTGTATTTGTGCGATTGAAATGTAATTGTCTGTTTTTAGGCAGAGTTTACGGCCATGAGAGACCAGTACATGAGGGCTGGCGAGGGATTTATCATCTGTTATTCGATCACAGACCGACGCAGTTTCCATGAAGTGCGTGAGTTCAAACAGCTGATCTATCGTGTTCGACGCACTGATGACACTCCCGTGGTCCTGGTGGGAAATAAATCCGATCTGACGCAGCTACGGCAGGTAAGTGGTACGAAAGAGGCCCACAATTACAAGCTGTTTCTGTTGTAAAATGCAGCAATGCAGGAGGTTATACTCCCTTTCTTAATTTTTTTGAATGTTTACTATATAATAAGCTGAACAGTAGAGAAGTAGTTGTTTAACCCGGAACGTGCTGAATAACCAAACGCGTATAGCAATCGTGAGAGTAAGGTCTTTAAGTTGATGCTTTGGGTTTCAGCTGCTCTTGGGCTTGGCTGTTTTTTTGTATTCCTGGAGGGAGATACCGTGAACAGAGGCTTCGCGTTCCCTAAGCCGCTTGCAGGTGCCAGTACAAACGGCAGATGCAAGCGTGCCATGAAGGGACGCTTAATAGTGGAGAACTTGCATAAGAATAGAGAGAAAGGAAAATTGCTTTCAGCTTAAGAAAACAGCGGCTGCCGTCTGTGGGCAACCCGTTTGACGCAGAGCTTCGCTTGAGGGAACGCACTTTGGAAAACGAGTTCCAGAGGAGCTGTTTGTATCCCTGGAATTGGGGGAATGTTCAGTGTGCGTTGCAGCAGGAAGATGATGGTCGCTATGGTCGAACACCCGTGCTAAGCGATGTCCAGTATAGGGTGAGGAGTGGGTGTTGCTCTTCTGTGGCCTCGGCAAGGCTGGGGTTTGTTTGGTTTGGGCTTTTTTCTTCTTGGAAAGGTTTTGTGTGGTTTGACAAACGTCGTAGGGTTTGACCAGGAGAACAAAACACCCTTAGCTTCACAAACTGACACATGCTCGCAGCAGGGCTGAGGGCTGCTCCTGTTAGGCACCTCTGAGATTAAGCTGCATGAAAAGAGTATTCTTTCAAAGGACTTTGTTGTTTCATGAACGTCCAGGCAGTCTCTTGCAGATGATTGCGTTGCTAGAGAAGCGATGAGTGAAAGAGAAACAGGTTTGTACAGAAAGATTTAGAGATGGGTGGAAATGAGCTGCTGGAACGGGGAGGGTGTGTGCGCAGTTACAGAGCAAGCAGAACGAGAAATGGTAAAGAAATCAGCTCTTTGGGTTTACCTTTTTTGACAAGTGAATTTTTTTTTCCAGGTCTCCAAAGAAGAAGGCTCTGCTTTAGCACGAGAATTCAACTGTCCTTTTTTTGAAACTTCAGCTGCATACCGTTACTATATCGATGATGTGTTTCATGCTCTTGTGCGAGAAATCCGCAGGAAAGAAAAAGAAGCAGTAATGGCCATGGAAAAAAAATCAAAACCTAAGAGCAGTGTGTGGAAAAGACTGAAATCACCATTCAGAAGGAAGAAGGATTCAGTCACCTGAAGAGAGAGGGTTCCTCTGCAACAGAAAACAAAACCTGCGAACAGCCATTTGTAACCAAAGCGGTTTGGTGACGACATTTTGACAGCGTATTTTAAACCGGTTGGGACTCTTCTGAGGGAATGCATAACTTTCAGCAGTTATTTTTTTTAGAGTGATGCTCCCTTAATTTCAGACATTTAACTTAAGGCGCAGTAACAGCTGTGCTTTCGTTTGTTGTTATTTTTTCATTGGATCTGGCAAATGTTGCTTGTGTGTCGTTGGTTACAAACGCTGATAGGTTTGTGTCCCTGCACTTTTGAGTGTTTGTCTTCGGTCACTGCCTGCTGGAAGCTGGAGTGTGTAAAATATTGCCGAAGTTCTACCCAACCTAACTTAATTAATTTTTTTCCTAGTTGTTTGCACAAGAAAATCTTGCTGCTCTCCAGAGCAGTGACCCACGTCAGCAGAGCAGCTCGTCGAGGTCATGCTGAGGAGTAGTCCACAGGTGCGTGTCGTGGCGAGCAGCCCTGGCTGTGTGCAGATGCCATCGAGCGGGGCTGTGCTAGGGTTCTTGTGTTCTCACTGAATAGATTCTTTTCCAGCAAAAGTAGTGTGGAGTACTTGTAGAAGTTTATCTAAATGATCAGTTAATCAGCAGTGTTGTAGGTGGTTTCTAGACAAGTCAGAAAAAGCAGATTATGGTTCCTATGGCAGCTAGAACTTGGCAGCGGCGCGTGAATATGTAGCACTTCCCTCCTGTCTGTAGCAGTTACTGGGCTGCCATGGCGCGTGTCGCGTAACGGTGCCGCAGAAACCACGGCTTTGAGTTTTCTGACTTTCTTGTTAAAGATCGGAGCTGTAACAGTGCGCTGGCTTATTTATTTACATTGAGTTTTAGATTCTTCCCCTAAGGGAGCCGGGATCTTTGTCAGTAGACGTCTCTAACGTAGTCATTTCCAGTTATTCTGTGGTAACTGCCTTGTAGAGAAGATGGCTGATACTGAGGTATCTGGGCCCAGAATCAATATCCCTAGTACTGGTAAGATTCTTCCAGCACGGTCTGAAACGCGGAGTTGCTGATGTGGCGGGAGGCAGCAGTCGGCTGGGCGCGGTGACGTCCTGACGATGCGTCCCTGGCCTGGCGCGTGCCAGCCGCCCGGCAGCGCAGTGCGGGCTGTCTGACGCTCGGCGAAGAGTGGTTGGGTTAGGAAGGCGCTTCTGAGGCGGACGCTGCGGACGTGGAGAGATCTCTGCCTGCGAGCTGATGGACACGTACGTCGGTTATGGAGTTGAAGTCCAGCAGAGACGGATGTCTGGCCTGCCTCTAGATTTTGCTTGTTAATAACAGATCGTAGCTAGGTGACTCAGGCATGGCTAAAACAAGTTTCTTGGAGAACAAAGTGCCTAAAATCTTTCCGTTTAAGAGTGAAGGAGCTTGGTAGACTGTAGTGTAGCTTCTGTTACTCTTCCATCATCTGTGTCAGTAACTGTTAACCTCTCTGCTGGTGGATGGGAGCTGTTGTGTCAGTCGTCGTGTTGCTGCCTGGGAGGGCGCGGTCCAAACTGCGAGTTCGCGTGCAAAGGGATTGGTACACGAAGCGAGAACAGCAGTACATGAGCTGAAGCTGTTTGACTTGCTAAACTCCTTATTGCTTAAGATACAGCTGGAAATTCTGTGCCCGTTGGTTTTAAGAGTATTTGTGTAAGGTTTAAAAAACTTACAATGAGAAATTTGGAGGGGGTTGACATTTTCTATTTTGTTCGTGGTTGAGCTAAATATTTCCATTGGTTTCTGTTTCTCGCTTCCTTCCCGTGCTGCAGTGCTGCACTGCACTGGTACTGACCCCACGCGAGTTGTTGGGAAAGGGCTGAGGACAGTTCAGGCTGTGCAGGAGTTCGCACCTCCTCTGCGTGAGCAGCTGTGTGCGTCTACGCAGCAGGCGCTGGGTTAGGCCTGAAAGCCCTCCCGAGCGATCGCTGTTGGGTTAAACGCTGGCTACACCTAAAAACCCTAGGAAAAACCATCGAGCGGAAAACTTGTGGAGAAGGAGGGGGCAGCAGCGAAGAGGTTGCTCTAAAAGCAGTCGCTGGTTCTGTCATCATAAAACCCTCTTTCAGAGCAGCGGCCGGGGAGTGCCGAGCAGGTGCCTGGCGGCGACGGCCGGCGTTCCCGCAGTCCGGTCAGGTGACAGCAAACACCCGCCCGCCGCCCGCGTTCCGAGTGGTCCGGTCTCAGGCGGAGGTGACCTGCCAGCAGTTCCGAAGCTGCATGGGGCTGGTTTCACCTTGGAACGACTGACGTCTGTGCCTTGCCTGATGCCTTCAGCGCGACTGAAGTGTTTACTGATGCCTTCGGTGAGCCTGTTGCTTATGGGTTTGTGACATCAGAACAGCAGCAAGCACTTTTTTTACACAGTGTTATTCAAACAGAGTTTTATTTTTGTCATGTATAAATTTGTATACAGAATTATGGTTTTATTTGACACAATATATAATTTTTAATACAAGCGTTTGCATTTGATGTTGTAATCTGTGGTGTCCAGCGTGATGGGTAGAAGGCCGCTCAGCCTGAGGGGGCTGGAGAAGGGGAGCTTGTGGCGTGTTTCGAAGTTATTTTGCAAAATGCTCGTCTTGCTTGGGGGGAAAAAAAAACAACAAAAAAACCCCAAGGAGTTGGTGCGTTATGTTTGAGTGGTGCAAAGCCTAAAAATTCTGTGATGCGAGTCCAGTGCTAAATCGATTAAATATGATCTGGGCATTTTGCAGGTGCAGTGCTTTTTTGAGGAGCTCCTGGAGACAGTCCATCACAGGGCCACGAGGATGATGAGGGGCCTGGAGCATCTCTCCTCCGAGGAGAGGCTGAGGGAGCTGGGCTTGTTCAGCCTGGAGAAGAGAAGGCTGCGAGGGGACCTTAGAAATGCCGATCAATATCTGCAGGGGGGGTCAGGAGGACGGGGCCAGGCTCTTCCCAGTGGTGCCCAGCGACAGGACAAGGGGCAACGGGCACAAACTGGAGCAGAGGAAGCTCCAGCTGAACCCGAGGAAGAACTTCTTCCCTCTGAGGGTGACGGAGCCCTGGCCCAGGCTGCCCAGGGAGGCTGTGGAGTCTCCTTCTCTGGAGATATTCCAGCCCCGCCTGGACGCGGTGCTGTGCAGCCTGCTGTGGGTGACCCTGCTTGGGCAGGGGGTTGGGCTGGGGGATCCCCAGAGGGCCCCCCAACCCCGAACACTGTGATTCTGTGCTTCACCTGTGTCTGCCCGGTGTGAAGCGCGTTGCCCTCCCGAGGTTCAGTGATGAGCGCGGCAGCAGCAGTGGCGTGAGGCGAATGTTGCGGTCTTTGCCCACATCTGTAGCGTTGGGGCAGCGGCCGCAGCAACCCCTCTGCGTTTGCCGCTGCCTCCGCCTCGCCGTGCCGCGGTGGTTTGCGGTTTACGCCGTGCTGGTCGAAAGCAGCTGGGTTTAGGCTCCTTTGGGGTAGTTTTTCTTCCCTTAAGGTATTTACACCGTAGCCAAATTTACAATGTGACTCTTGCTTTGTGGCTAAGGGAAGGCTGCTGCCATCGCTTGTGTTAGGGTGGGGAGGATCTCTCCCAGCAGGATCGTGTGAATGACGGCCCAGCGGCAGAGGCAGCGCCTTTCAGCTCCTGCACGCGGCGCGACCGTCTGCCGGTGCGTTCGCCGGGCGTTTGGAGGCTCCTTCCCCGGCTGCCGTCCCGTAGCCGTGCCGCACAGGCACCGGCTCGGTGTGCGCAGCAGCGACGCGGGTCAGAGAGGCGTGCGTGAGTCGTGGTGGCAGTCACCGCCCCGTTCGGCTTGACAGCTCCAGCTGTCCTGCGGTCGAGGCACGAGTCGGCAGATCCCCTTCCCCTGGGACAGCCCCGTCCCCGTTACCACTCCTGCTCTCCTGGGAACGCCTCGTGGCCGGCGGTTCTGGACCAAACGCGAGGTTCCTGGAAGGTTCCCTCGTACCTACTTCTGTTCACCACGGGTCGGTTCAGAGCAGTGAGTCACCGACGTGGCATGTGGGTGTCATGGCGTTCTTCCTTTATTATTGTTCACTTCACAAAAAGAATATCTTTGTCCGTCGCCGCCCAGCTGGTGCTCTGGAGTGAGTGCAAAGCACCCTTCGGAAGCTGCTCTTTATCCGAGAAGCTTTGAAAAACCAGAAATTTATGAAAACTTGGTAGACCTGCGAGATGCTTTCAGCAACATCAAATGAGCTCAGGGTGCTTCTGGGCAGAGGGAAGCACACAGCAGTGAGCGCCTTGGCAGCGTTCCTTCCTCCCTGTGCGCGTCTGCGTCCTGCGTGCAGCTTTCATCCGGTCAGTCCAGCTCCTTCCGAAGCCTGCTGGGAAATGTCCCTGCTCTGGTGAGCTTTTAATACCTCGAAAGCCAGGACACCTCACGGCCTGCTTCAGCTCACAGATGAGTTAAGGATGCATTGAACAGCGCTGACTCCTACCGCAGGGTCTCCTCAGGCTTCCCAGGAGCTCGTCTGCTGGGAGCGGCGTCGCCTTGCCCGTGCTCCTGCTGGTTTTCGCCCTTTCTCAGAGGTGACGACATCCCTTCTTCCTCCAGGACAGCTTTGCTAAAGAGTCACAGGCGAGATACAGAACACCCACGTGCAGATCACCAGCATTTTCACCTCTTACCTACTTAATCCTTCGGTACACACTGAGTAAAGGTCTGCAACGCAGCTGCCTTTTTCTGATGCTGTGCTGTTGTTGACCGTGCTGTTGCTCGTGGTATTTGCTACGGACTGGGCCGGTGTCTCCCAAGCCGGTGCTTTCCAGTGTGTTCAGTGCTTGGCAGCAGCTCTTCCGTAACTGCAGTGCCTCTGCTGCGCTCCTCCAATGTCCAGGAAACAGAATTTAGACCAAAAGAAAAGGCTGGTCCTGCGTCTGTTTGGGCTGCGTGGCTTTCCAAGGCAGACTCCGACAAACTGCTCTGCAGACACTCGCACTAAAAATTCATGGGTACGTAGGTACTGCGGTAAGATCTAGAAGGGCGAATCCTGACAAACGGCTGCCTGATGAGCAGCTTGAAGTCCTGCGTGTAATTTGAATGCGATATGAAGAAGTAAACCCTAGAAATACGGAAAAAACTCTGAAAATAGCACCAAAACTCAGTACTGAGAAACGTTACCGTGGAGTGACGAAGAAAGGGTGAAACCGGAAAAACACAAAGCTGCTTGCGTGGCCTGAAGATCAGCGTGTGCGGAAACGCGGTCTCACTAATAGGCATGAACCCGTAAAACCAATATTGCCACAAGATCTCAAAGAGCGCTTGGATGAATTTGCTTTAATCTTTTTCTCTTGTTTGCTTTGAGGTTTTGTGGGTTTTTTTTCTTTTCTGGATTACAAATACTGGAGTGCAGCCCTTCGAAGATGGGCTGAGAAAAGGTGAAATAGTTCTCCTCTGGAGTCACCGTGCGACCACGGTGTCGGAGTTGCTTGGAAATGCAGATGTGCTCTGCCGAGCACGATGGTAAGAACAAGTTAAAAACAAAAAATCCACAGCGTGGTGATGGCCAGGACGCCGATTCCGCCTGGCAGCGTCCGGCGCGGTTAGATGGCACTCTGCACGGCTGGCCACGGGGTTCCTCGTCTGGGCTCTGCAGCCGTGGTGGAAGCGCCGTTTTCCTGTTTGATCCCTTTATACTTTTTTCCCCACCATTCCCAAACTTTATTTTTTTTTTCACCAGACCTGTTCTTGCTACATTATTGTAAGAAAAGCTTTGACTCACGAGCAGCAGTTCAGGCCTTGTGCTGTGATGTGTGGCAACGCGTTGGTTTTTCTCCTGTCCACACCCCTGGTGTTCCTCCCAGCGACCCAGAGCCTAAGGTACAACATACATATTTATTTCTATTATAAGATTTTTAGTACATAGATCTTGGTGCTGCAATTCATCCTTTTGACCGCGTGATACTGAGGGACGCTGGGTATTTGCTAGGTTTTGCTTTGCTGAACTCCTGTTCGTCTTGCTGCGTTCCTTAGCGGGGAGGAACGGGACAAGGTTTTATGTCGTGGTTTTCTGGCCGTCACCTGAAGGCTGAACTTTTCTGTGAACGTGCTGGTCAGGGCCAGGGAGCAAGGTGGCGAGCTCCCTGTTGCATTGCTGGGTTTAATTTCTTAAAAGTCAAGGTTATGCAAATGGAATGTTCCCCAGCTGATTCCGCTGGTGGGTTTTTATCCTTTGCGGGGTGCAGGTGGGTCCAGCCCTTCTCCTGTCCCGGCTGAGATGAAGGCGCCCTGAGGCCGTGGTGACGCAGGCCGTGCCTCTCCCCTCTCAGCCCGAACACGCTGAGCCTGCCTCTGCCTCCCCACAGCGTCCTCCGAGCGCTGCTCCCCGCCTCTCCTTCACTGTGGGTACACGTCTAAGATCTGTCTCTTTTTTCCCCCAACAGCTGGCTGCTTTTCCTCCGCAGTAACGGGATGGCCCTGCGTGGCGGCTGAGTCTCTGAGATGGGTAATTCCAGGACCAGATGGATGCCGTATGCAGTGCAGCAGGTTCAGTGTGGATGCAGAGTCTAAAAATGGTCTCTGCAGGCCCTTGTGTGTTGGCAGGAGGGGCAGAGCTGCTGTGCAGCACAGCACAGGCGAAGGGGAGGATCGTTTCGGTTTTGGGGGGTTTGCTTTTTTTTTTTGTTGTTGGCGTTTTTGTGGTTTTTTTTCCTCTTGGTATTGCCTTTTCTGCCACTTCCTTTTGTTCTACTGATTTCTTGGTATGATTTTCCTTTCCCATCCTGTTTCCTGCTTCGCCCAGTAGAGAAAGTGTCTCCCCAAGAACCGTGCACCTTCCGTAGCGCCGGCGTGAAGCCCGGACTTCGGACACGGCGCTTGCGGGCGTCCGGGTTGGCACTGCCTTACAGCCCCGCGGCGTCGGCTCCCAGAGGGACTCGCTTGGCTTTGAGCAGCCGGTGGAGACGGCTTCTCCGGTTCCGGCAGTGACGGTGTCAGCGCTGGGGCCCCGTGCTCCATCCGAGGCGGCGGGGCGGCTCGTTGAACACTCGCAATCCCGCTGCTGGGGTTTAGTGAGGGTGAGGCCCCTCGCAGGGACCCAGCTGACGGCAGCTTCGTCTCTCGCCGCGCAGTGACGCGTCTTTGGGGCTCGGGAAGGAGACAGAGCCATTCCTGGCTCTGCCTGCCCAAGGGAAACACCGAGAGTCCTGACCCTGCGTCCACGGTCGAAAGCGCGTCGCACTGCTGCGGCAACACGACTCGCTCCGGCGGGGACCTGGGTGAGGCAGAAGCTGTTGGAGGAGGAGAGACCCCGTTGTGCTGAAACCAGCGCAAAATCCTGCTGGTCTGCATGGCACCAGCACCCGGACCCAGGGAAGGTGGGAAGAGAGTCAGAGCTGAGCTTCCATGCTCCCACAAACCCCTTTCTCTTTTCATGGCTCGTCAAACCCATTCTGTTTGCTTTTTTTCTTTTTCTTATGCAAATTCTTTTGTTTCTGTTTCAGCTGAAGGGTGTAAGAACCTGAAACGGGACGTTTGTTGAAGGCATGTGGAGTTAGATGCAGAAGCCAAGCAGAGAAGGATGAAAAGAGGTTTTCTTTCACATCTTGCACAATAAGTAGAAAATAATCAGTGACTGTGTGCTGTGGCTGAGCAGTTTTAGCCAACTGCTCTAATGACTGCAGTTATTGCCATGATAAATACCTGACGGCAGTTAAACGCTGCGATAGTCGCCGTGCGGAGAACGACGTAATTAATGGCGAGCGGTGGTACATGAACCACCACGCCTCAAGTCCTCGGGCTCTGGATGCCAATGTGGGCACAAGTCACGGGGGTTGCTACCTGCCTCGTCTCGGCAGCTCCCGAGGGTTCTGTGCATTCAGCCCCTTGTCTGGCTCCCGCTGCTGGAACCGAATCGCCGGAGCAGGACTTGGGCTGAGCTCGTTAAACCTCTCGAGTGCTTCGGTCACTCCTCCCTCCATCACTGAAACAGCCGAGAGTGTCAGCCCGGGGACGGCATCTGTGCAGTTCGATCGTTTTCATCTTCCTCCCGGAGGAAAGTTGGTGAGAGTCGGTTTTCAGCGGTGCCCGCGGTGCGTTGCTGTTGGCGAAGGCGTGCACGGTGCTGCAGAGAGTGCCCTGTGCTCGGCGGGGGAGCGCGCGATCTCCTCGCCTCTGGCGCAGAACGGGGCACGAAGCGCTGCCGCACTGACCACGTTCCCTTCTCTGGGCCATCAGGCAGTCTTTTTGTAACGCTTGGCCTGCAAACTCTCCGGTTCCTTGAAGATGAGACCTGAGGGACCTGCAGCCCCTCTGGAAGATGAGACCTGAGGGACCTGCAGCCCCTCTGGAAGATGAGTCCTGAGGGACCTGCAGCCCCTCTGGAAGATGAGACCTGAGGGACCTGCAGCCCCTCTGGAAGATGAGTCCTGAGGGACCTGCAGCCCCTCTGGAAGATGAGACCTGAGGGACCTGCAGCCCCGCTGGAGATTGGCCCGTTGCTGCGTGGGACGCCACCAGAAAGCTGACGTGCGGCACTGCAGCGCTCGCTGCAGGCTGCGTTGCTGGGGCAACACAGCTCGCGGCTCGCCGCTCTTTGGCGTTCTCCAAAGACGGGGCTCTGAGCCCGGCAGCATCGCTCGGCGCAGCGCCGGTGGGGAGCTGCGGGGAAACAGCCGGATCGCTGTGCTCTGGGGGGACTGCTGGGTCCTGCACGGAGCGAGAGGGACAAAAGTGTTCCCGGAGGATTCAGCTTTGACCAGGAATGCCTCTAAATTACTGATAGAGGGGATTGTAAGAAATGTGAAACTATAACAAAAAGCCTTAATATTTTCTAGTTTTTAGTAGTCTTTAGTACTGTAACTTGTATTCCTGCATGCACAGTGATCTAACGATGTAACTGTTACACTAATCCCTGTTTTCTCATTAAGCAATGTAGTGGAAGGACGTGGGCACAAGCTACCACTTAGTTGTTAGACAAAATAATTAAGTGAAACAAAAGTGGTCTTGGTTCTCAGCAAATAAGTGGGATAATTGTGGGATAAAAGAGACTCCTAAATAATTCTACTCCAGACAGCTCGGCCTTGGGAGGGCAAATGTGCCAAGCTCCAGAGATCAGGAGGCACCAAGAGAGCAACAAGATGGGAGCCAAGCGACCTGAAGGACACGATGGACGTGATCCTAGAACTGAGTTTGCACAGAGACAAATGTCAATCAGTGAACAGCGTGATGAAGAGGATGGGCCTTCATCTTAGGACCCCCGAAGACCACCCAAAGATGCTAACAGACATGCGTGAAAGATATTTACATATGCTAATTAGTTCTTAGAAATATAATGAATATTTACATGTGTGATTGTATTTAACCTGCAGCAACAGGGTGTCTGGCGCGCACGTTTGGAGGAGAAATCCCCCGCGTGCCCGGCGCCGCAATAAAGACTCCCTGTGAGCAGTATGCATTGTGCTGTTAGGTTTTCCTACCAGATCTTCGAATCATTACAAATGTGAGAGTCAAATGGCTTCTTTCTGCCCACCCCATGTCCTCTTTTTTCCACTTAGCTTCAACTTAGCCCAGGAATATCCATTCACGCCAAACTGTACCCAATGATAACGCTGTGTGGCTTGCTGAGAGCTTCTGGACGTGCCAACGCTTCAGTAACAGCGTTATCCTTCCCCTGTTCTGCTCCTGCACGTCTCTCAGAGTGGTGTGTGCTTCTCCTGTGACTCGTCACAGCAGAAACGCGGGTTGTTAGAAACAGACTCGTTACGTGTTCAGCGCAGCCACGCGTGTGTCGCCTGCGGTCAAACACGGCACAGTCAGCAGCTAAAGTGATTTAGTTTTTATTTGCACGCTCAATGTGCGTTAACAAAGTCAACATACAAGATAGCATTACAGAATGTAGATTAGCTGATAGCATTATGCAGTTTCACACGTTGAGTTAGGTTTTTTGCCTTTTTTTTTTCTTTTTTTTCACACAAAGTTGTAACTGTCCAAGTTAATTTTACAATAGAAGACACAAGGTAAAGAATAACCACACCTGGGAGATTTTACAGTGAGTCCGCTGTCACTTACTGTCTATTTTACGTTTTAAAAAATATATATCTGCACATCTTCAGTTTCCTACTATTCCAGAAGTGTTGGAGCTACCCCTATCTGCCCGCTAGCCGAAGTCTACTTACCCTGAGCATGTTTCCTTGACAAGAAGTTCATCTTTCCTTTTCACCTAAAGGAACCTTAAGGAGATCATCTAGGCTTAAGCATGCTTTTCACACCGAAGGGAAAAACGGGAACTTTGCGCCGTTCGGACGTCCTGTTCGGGTGTTTGGAGCGGTGCTGGAAAGCACGTTCCGAGGGAAAGTCGGGACCGTTGCTAAACTTCAGCCACACAACTGCTTAGTGCAAAAACTAGGACTGAGCTACACCAATTTCCACAGGAGAACTCGTTCTCTGGTTTGTGGCTGCAAGCCACGAATAGAGCAGGAGCTAGAAAGCACTTAAGACAAAGATAAAATCTGTGGTAACCTCAGGCAGAAATCCTCAGAACTGGGACTGATAAAGCACGAACGAAGTCCGCGCTTCTGTCTGCCACGCGAGGCTGAGAAATAGCGAGCTTCCGCTTAGAAGACTCTGCCCGGAAGGGAGTCTTGGTGAGTAACTAGCTAGGAGTGAGAGAACTCAGCTCACCAAAAATAATTTCTTAGGAGGAGATGCCAAAGTATTGCCAGCTAACAACGTGCTGAGGGTTGGCACGAGGAGCCCTCCCAGCAGCCGCTGCATTCCGCGGTGGCTGGGGAGGAGACCCAGTAAGACTTGCTTGGTTATTCTGCTTTCATTAGTACGCAGGTGGAAAGGATCATTTTTCCAACAGGGCTCTAAAATTCAGTAGTCAAGTCCTGTAAGTAGTTAAATGATCTCCAATTTTTTAAATTATAATACATTATTTACATTCCATAGGGCACAGAACAGACTGGCTGCCTGGAAGCAACCAAATGCTCACTGAAAATCTGCGGTCTTCTACGTGCCTCTTGGCGAGCCCACGTCCGCTTCGTATTTCCGTTAGAGAGTTCAGAAATCATTTTAAATTTCTACAGCCTGTTGTAACTATTTCCGCTCAGTTTACCACCAATGTTTGCAATCAGCTACTTGCTGCCAGTTACCATCCCTACAGCTTTCCTGCCTCGACTGTAGCAAGAGGCCAAATCGAGCGAATCGCCAGGATGCGGCCGCCTCGTACGAAGCCAGTTCACCGGCCGGCGCGTTCACCGTGCGGTCTAACGCAGCTACTTCCAAACTCCGACCTGTGGGACTTCACTCCACGACCTCCCGTTCAGAACGCCCGACGATTCGGGGCGAACAGCCTCAAGTGCTACAGGTCACACCCCTCAAGTGACACCTTTACGCTTCGGAGGTGGTGGGGAGCGCATCCCAAGTCTCAGCAGCCGTTCACAGTTTAAGAACTCACTCAGGCTGCCCTGAAACTCTGAAAAGTAACTTCTTGAAGAGTCTGCCACATTTTCTAGCGACAGCCTTCGCCTCGCGTTTACTGCTTTTCTGAGAGCTGGCTCTTAGGTAACTACAAGGTCACGTTTAAAGCAAATCGACTCAAGTGTGAATGAAGGGAAGCTTTGTAATTTCTTCACTTAAACCCCCTTGCCCCAAGGTATTTCCCTATCTCGGGTACGTTACGCCATTCTGAAAGAACTTACCGATCACGTAGGATTTCACATGTAAAAGAATCGGCCAGAGTTTCCTTCCCACCCAATGACAAGTCAGTTTTTGGTTTTTCCTCGGGCCCTTCACGCACAGACAGGGTTAAATACAACGAAACAGAGCGGAGTTGCCCCGATTCTGACAGTCTGTGGGATCAGGCCTGTGCTGATGTCCACGGGGCAAAAGCAAATTCCAACACCAACAAACCGATGGCATTGAGAGGCAAACCTGTGACGCTGTGACCACAACAAGCGTATCGCAGCGACAAGTATTTCAGTACCTGATGACAGAACTGTTTCTTCTCTGAAGGAAAGTGCCGTTTTCCCCTGTCTTTTCCTTTTGCGCTAGTGCAGAATTCTGAACCACCTCCACATGGAGGTGCGGTTGGTACTCCCAAACCAGCACAGAACAGAACCGCAAGAACCAATGGGCAGGCAAACTAACAAGAAACTAGAGGTTAAACAGCAGAGTCCAGAAACTTTGGGAGAAGCCTAATAAAGACAGGCCAATCGTGGTGAATACCAGCAACGACAGTTCGGCACAAACACAACTTCCATAGTGACAGATAATCGTATTAAAATCTGCAACTTGATAGTGGTAGTTATACTAATTTCAGTTTGTATTAGGCATGCAATAGCGTGATTACACTGTTATATATAGTCGTGGTATCTTTTTTTTTTTCCATTTAATGCTCTTTAGAATTTTAGTGCCCTGCAAATCACATCACTAGAGAACCAATCAGCTGCTGCTTCTTACGAAAGTTTAGTTCTACAGCTAAAACAAGGTTTAAGTCTGTTCTACGAGTCGGCTGTCGCGGCCGCCCCTCTGCTAGTACTCGCTCAGGCTGTGCCATTTGGCCACTGGCTTCCTCGGATTCTCACACACCTCTCGCCAGTGTTCCACCCCAGCTGCAGTGACGCTGTGCGCTCCCAGAATCAGCCGTCCCACCACTTCGTTTTTTGTGGTACGGTCGAAATTGATAACTAGAAATTCAATGCTGATGTCGGGAAGGAGATCGACGGGGATATCGTAAATGAAGGATTCGTTGAAGACGGGATTCAAAGTGCACTTCTTCACGTGAGTCTTCTTTTTTGCGATGCGCTTTCTTCCGTAATAAACATTCACCTTAACGTACGGATCTGCTGGAGGAGAGAGAGAAAGGAACTAATAACACAGCCCAGCGTCGCTCCTGCAGTAGCGGACGGGGCTTGGCTCGCTGAGCCGCAGCCAGCTCCAGTCAGCGGTGGGAATCTGGGCTCCCCCGGAGCGGGGCACTGTCGGCGTGTCTGCTCCTTGCGGAGCAACCAGCTGATGTCCGCAGCGCGAGTTCTTTATGAGTCTCACCGCTGCACGGGGACTGGGGGGAAGGAAGCTGCACGTGTGTTGCCTAATTAATCCTAGAAACGCCCAACGGGTAGCTGTTTGGTGAGGTCAGCACCTAACCAGCCAGAATTTTCTTTTCTCACTGTCATCTATAACAAGAAATATTTTCACCCTCTTTCAGGAAACAGCCCAACGAAGTGTCAAAATGGTTTTAATAATTTTGAGATGGAAAACATTTATAGAGGAAGGTGCTGAAAAAGCAGCAAGTTTAAAACAAAACCTTTGTTCCATCAGCCTTGCTTTGTTATTTCAGCAGTCACCTTGCTCTTTATGCGGATGCTTGCTCAGGATGAAGACACCAGGCACACAGCGCTTCCCCCCCCCCCCATAACACAAGTTTTGAAGCTGGAAGTCACTTGCCCAGCTGACACTGGCTAATCTTCTCTTTTTCATCCAACTGAAGTGATGAGCTTATGCATAATATAGAGATCACAGTACGAAATGATGTTAGCCCTGCGAGATTTGGCAGGTAGAAGAACAGTTACTGAAAAATTTATCCTGTAGTGGGAGACCACATATGGAAAGCCTTTTTTTCTTTTTAAGAAAGAGTAAAATTTAAGGCCTACAATAGAGGATTAAGCCTAGTCCACATTCTTTCTGAGGTGTACAGGAGAAAGCTGCAAAACTAAGACTAAATTTACTATCGGTGAGGTTATTACTGAATCTCCAGTTGATCCCAACCATTTTCCCACAGTCCTGAAGGAAACTTTGCTAAGGGGATTCAGGAGGCTGCAAATCTGTGACTGCAAAAGAGCAAAGCCAGAACAGGCGCTCCTCTCTTCAAACAGCGGCACAACAAAACCAGCAAAAAGAACAAGAAAAAGAAAAAAACCCAAAACCCAGGATTGTTTCTAATGTCATACGAATTTACTCCTCCTTATTCTGAGCCTATCCCTCTGCCTCGTTACGCTCGCTCTCCTTTAGCCTCCTCTTCTAAGCGCAGGGTTTGCGGTAGATGCAGCAAGCAGCAATCCTGCTGCTAAGGGCCAAGGCGAGCGACGGCAGCTGGGAGGCACTGAGCCTGGCCGCAAGCAACACGGAGAGCAGCTGAACCGGGAAGACACCGTCTGCGTAACATCCACCAAGCAGGTGCTGCCAGCAGGCTGCCGCTGGCGGTCTCGCGGCAGGATTTGGTCCCGTTTGCACAACATCCTGTTGGTGAGCGATGGATCACTCATCGTGATCCACTGCCCTCAGAGAGAGACAGCTGAAAAGATCTAAAAGTGAAGGTGGGGATTTTTTTTTTCCTGCACATTTAGAGCTGGAGAAAATAGCTTCTACCTGAGAGGCCAGTGATATCCATCTTTGGCAAATGTCTGGCTTTCAGCACCACGACAGTCATTCTCTGCGCCACAGGCTGGTAAGACAAGGAGACTTGCAGCTCCCCTCTGCTAATGCATTTCTGTGAAAAAGAAACAGCACTTGTTAGGATGAGATGGTCTTAGAAATAGGGGCAAATGCTGGAGGTCACCAGAATTCCCTTTCCCTGTGCTAAATGCCTAAAAAGTTGAAAAATGAGATGTGGGCCATTTTAAGCGCCTCAGGCAGACGGAGGCTCTGGGAGCCCCAGGTCAATCGCCCCGCGCCTGCTGAGCACGGCGGGCATCGCCGCAGCCGCTCCCCTCGAACGCTGGCCTTCCCCGCAGGCAAACCCGGCGGGCCCCTTCCCGGAGGACGGCGGCCTTTGGAGGTCTGCTACCCCCCTCCGCGGGGTTCGGGGGCTCCAGTTCCACCGGCTTTCGGTGGTGCTGCCATGGCCCTTCACGCTGGTTAGGCAGGCTGGGGACAGCTTCACCAGCCTGCTAAGGTACAGCAGGAAGGCAGAAGCCGAGACAAGCAGATCTACTCAGTTCAACTCGCTGTATGTCCTTTCTAAGAGTAACACAGTATTAAGAGAACTAGATTTGGTTTCCGGATGGCGTTCATTAACTCTCATTGAGATGGCACTAATTCAGATTAAGTTTACTTGCTATCAAGGCAAACAGAGTTAGCAGCGGGTACGAAAGCGTGCGGCGGCCGTAACGCGCAGACGGCAGAGCTGTCGCAGCAGCTCGGAGAGGTGCCCGCCGAGGGCTCGACTCCGGGCACCTCACCCTCACCAGCCTCTGGCCCCGGTAACCCGGCAGAGCGCAGGCAGGTCCCCAAACGAAGGAATCGTTCTCAAATGCTCTGGTGAGCATTTGCCAAGCTCGCCAAGAGGCGAAGCTGTTCTTTCAACTGCTGTTACTCAGCTTAGTGGGAAAAAATTTGGTGTGTAAACATAAAATGTTCCTTATCATTCTGGCGGCTTCTTTTTATCTGAGCAGTTCCCACGAGTTTAAGACAAGTTGTCCAAACGCAAGGAACGAAGGCTGTCGCTGCTCACGCAAAATTCTGCGCGGAGAGGAAATACAGGAGCAAGTTCCTGGCCCTGGAAGCGAAACGTTCAGAACTCAGACGCCTCGGACACCCCGGACCAGAACAGCCAGAGAGACAACTGGGGGGATGTGGGGCGTTGGTAGGCTTTGGGGGTTCTTTTGGTCTGAAGTGATTTAACGCAGTTACTTCAAAGCAATTTGCATTCTTAGGCTGTCTGTTAGAAATGATTGGGAAGGTTCCTTCGGCTGGGACGTGCACCTTGGATCAGTGCAATAATTTACTGGGCTTTCAATGCAATTCCGTGTTTCAGACTGCCAGGCCTCCTGACACTGAAACCTGTGCTCCGTAACGGCTGGTCTGACACTGTGGAACCATGCAGATTTTCCAGAATGCACACCTGACACTGAGGTAAATCTGTTTTTGATTACTAATAAATGTTAAATAATTTCCATCCTTGATTAAATCTATTTTTATTTAGCGTGACCTTTTCCCTGTATTTTTAATCCATTACTTCTAAGAGACGCGGTCAATGCACCGAAAAGAACCTCCACCAGCCTCTGCTTTGACCGTGATGTACAGCATCCCAAGAATCTCAGAAAATCAAAGTAATTACCAGAACTCTGGTTTTGTTGGGATTCTTTTGGTTTGTTTTGGGTCACTGACATAAGAATCTCCTTCAAATAACTTTAAAAAAAAAAAAAGTTAAATGCCTCCGATTGCCAGTATTTTACTTTAAAAGTTCTTTCTGCTTTCTCAGACGTACTGAAGTATTTTATAAAGCCCAGCAACAATTTCCAGTATGTTAAGGCAGTAAGGGAGCCCAAATGCCTTTTTCCATTGATCCTGGAGGATGGGTAGCAAAAATTAACTAAGCAAGAAAATAAAACCCTTAAGTAGCGCCTCATCCTCCTCCCTGAGCACAGCGTCTTTTCCGAGGAGCGAGGACATCTGCCCCAGTGTAAGCCTTAATGTCTGACACCGATTGCTCATCCTTCTAGTTTACAGCATTAGGCACCGAGAGCGGGATTCATTTCACCTAAATTTTAGATGTCTACACTTGACAAAACCATCTTAGACACTCTTTGTTCTCTAGTGAGAAAAAAACAGAGTCATGCAGGGTGGGACCCATCTGAGCAGGTTCAGACGTCTGCTCCAGGACAGGAGGGATCGCGTCCGACCCCACCATGCAGACGTACTCCCACTCACTCACGGCTTACGGGGACAGTTCAGATGCACAGAATTACAAGTACAGGTGGCTAAAATGGTCAGACCAGACAAAGCTCCCTCCAGGTGAGCTTTGTCTTGGCAGACCAATGTCCCATCATCACACCAGCTCTTTTACTTGGAGGTGGGGACTCTGCCTTTTTTTTCTTGGCATCGGCAGTTCTAACCATCGTCGTTTCTGTGCATAAACAGTGACCACACCTCAGCAAATCGCCACAGCCTCACAGCAGAGAACGGCCTTACAGAGCACAGCCGTACAATACCAGCACGATCTGTGGAAAAATGGGTTTCATGGCTAAGGATCTGCAGTCTTCCTGCTTATTAGACCACAGAGGCTGCCAGATCAAAGGAACTGGGATCAAATACAAAGCAAAGAGTCTTGTGTCATACTACACGAAGCCACTTACTTGTATGTTCCTTTTGAGGATCTCCCTGGTCAGCTGAACCTTTCCAGTGCTCGGATCCACCCCTGCAAGGGGCACCATGACCTCTCCAATAATGTCATCTCGAGAAAAGCGATCAAAGCTCAACACGAGGAAGTGAAGCACCAAATCTTGGAGCTGGCTGTAGGGGATCCCGTAGAAGGTGAAGGTTTCATCAAAGACTGGGTCTAGCGTCTTGCGAAGTACACGAGTCTTCACTCGATGCCTTTTATCTGGAAGAATTGTCATCTTGATGTAAGGGTCAGAGCTCTGAGTGTGCTCATCCATCACCGGCAGCCCGTGAGCCTCCTGGATGGTAACTACCAGCGCTTTTTTAGGGAAGTTGTAGTCCACTGAGAAGGTCAGTTCGCCCAACATGACGTCATCCCCTGGAGAAGACGGGGAGGAGGTTTTACTTTCTCCTGGAGTGAGGCTTTGATCTGGACTTAGTTCATCTCCATAATCTACTTTGATTGGGAGCTGGTCGACGTGGGGGGCTGCATTTGGCCCATCTGGAGCCTTCTCAGAGCCTATTAAACCAGATTCAGCAGCATCCACCAAGAGGTTTCCCCTTCCAGTCTCCTTGGGAGCGCCATTCTTGTCTCTCCGGATTCGGTTGATTTTCTTCTTGTTACTCAAGGTCTCCGGATAGATACTGATGCCTTTCAACATGTGAATGAATTTATACGGTGGGGTTTTGTGCTTCTTTTCTGCTTGCTGGTGACAGCATGTCCACACAAAAACTGTTACCGAGACGGAAACCACTAGGACAGTAGCGCCGATGAGGCCTGCCACAACCGGGGAGACATCTGCGGAGAAGACAGCGCAGTCAGGCAGGAGCACGCACCTCTGCAGCGGCCGTGCCCTCACGGGGCCGAGCACATCTGGACAGAGACCTAGATGCTGCTATTGGGTTGGCCTTAATTCAACGATCCTGGGATCAAGGCTTCCCCACAATAAAAAATTACCTCCTTTAATTTATATTTTCCCACATGGGAAACAATTTACGCTCCTAAGGCATGATCCTAGCCTCACGTGCTAGGAACTTCACACAGCTGACTGCCTTATCTTGCCAAATCAAGCTGTCAAGCTCCTGCATCACAGCATCTCCACAGCAATATGGTTTCTTCTACGATTTGCAGGAAGCACTCTTTCTTTTTTTTTTTTTTTTTTTTTTTAATGCCCTGTTCAGAAACATTACACAATTCTATTTTCACAACAGGAAGGGAGTAATCAATATGGCCCTAACACTGGATCTGGAGTTCTCCTTTATTAACAATTTTTTAAAAATCACTCTGGCCTGAAATGGTTGATTATTTTGTCCTCGCCCCTTACGGCAGACATGGGGCCAATGCTATACACAAAATTTCACGTGGAAATTCAGTGTCCAAAAACCATGGACAGAAAATCGTGTATTTGGATTTAGGGATTATTTGATATTTTCTAGAGCCTATGTCAACTATGTTCTTCAGCAATGACAAGCCAGAATAAAAGCACCGTGTTAATTTTTAGCAACCATGCTAGTTATTTCCTATTTGTAATGGTTGACTTTGGAGAAGTATTACCAAGACGCAGAACGAAACCAGCAGTGTTGAGCTCCCCAGTACATTCTACTGACAGCCTCAAGCAATTCCCACCAAGGGCCGCCACGACAATTCAAAAGTTGGAGCAGCTGGAGAGCAGGTGGAAGATGAGGGGAGACCAAAAGAGCAGGGTTTGTTCAGTCATAAAAGGGAAGGAAACAAAAGAGATCTTTTTGCTATCTTCAAGTTCTTGGTGGGAGGTTATAGGGAAGGTAGAGCCAGGCTCTTCTTATAACTTATTACTGTGTTACTGGTTTAATCATCATTAAAGCTTTTCTTTTTTTTTTTTTTTAAACAAAAAAGCCCCTAGCCTTGAGTCTCTCTTTACAAATTGTACCAACTGCTTCCATAGTAAAAGGGAAAACCAAAAATCATCGTCATGACAATCATGGCAACAGCTAAATGGAACAGCTAGTAAAAAAGGCAAGCTTGTCTGATTCTCCTGTTTTCATTCTGTACCATAAACAGGAGAAAATAATCTTCCAGCCTCAAACCGGACGCTATAGAGAGCATCTTGATTTTGTATTTTCTCGGTTCTTTCCACATTACTATTTACTGAGGTCACCAGGCAAGAAGATAAGACTGCCAGACTATAATCCGAATCTCTGACAGACCCAGGGAAAACTGTGATTTTCAAGAGAACATGTCTCCTTTTTGCAAAAATAGCAGAATCCCTTCGGGTTAGACAGAAGCCTTCCCAGACTGAACCTGGAAGCCTTTGCCAATGGTGACCGAGTTCACAGATCAGTCTGTCTCCGGCCGCGCTGCAAGTATTGGATTGACTGGATTAACTCAAGCAAGAAGAATTCATGATATTAACAAAAGACCCCCAAAACCCCAACTTTATTTTGTTATTTAATGTTCCCTCTTTGAATGAGGCAAGTGGTCTTTAACAGCTAATTTGACTACGACTCAGCCACGTACAGATATTAATAGCTTCAGTGGACATGCGAAAAAGGACGAATGCCAAAACTCCTTTCTTATTCTGATCTCTTTTTGTGTCTGCATTTTGTTTCTATTTTGTCTTCGTGGAATCAGATTTTCTGCCTTCATCTCCTGCAGCCCTGACGGGACGACGCGAGAAGCAACCAGCAGCCACACTAGAAGGCACCAAATAAGTCTTGTGATCCTTCTTCCATCAAATGACCTTAACTCTTAAATTTGTCTCCCGTAATGTTCTGTGGCAAAGAGTTCCTCAGCTGAATTACACGGCATGAGAAAACCGGGGCTTTTATTTGGAGCCCACCCCACCTGGGTTCATTTTCCCTGTTAGAAGAAACAGGGAGCGCGCGTTCCCTACCCTGTGCTGCTCGTGACGCCCCTCTTTTCCTGGCTGAAGGCTCCTCCTTACGCAATCATTCCATACATTCAGCAGTCCTGACTCCGTAATTCCTTACGGTTGAAAACAACGCTGACGTAAAGCTGCCTAAAACCAATTTTAGTTAAGCTTTTGCAACTTTCACAGCACTTCTCTAGGCACGGTGTCCATTTCAAACGGCACCACTGCTGGCCTCCTCTCTCGGGAGGAACAGAACCGTGCTTTCTTATTCCAATTTTGTAGACAAGATCTTTTGTTCTGATGCGATGCTAAAATTGAAGTGAAACGGAACCAGCTTTTCGGGCTAGGGAATTGTTTTTCAATTAATGAAAAAAATCATTGCACACTTCCTTTTAAATCTGATGTTTGCTAATTACACCCTGACGGCTAATGGCGGCCAGTGGTGAAACGATGAGAGCACGTGGCTCTCGGAGTCCAGGAAAGCCAGAACGGTAAGCAGACACACTGTGCATCGGATAAATGATGCACCCCGGACGATCATTACCAACAACTCAGAATTTAAAGGCAGCGCAGTAACCGCGGGGGCTGGGGGGAGGTCGGCTGGGTGCCGGGGGACGGCGCGAGGCAGCAGTCTGAGCCCCCAGCACTGGGGGAACGCGACGGCCCCCGGCACTGCGGTACCAGCTCTCCGCACCCCCCCGACTGCGGGGGCAAAAATCAACACCTGCAAACCAGCGAGTACCGGCGCGGGGGGGAAACCGCGGGCGAGCCGGAGGGCTGGGCCGCGGCCGGGCCGGGCTGGGCCGCGGCCTCCCGGGCCCCTCCGATGATGTAGCAGGGCTCGCAGCTCCGCCACCGGCCCCGGGCCCGGCTCCCGCCTCCCCCGGGGCCCGGCCAGCGCTCCGGCCCCGCCACCCCGCAGGCCCGGCGAGCGGCCCACCGCCCCCCCCCCGCCGCCGGTGCCGCAGCCGCCCCGGTCCCCGGGGAAGCGCGAACAAAGGCCGGGGCGCGGCGCGGCCCAGACATCACGTCATGCGGCGGGGCCCGCGGCACCTGCTCCCCGCCGGGCCCGGGCCCGGGCCCGCTCCGGGGGGAGAGCGCAGGGCGTCGGCCGCCGCGGGGAGGGCGGGCGGGCGGCCCGCGGGGCCCGGTACGGCCCGGTTCGTCTCCGGGGCCTGGCCCGGGCGGGGGATAAGGGAGGGATGAGACGGGGGGGCCCCTCCGCGCGGCCCGGCCCCACTCACCGAAGCCGGGGTGGACGCTGGTGATCTCCGCCATGGCCCAGCTGAGGCCGGGGCGGCCGCGGTGCGGAGCCCGGTGCGGTACCGGCCCCCGCCCGGAGGATGCTGGCAGCCCGGGATGCAGGAGCTGCCGACTGGTCCCGACGCGGCGCCAGGCCCCGCCCGGCCCCGCCCGGCGCCCCGGCCCCGCCCCGCAGCCGCCCGGCGGTGACTCGGCAAGCGGCGGGGCTCGGGCCGCGCCTCCCGGGCCAGCAGCCCGGTGGGTGGCGGGGCGTGTGCGGGGGCTCGCGGGGCCGGTGACCGCGCTCCCGCCGTCAGGGGACGGCTCCGAGGGCCGAGGGGCTCAGCCGGGGAGCAGCGCCGGGGAGCAGCAGGGGGAGACCCGGGGGGGTGGGGGGGAGAAGCGGGGGTGGTCCCGGAGCTGGGCAGCGGCAGCGGGCGGCGTCGCCCAGCCAAGATGGCGGCGGCCGCGCTCGCCGCCTCCCGCCGCTCCCGCGTCGTCACGGCTGGGCTGGCGGCCCGCGCGCCGCCAACATGGCGGCGGCTCCCCCCCGCGCCCGGCCAAGATGGCGGCGCGGCGCCTGCGCGGGGGGTGGGCCCGGCGGCGCTTCCGCTTCCTCCGAGACCGGGAGCGGGGCCGGGGCGGCGGGGCCCGTCGCCAGCCGCTCTCCTGTCTTCCAGGTGGGCGCCGGGATGTCGCTGTCGCTGAAGATGCTGCCCTGCAAGAAGAGGAGAGCGGCGGCGGCGGGGCCGCAGAGCCCGCGGGAGCGCGGGGAGGACGCGGAGCTGCCCGGCGCCGGCGGCTCCTCCTCAGCGGGCGCTGCCGACGGCGGCTCCTCCGCCAGAGCTGGGGGGCCGCTCTCCTCCGCCCCGGCCGCGTGGAGGGGCCCCGGGGAGGCCTCGCTGAAGGGCGGGAAGCGGCCCCGGGCGGCCCCGGGCGCCGGGCAGGAGGCGCCGGGCGGGAGGGAGGGCTGCGCCGCGGCCCCGCTCCCCGAGGGCCCGGGGAGGCCCGAAGCGGCGGCGGAAGGTAAACGGGCGCGGTGGGGCGGGCGGGGGCCGGCTGAGGGACGCCGGGGCCGCCTTTCCCGGGGCCTTCCCGGGGGGCCGACGGGCAGAGCTCGGGGCTTCCCTCCCTCGGGACTCCCGGGAGCCAGGGGAGAGCTTCAGCCGCTTCCCCCAGTGCTGCCGAGCGCTGCAGAAGCTGCTGTTTTATTTCCAGATTTAGAATCATAGAGTGGTTTTTGTTGGAAGGGAGCTTAAAGCTCATCTGGTCCCAACCCCCTGCCGTGAGCAGGGACCCCTTCCACCAGCCCAGGGTGCTCAGAGCTCCATCCAACCTGGCCTTGAGCCCTGCCAGGGAGGGGGCACCCACAGCAGCTCTGGGCAGCCCGGGCCAGGGTTTCACCACCCTCACGGGGAAGAATTTCTTCCCAATATCTCGTCTCAATCTGCCCTCTGTTAGTTTGGAGCCGTTCCCCCTTGTCCTATCACTGCACCCCCTTGTGAAAAGCCCCTCTCCATCCTTCCTGTCGGCCCCTCCAGGCACTGGCAGCTGCTCTGAGGTCACCCCGGAGCCTTCTCTTCTCCAGGCTGAACATCCCCAACTCCCTCAGCCTGTCCTCAGAGGAGAGGTGCTCCAGCCCTCAGATCATCTTCGTGCCCTCCTCTGGACCCGCTCCAGCACATCCATGTCCTGCCTACACATCCATGTCCTTCCTATTTCCAACCTAAACCACCCAGTTTCATAAACTTGCGTGTGTTTTCCTGGTTTTGCCCCTGCGCTTAAGCTTTTAGGCGCTCTAACAGTGGTCAGTCCCAGCAGTGCGGTTCCTAGGCCCCTGGCGCGGGTTTTGCGTGGTACAGGGTGTGTTGGTTTCAGCTGGTCTTTAGGCAAGGCTTTGTAAATCCAGGCTTTGGTCAGAAACAGTCACCTTGCATCTAGTTTTTAAAAACAAACGTTTGGCTGGTGAGTTGTGACACTGGCAAAAGCGCAAGCTGCTGCTTCCAGGAGTGCTTCCAGGAGTGCTGGTTTCCAGAGGTTTTTGTCCACCTCCAACCTCTTGTTCCAGAGGTGGTTGTCAGAAGATAATTCTTTCGAGTGTTTGGAGGAGCAGTCTGGAGGGGCCCTCGTACAGGGCTCTGCAGTGATCCTTCGCAGGAGCGTGCAGAACGCCTGTTAATATGAAGTTACAGGTTCCTTGTGGAACGTGGGTGTTTCGGGAGTTTGTGTGTAAAGCCCAGGGGATCTTCGCTTGCTCGGGAGTTCCCTGAGCGGAGGTGCGGTGGGTGAGCTCGTGGGGCAGACGGGAGGTGTTCGCGGCCGACGGGATGCTCGGTTTGTAGCTCTGGTCGTCTCGAAGTCTGCTGAAACAAGCGGCCGTTCCCTCTTCCCCAGGTTGCCGGTCCTGTTCTTTTCCTCTTTTCCTGATGCACGTCTTTGTCTCCGAGCTGGATGAGGTTGGAGACTTGATCTGGCAAAAAAAGGGAGGGGGCATGGGAAGTGTGTGTAGGGTTTTTCCTCTCCGTCTGGCTCAACTCCCCTGTGTGCTACACAGATCGCTGTGCCAGCCCGGAGCAGCAGTGCCGGGGAGCTGGTTTTGCTGGGTGGCAATGTGTTTTCATACTGGCTTAAAGTGTTTGTGAAACTTCAGGTTTCCGCTGGTTTTTCATAATCACCGTAAGCCCATCTGACTACGCCAAAAAGGGAGGTGTTTCCTTGTGACAAGCGTTGTCCCCGGTTCTCTGCTGCTGTGGCTGGCTCGCCGACCTGACCGAGAGCTGAGCTGGTGTCGGGAGAACGCGGGGTGGAACAGGGCTCAGTTCGCAGTTGTTTTCTCGGCTCGCGTAGCTTCGGGAAGGGCACGTGGCCACCCCTGCCCGCAGCAGCGGGGGTTAAATTGGCCGGGGGGGCTGCGAAGCTGCGTTGGAAGCTTGGAGTCAGCGGTGCTGCTCCAGCGGTGCCGCTCCAGCGGTGCCGCTCCAGCTGTGCCGCTCCAGCGGTGCCGCTCCAGCGGTGCCGCTCCAGCTGTGCTGCTCCAGCTGTGCTGCTCCAGCGGTGCTGCTCCAGCGGTGCCGCTCCAGCGGTGCCGCTCCAGCGGTGCCGCTCCAGCGGTGCCGCTCCAGCGGTGCCGCTCCAGCGGTGCCGCTCCAGCGGTGCCGCTCCAGCGGTGCCGCTCCAGCTGCGCCGCTCCAGCTGTGCTGCTCCAGCGGTGCCGCTCCAGCTGTGCTGCTCCAGCGGTGCATAACCTGTCTGCGTGAGAGGGTGCCTGCCCCCAGCTCGATTGCTGTTGTTGCGTTTGCATTTATACAACGGGGAGCGCAACCGTGTTTTAAACAAATCATCAGGTTTTTTTGCAGTTGGATCATTTGGCAGGAATGGTTTTGAGCGTAGCGGTGCAAAGCTGGTAGTGGAGGGAGGGGGGAAGACTGGAGTAGCTGGAGGTGGGGATCTCCCTGCCTGGATGTGTTTCCAGCAGGATGGAACTGCTGCCGCAGTGTTTGCCGTAGCTGGGTCACCTTTGCAGGCTGGGGTAGCCTCGTGCAGTTGGTTTAACAGATTTGAATGGGTCACCATAAGCTTTTGTACTTGCAGCAGCCTCTTAACCTTGCTCAGCCCTGTCTGAATGATGTGTCTGACTACAACCTAGTACACTATACCGTTTGCAGGGAAGACACCTAAGCTGTATACAGAGGTGGAAGGGAATTCGCAGAAAGATCCGTATCTGACTGAAAACCAGCCCGCAGTGCAGGAGTCTCCAGTGAGAAGTTCTTTGCAGCCAGCTGTTAGAAGTCCTACCACGATGAAGCCACTGAAAACCTCCAGAGCTGGTGAGTGGCCCCAGCAGACGGATGAGGAAAATGAGGGTTTGGGGCTGTTTATTCCCTTGGGTAAGCTTTGTGCAAGGAACAGACTTGTGGCTTGATGCAGTAGACGCAGAACTCTGGAATTGTGTACGCCACAGCAGGGGCTGTTTAGGTGCAATGCTTTTCGAAGTTTTCATCCTGTCCTCCGTAATTGAGTGGCTAAATAAGCTGCAGGTGTCCAAGGGAAACTTGCTGGAGCTGGTCGCTGCAATTTTCGGTTGTTAAGAACGCTGCTTTCCTTCAGAGGAAGTTATGATTCCTTAGTTTCCTTGAGTCGACAAAACGGGGCCACTGGGGAAACAGTTTTAAGACCCAAAAACTGTAATCTGCTCTTGCTGTGTGGTGCCTCGAGTTTTGCAACTGTTCTAGTCTTGGTGGCACGCTTAAAACACCTCCTTCTGGAAGAGGTGTAAAAAAGCTGCTGAGACCGTGCTGTAAAATCAGGCTAGGAGGGATGGCAAATAAGTGACCTGCATTTGCTTGACTAATGGGACTCGCTCAGGTTCTGCAGAATTTCAGTCTGCTGTTCAGAAGGCAGTTTCTCGTTGTAATGCCGTTTGGCTTTGGGGGATCTCCGTGTCAGCTGTTGGAAAGCTGCTGCCGCTCCAGTATCTGCATAATGCTAGCTTTTTCTTTTAGCTCGTACAGTCGGATGTGCTGGATGTGAAGCATCTGAATTCTTAGATTCCGTTTTTATTAATTTTCAGAGGAGCAAGATGGAGAGGATATAGAGAGAAGGAAGAGGAGGAGGAAGGCAGCCAAGCGGAAGAGAGAAGGGAAAAGTCCAGAAGAGGAGGGATCTTTGTCTTGTGACATCAAGCTGGACGATACTCTTGATCGCACCTTAGAAGATGGAGCGAAGCAACATAACCTGACGGTTGTCAACGTGCGAAACATCCTGCACGTGAGTGCGGAGGGACCAGGGCAGGGAGCGGAGAGGTGCAGCCCAGACGTGGGTGTGGTGCTAATGGTGGCGCTCAGTTTCATGGACGAAGGCTTGGTAGGCACCCGCTTCCTGACCTCGCCTGTAAAAAGCTGTGAAGAGGGAATCGGGTGGTGTGCGTAGAAGGTACCCGGACCTGGCTTGGTCAGGGATCAATACCGACTAACTTCCGCTTGTTTGCAGTGGCGAGTGGGTCTGTTTTACTGTACCGCGGTAGCGGGAGTAACTGAGCTAAAACGCGTGCTTCTGGTTCGAGACTTCTCTGTGACTGCAAACTCACTGTTTCTGGTTTTGAGTGAGCTGATTCATCATAAAGTCCTGATGGAATGGCCCCAGCCAACCTTGTAGTCCCTCACACAGCTTCCAGTTAGAAAGGAGGAACTGCAGGAAGAGTATCTGTGCTGTCACGGCTGTGCAGTGAAACCCTAACTCTACTCCTGTGTTGGATGTAGATGTCAGTTTATCCCAAGACCAGGGTCTGGAGAGCGATAGTACTTATTTTCCCACAGGATCAAAAATTGTGCTTTTTTTCTTTTTTTTTTTTTTGTCTGCAGCTGGTGCTGTTCTAATCCAGGTGATCTCAGATGTTTTCCTTTTTTGCCATCCCTGTGGCCATTGTTCTTCTGGGCAGATTCACCAGCTGATTTTGTGCGGGTGCCATAGGTCGGTGCCTTTCTCTGTCACGTGGCGCTGTGGAAGGGCTGTAAATACCTCACAGTCGCCTACCTTCCCTGGAACCTTTGGGGGCATTCAGAAAGTGTAGTCACAGATACTGGGTCTCTTCTGGCTTTTAAATGTATACCATGCTTTCTGAAATGAAGTGGCACATCAAAGAGTAGATTATGACATACTTTCTCGACAGAATAAGACCCTTTCTATTTCGGAAGCCTGTGAGTGCTTAAGGATTTCAGTTTTCTGTTGTGGCTTCATAGCAGCGTTTCTCCTGTAGCTGGGATCAGCATGTTTACACAAGGGCAGGGAAACTGGTGTGGGCTTCTGTTTCCACTGTTTGCTTTCCTTCTGCTGCAGATCTGTTCTGTGGAGCATTCACAGAGAATGCGGTGCAAATGTTTTTGTCACTGCTGTGCTTACTTTATATTTTCTTATCAATGAACAATCTTTTTTTTATTACAGTAAAATGACGGATGATATTATACACTGAATATTTCTCCCATCATGTTTCCAACTAGTTCATTTCAACCTAAGTCTGTTTCTTTTTAACAAACAGAACGTAACCTTATACGTATCCTTATATGTGTTTGTGTGTTGCTGTAGGAGGTGATCACAAATGAGCACGTGGTTGCCATGATGAAAGCAGCCATCAGTGAGACAGAAGATATACCTTTGTTTGTAAGTAAAAAGCTTTTTCCGTTGTTCCGAGCGCGTGGTAACCTTCAGCAGTCCAGCTTCTTGGTCTGTGATGTGGTACGGAGAGCGTGGGTAGTGCTGTCATGTACGTCTTGTTACCAGATTTGCCACCTGGATGAAGCGTGTAGTGTCTGTGTATGAGTGTAAATTATGAAACACAGTTATGTGGGGTTATTTTTTATGTCACTCTGATCATGTCTAAAAAGTGATGGATTTAAAAAAAGATAAAAGCCTGGTAGTAAAGAGTTGCTGGGGACGAGCTTGCAGTTAAGGAAGATCACTGAATAGGCTGCTGTTGTCTTGTTTTAAACTCTCAGGAGCCCAAAATGACGCGTTCCAAACTGAAGGAAGTTGTGGAGAAGGGAGTGGTAAGTCTGTCATCTGTTTTTGCTATCTCAGGCCCCCCCCCCCCCAAATGGTTTTGATTGTTGAGTCCTTTAAAAGAAGAGTAAAGTGTGCTTTTATGTGATTTATTCTTAAACTGAAAAAATAAATTAAAACATTGTAAAAACAGAATTAATTTTAGATGAGCAGGATAGAACCAGGTCAGCTAGAAAATGCAGGGAATTGACAGTATCCATGATACTGCAGGCTGGAGAGCTCTCGTGGGCCGTGTAGAAAGCCTTTGCTTGAAGTCTGCTGTTTCTTGGCCGCTTCGGAGGGCAAGGCCTCAAGCTCCAGTACTCGTTCGATTATGGTTGTTTAAGCTGTCCAACACTGTGCTTTTCGGAGATAGTTAAAGTGTTTTTGCTGTCTTTAGGTGATTCCAACATGGAATATTTCTCCAATTAAGAAGGCAAATGAGGTGAAGGTAAGTGAGCTACTGCTGGGAAACTGGAGACCAGACCAGAGGCACCGCGCTGTGCAGGGAACCGTCTGGAGGGGTGGAGCAGACTCGTGTCTAGCATGTTGGAAGTACTGGTGACCAGGAACATTGCAAACAGGGTACACAAGGCAGGACGAGGCAGTTAGCAGCAGCAGGGGCAGAGAGGGCCCAAAAGAGCTGCCTTCAGGGGAAGACACAACACGATGTGATGACATGCCATAGGAATGTCTCTTCTGCTGGGTCATCCAGCTTCCCATGTTAGTACTGCAGCAGCCTCTGCCTGGATGAAACTCCTGGCGGTGAATGCCACTGCCCAGGTCTCCTCCCTGGGACTGCTCTGTGCACTGGAACACTGCCTGGAAATAAGGCCTGGATCTCTGCCTCCTCCAGAAGATTTGTTACCTGGGTGCTGGCAGGGTTCAGCAGTGTAGGAGGAGGGGATGGCCATTCAGCTGCTAGAAACCTGTCTTTGAGACAGCATCTGCTCATGCAGCGTTTCCATCGTAAGTGCTAAATCAGACGTGCCCATCCTTGCGCCTTTTCAGACCACTTACTTTGCTTTACCAGTCTTACCTTAGTAATTTCTTTGCTTTAGTCAGCCTTTTTCAGTAGACTTTCTGAGCTTCAGGGTGTTTCCTCAGTTACAAATCTTTGCTCTGATAGTGCACCATTAGAGTGCAACTCTTCATCTTGCCGGTAAAAAGCTGTCACCCTTCTTCTGTTCTGTTGCAGCCTCCTCAGTTTGTGGACATTCCTCTTGAGGAAGATGATTCATCTGATGAAGAATACCAGCCTGACGATGAGGATGAGGATGAGACTGCAGAAGAGGTAAATGCAACTTGTACAAAGATCTGTTCAGCGTGGAGCTGTCTCTGTGTTCAAGGCAGTAGAATGTTCTCTTTATTTTAATACCTGAAACCTTCTAAATTGCCCCACACCTTCTAGGAGTTTTTCTTCATTGTTCTATTATTCATTTGGCTACAAAAGAGTCTTTGGAATGTTAGTTGAAGCAGTGTTTAATTGTAGTGTGATTGTTTGATTGCATTCTGCATCTTTTGTGCTGTAGAGCTTACTGGAAAGCGATGTTGAGAGCACTGCTTCTTCTCCTCGGGGAGCAAAGCGGTCCAGGACAAGGCGATCATCTGATGAAGAGGGAGGGACGCTCTGCGAGGTAAACTTGCAAGAGAGTTTTTGCTTTCTTCAGAAACCACTTCCAGTCATTATTCCTAAATTATTAATCCAAAAGCAAAAATACGTATTATTGCTTAAAGTTGTGGTGACATTAGAGGTGCTTTGTGGCTTCAGGGTCCCACTGCAGTGGTTCCTGCATAAGCAGGGACGTGCGACCCGATCCTTGCAGAAAGAGCTTAGTCTGAAACAAACACGGGTACTTAAAAAAGCACTGGCAATGGAAACAGTCAGATAATGGTTATTTTCCTGATGATTTTTGAGAGGAGTGCAGGCAAATTGCTTTCTGTGCTTAGCTTAGGAGGAGAAAGCGATTTTGATAACAGCATAGAGGTATTTGTGGTGACCGTACGTGCGGTCAGATCAGGAGAAGGAGTATGTGCAGTGTGGTAAGAGCCGAGCGTCAGCAGACAAGAACGAGAAAGCGACGGTGAGAGCTGACCGCTGACCCTGGAATCAGAGAAGGAGCAATAATGTAGGGGTATTTCCATGTCCTACTCACTAGGGCTTTGGTTTTGGGAGGGTTGGGAGTGTGCCACGATTACTGGTGTTCAGGTCTATCAGCTCTAGTAAAGTTGAGAGTGATCCTCCTGTCTTCCAAATGTCTCCTTTCCTACCAGTCATTTGGATAGTAAATTTATTTGTACTATCTGAAAATCAGAGTGAGTGTAAGATGAAGAATCCGTTTCCTTCTGTGAAGCATTTCTCTCATTTCTGTTGTGCTAGACTCTCTTCAAGCAGAAAAAGAGACTTATTCTGTCCTTGGAAATTAATGTTCTAAATAAAACCTTTTAACACAAAGGCCTTTTTGATTAGATGGAGAAGGTCACTACACCTGTTGTTAGACATATTAGTGCCGAAGTAGTTCCTATGGGACCTCCGCCGCCTCCTAAACCAAAGCAAAACAAAGACAGCACGTTCATGGAGAAGCTGCATGCGGTGGATGAAGAATTGGCTTCAAGCCCAGTGTGCATGGATTCGTACCAGGTACTGTTCTGGGGGATGCTGTCACCGTGTGGGTTCAGTCTGAGTAAAATTTGTTAGAAAGGAGGCAGCTTTCTGCTGTTCTCTGCTGTTACTTTTACTGTGTCCTGCTCTCCTGTGGTCACTTGAAATAAGAAATGGAGTCTCCATAGTGTGTAGGACGCTAGGTCTGAGAGAGAATAGAGGTAGCTGTTGGTAGAGCGTTGTCAGTGACGTGTGATTTTAGTTCCTTGTAACTACGCTTTCTATTTATGCTCATGAGTCTCTCACTGCCATTGTTTTGACTCTTAAATGTAATTCTATGACATTTACGTAGCTGATGAAAATAGTTTTCCTCTTGAACAAGAGCCTGTCAGCTTAGTTGTGTTTTGCAGGGAAAGTGTACTGTTAAGACCTGAGGAAGCTTGGTTGTAAAGAGAGCCACTGTTTCATATTAATAATGAGAAAAATGTAACTGTGTGAGGGTGAGGAGTCCCGAAGAAACAGTCCTGTGCTGCTGCTCGGGATTTATTTCGGATACGGAAGAGGGCAAACAGAGTGAAACACGTGAAAGAATCAAATACTGCAAGTGGAGATTGTTTCCTCAGTAGTGGATAAGAGCTTAGCATGAGATAAATGAACAATAATATATTTATAGTGTATAAATAGCAAGTTTAATAGTGAAAGTTTAGCTCTCTTGGACTACCAAAGTAGACGATTCTTTGTCGCAGGAATCTAATATTTTTGATATTGGACTTTTTTGGCTGGGCTGAAAACCCCACTGCTGGAGGAACTGAGAAAAGCAGAGGCGTTGTAATTCCGTGGTGCTTTTCCTTCACCTTTCAGTCCCTGGAAGACAGCCTCATTGCCTTCCGAACGCGATCAAAGAGACCACTGAAGGATGTTCCTCTTGGGCAGCTGGAGGCCGAGCTCCGAGCCCCAGACATCACACCCGATATGTATGATCCCAACACGGCCGACGATGAAGAATGGAAAAGGTGGCTTGGAGGACTCATGAACGACGATGTGGAGAATGAAGGTATGTGACAGATGCTTGGTGGTTGTTCGCTGGCATCCGGGGTTACATTGAAAGCCTGGAGCTTTTTGTTTCTATTTATGCGTGATGTTCTGGGCTGCAGCCATTATTGGTTTGCATGCCCTGACCTTTCCTCATCTTCTCTGTGGACATTTGTGAGGGTTTTTAAACTTCAGGTGTCTTGCTTGTAAGTATTTACTAGCCAGCATATGCAGCAACCATAAACGAGAGTTACCTGTTTCAGCCTGTAACCCATCGTGCTGTGTCACAAAGCTGGCAGCATCGATACAGCTGAATCTGTCTGAGTGTCACGCTCCGTGTGAGGGCCATGGCTTGTTTTGGTAGCGACAACTGTTCTGTTCTTTGAGAAGAAACAAGAACAAGCTTTGGGGTTGATTTCCTTTCATCCTTAATTTACCGGTTGCTTGCAGCTGTGCAAATTGAATATAAAACACGAATTGAAATAATACTGCTTTGCTCTTTCTAAATTTAGCTGAAACTCGGGTCACAGAGAATAAATCCAGCTTTTCTAAGTGGGAATGGCTACAGATAAGGGTGCTGGTAGCTCATTTTGAAAAGAGGATGGGCTTGATACTGCTCCCATAAAAAGGAACATAGAGTTAATTTTAGGCAGTAATCCCAGCCCTCTTTGTGCCAAGTCAGGCAGTAAATGAAGTGCTGCTGCTTCTGGCAACAGATTGGTCTCGGGGCAGGGTAATGACACTTCAAAACGTGCTTCTCATTAGATGAAGCAGATGATGATGATGACCCCGAGTACAACTTCCTGGAAGATCTGGATGAACCAGATACAGAAGATTTCAGAAATGATCGTGCTGTGAGAATTACCAGTAAGTCCTTTGGGAGTCCCACCTCCTTTCCTCTTAGGATTAGTAATTTGTTTTGAGAAGTGAGTGTTTTCTTGCAAAGATTTTGCAGTGTAGGCTAATTAAAAAAAAAATAAATCTGCATACTGACTTGAGCAGCTTTTCTGTGCCAAGCTGGCTTTCCGTGAATGCGTGAAAGGATCCAGCCAGAGCTGCTGTGCTGTCAGGTACAACCTTACTCCAGAGCAAAGACTGGAGAATAATACTTATGGGATAGTACAGTCTTCCATAAAGCTTCAGCCAGTTCAGTTTGCCTTATGACTTGGGCGTAATTAAACTTTATCCAAATCCTTGCAATCTTGGAGTTAGTTTTATAAACATACCACTTTCCATCTGCTCAGCAAAGCAGATTTGGTTCGGGCCTTATTACAGGTTAACATAACTTTAATTCTGAAAATTAGCTTTTATATTACATTTTTGAATCAAAACAGTCTCAGCTGAAGTTTTGTGGGGCCCAGAATGAAAAAGGGATATAGTATCAGGGAACTTTCTTCCTTCTCTCTTTGCAAGAGGAGGGTTTCCCTTTGCGAGAGAGATTCCTTAAATGAGTCGGTATTATGACAGGATTGCGAAGTGTTTCTCGGAAGAGGAATCCTCACACTTCTTTTTAATTCTGCTTGCAGAAAAGGAAGTGAATGAACTGATGGAGGAGCTGTTTGAGACAGTAAGTGTTGAATTGGGTGTAGTGCTGAAGAACAGATCTTTCTCAGATCTGACATGAACTTTCGGAAGCCGTAAAGGGGTGGTCTTGTCTGCGAGAGGCTTGGCGCTGACCATGTGCAAAGGGCCCTGCTGTAAACATGTAATTGCTGGCCTTGGGAAGGAGTGTGTATAGGAACTTCCACAAGTCCCTGCAGAGATGAATGTGTGTGCTGAGAGGATCGTCATGGGCTTTGTTAGTTCCAGACAGTCGGTGGTTAACGTACCGCTTGCGCTTTCGATTCCTGACTGTTGCTACGCGTTTGCTGTCAGTTTCAGGATGAGATGGGTTTCTCGAACATGGAGGATGAAGGTCCAGAAGATGAAGATAATGTTACAGAGTCACGGCCAAATTTTAATACACCACAGGCACTTAGGTAGGATCATTCAGTTATGGTTGTAAAATTAAAAAAATAATAACAACTCTCTTATGATATAAAGCCTATGGTTACCTGCAGGTGTGCTATGCCATCCTCCAAAGAGGAAATGCCTTTTCAGCACAGGCTACTGTTTTGAAAACTCTGTTCCGTTTTTATTTATGAGATTGAGCGCTTAACCTGACCCTCTTTCTGTCTGCCACCTTTAACTTTACTGATTGTGATGCATTTGAAGAAGGTGACGACAACAACGAAAATGTACCTGTTCAGAAAGAGACAGCAAGAATCCCTGCACGAAAAGATCGGTGCTGGCTGTTCTGTATCGTAGCTGAGAACAGCTGAGGTCTTCCAGAGTGGGGATCTATTCCAGCAAGCCAGCATCTCTAGTGGAGGATTTAGTACCTGCCTGTTCAATCTCCATGCTGTATATACTGCCACTGCGTATTTAAATTGTGTTTGTTTCTCAAGCCCGTCCACATATCCCCCCTTTATTAGACTAATTCTGCTGAAAAAATTGCTTCACTACCTGCTAAGTCACTCACTCCGGCTGTTGAACGAACAGTAGTTAGTGGAGCAGGGTACTGTGTGACTGGGGATGGTACTTCAAAGCAATGGGTAGAGAAACAGTCGATGCTGGGGTGTTGCTGCAGACGTGATCAAAGCTACGTGGGGCCTGTGCAAAGAAGGTCCTGACCTCAGAGTGACAGCTGCTCTTGCTCTCTGAATTCTTGTGCTTTACGCTGTGGTGGTGAGTGTAGTGTTCTGAAAGAATGTCAGAAAAAGAATGGTTTTCTTGCCTTTTTAAAAATTTTTTTTACTGAGGGGAGGGGTAAATTCACTTACTGCCCTTAACATTTTTTTGATGATAAAAAACACTTGAGGAGCGGGTTTGAGTGTGTCACCTTGTCTTTGAAGTAAAAAGCTTGGATGTAATGGTGGCCTTTTCTAAGGAAAAAGACTGCAGAAGATAGCTGCGGGCTAGGTCTGAGACGACCAGAAAGTTTGGAAATTGGCTTTTGCTGATTTTTGGTATGGCTTATACTTGAAACAGTGCCTTGAAGAGGAAAGGGTCTAAAGCGTTTCTTTCTGGGTAATAACACCGCTCTATTTAACCAGTTACAGGAGCTGGCTAGAGGTGAGCTGCGGTATGAGTCGTGTCTCCTTGTTTGTGGGGCAGATCAGCTCGAGATCAAGCTGTATCTGTTTGGGAAAGGAGCTAAAATGAAGGCTGGAGTTCCTTGATGCTCTCTCTGGGGTGAGCAGTACCAGAGGGGAGTGCAGCGATTCTTAAACCAGCTACAGACTGAAAGCAGGGAAACTTTATGCTCTCCCTTATCAGTTGTGTGTATTTGTCTTTGGTAACGGCTCGCGTTCAGTTTTCTCCTGCGGGCAGTTCTCCCAGTTGGTTCTTCCTCAGTTTTACCTGCGTATGGAATTCGTAAAGTCATTGTGTGGCAGGATATCCATTTGCCAGGTTTATTGTCGTTTTTGTGATACCTTGCATTAGAAGCATTGTGGAACAACTTTACTTACAAGTGGCTTCAGGCCTGTTACAGAAGCGCAGCTGATGACGAGGGGAAACCAGAACGTTAACTGGTGTGGCTGCAATAAATAAAAATCTGTCATAAAGCAGGGGATAGTCGAAGCTGTTTTTGAAAGGATGGGAATGCGTGCATCCTCTCTCTGCTACAGCAGTAGCTCTTCCTGTCGTGTCAGCAGATGTCTAGTAGAGTACTCTGCATAAAGCTAGGTAATACTTCTTTTTTAAAGTAACAGCATTGGAGTCAGTGTGTGATCGTTCTGGAGACCCTGGTGGTAAAATCCCCCCCCTAGTACCTAGGGTTCAGACCTCGCCTGATGATACGAGCTCGGTAGGACTGGTTCTAGCATGTTCTGGATTGTCTTAGATCCTGGCTGCCGTTGAGAGTACCTGAGCACCCGAGTGGAACGCACCTGGGATATGGTTGGAAATGGTGGACAAGCCTGTTACCTGTCCTTGGAATCAACAGCTGAAGCATTGCATCCCAGAACTACAGCAGTGCTGTGGGAGATGGAAGGATTTGTGTATAAGTCAACTGTATAAATAACTTTGGTTTTTCAAGTGGAAGTATACTGTCAAAGAGTTGAGTCGTACAGGGATAATAGTTCTTCAACTGTGCATCCCAGATACAGAGTGAAATACTCTAAATAAATGTGAATGGTTATTAAATATATGCTTATTATAATTCGGGCTGCCTGATCTCATACAGATTTGAAGAGCCTCTGGCCAATTTACTGAATGAGCAGCACAGGACGGTGAAGGAACAACTTGAGCAGTTGAGAATGAAAAAGTCCTCGATCAAGCCACCACAAGAGACAGAAAAACCAAAACCTCAGAACGAGAAGCCTCTACAGAGCCTGGTTCTGGACAGTATGCAAAGAAAGAGGCTCCAGCAGCAAATGCAGCAGGTAATAAAACGTTGTCTGGTCTGACCTAATGAATGTTTGTTGTATACGGGGCGGGGAAAGCCAGTGGTACAGCAAGCACTTAGGCTTGCTTAAAGAAATTAATTGAAGAAGCTACATTTGAAGCAGGAGCTTTACTAGGTGATAGTTACATGCCTGATTCCACACTGAAAGACAATTTGAATTGGATGTGCAAAGTAGAGCTTGTTCCTCGGCATATGTGTTGTTCTCATGTGAGGTAGCTGCCTTGGGCGTGTTTAAATTCTGACTGTAGTCTGTCAAATCCTCGATTTTTACCAACTTTATTATTACTTTCTGAGAATATTACTCTTGATGTAGTTTGGATTCTTTTTTCCCCTCCTCCCACCATGCAAAGCTGTGTATGAATTCGGTTTGGACATTTTAAAAGCTGTCAGCAGCACAGATGAGAAGCTGTATGTAGAGAAGTACAAAGCTCAAGAGGATTTCTCAAAAGTTGAAACTCGCCGTCAGCTCAGTCCCGTGAGGCCGCAGTGCCCCGTCTCTGTGTGAGCTTGATACAAGCCTCGCCAAGTAGTTGTTCAATATCCTGCATACCTCATGCAGGGTCATGTCTTGGTCTGTGGCAGCAAGGAAGGGGCCCAGTTCTCTCGGGCACAAGCTAGAGAAACGGACCTGGCGTTAGACGTGTGGAGCAAATGACCTTTTTAATTTTTCAGCTGCAAAGCAAGGTGTGTGGTGTTTGTGTGCGTATGAGGAGTTCTGATAGCTGAAGTCATTGTTGCTGAAGAAATACTTCAGTATTTAATTAGAAAAAAAGAAATATCACTCCTGTATCGATCGTTATAGTATGAGACTTTGGCACAAAAGCTAGGAAGCTGCACTAAGATTTAAACAGAAGATGTGTTCAAAATCCATGTGATAAACTTCCTGCCAGAGGATGTTAAAGTTTCCCCTCAGCTCTCTATTGCTTAAAAGATTCTTTTGAAGGCAGAATGTGATTTTAGGGATGCTTAGGAGGTATATCTTGTGCCGCTATGCTTATACTTTCCAGTTTCTTGGATTTCTGATAAAGTGAAAAAAACCATTTGTCTGCTTTTATTCTTCAAGCATGTTCAGCTTCTGACTCAAATCCATCTTCTTGCAAGCTCCAACCCTGCTTTAAGTTCAGAGGCCAGTACTACCAGGATGTTTTTGGTAAGGATATGTCTAAAATCAGAGCTACATGAATTTTAATGATTGCCAGTCACTGGAGATATTTAGAGAGCTTAATTTATTTAATTGGTCCCATTAGATTTGGAGAGACTACCACTCAATCAGGAAATGATGTTGTTAGCCTACTGTGGACATGCTCAGTGCTCAGAGAAATAATTCACATTGTGCTGACTAATGACAGTGCTTTGAATTAGCATGTATTTGTAAATTTTTTTTTTTCTTGTTTTTCTGGAAATATTGAAAACAAAGTTCAAAAAATACCACTGCTGTAATCAGTGAATATTCTGAGACCTGGAAATGTTCTGGGAAGTGGGGGAATTTAAAAAACAAAGAAAAGACTTGCTCTGCCTGTGCCTAGATTTGTGAAGCTCAGAAGA